>NC_043974.1:8376747-8720115 GCF_902148855.1 Sphaeramia orbicularis | reverse complement strand
AACATTGATTTTGCTTTTCTTTTATCCATGTCTATGATTTTAAATGTTCTACCTCTAAATTTCTAAACTATTTTTCATGACTGACTGTAAATAATCATTTTCTACCACAACAAACCATCTACTTTCTTCACATCACACTTAGGAAGAAAAATTTCCCATTAAACTTTAAGGAAATATTGACATTTATTACAGCTTGTAAAATGATGCTGATTTGACATATAAAAATCAATGTTAATAATTATGATATTTATCACAATATAAAACTATATGATGACATTTGTCATAACTGTTTTGTTGCCCAGACTCCTGTTAGAAAAGAAACACCTGAATTCAATGTGTCCCAATACTTTTATCCATATAGTGTATGACTTAGGCAATTATGCTATGAGGCTATCAGCATGTCATCGCTGTAGGTACCCCGCTGAGATAGAGAGAGAGAAAGGAAAATGAGTTTCAAAAACACAAAAAGCACTTGTAAAATGGCTTTGTCCTGTTTATTTCATAGAAACATACCTGCTTGTTCTGTCATGTAGCTTACATATTCATTTCACACACTTAAAAACACCTTTTAATGTAGTTACATGTACCCATAAGCAAACACCCAAATACCTACTCAATAATTAAAATAAAAACAAAGTGTAACGGTGAAGGTCATGTGTTTCTTCTAATATTCACGCTGTTTCATAAGTGTGGAAAAAAAGTACATCCAAATGTCAAGGATTTTGTATGTCCTCAGGCTTTGCTTGATGTGTTTTCCTGGTATCAAAATGGGGCACATACGCCACATACCGATGTCCATGGATCACTGATTCTTTGGCCGTTACTTGAAGCAGATAATCATTTGTTCTACTCCTGGTTTTGTAGTTTTTATCTCCTGGCCAACTTCTGGCCAAAGGGGTATTGTAATCATTTTGTTGTCTGTCCGTCCGTCTGTCTGTCCATTCAACGATATAATCGCATTATCTGAAGAATACATTGACATATCTGCACCAAATTTATACTGTGGATGCATCTATGCATGGAGCAGAAGCCTGTTGAAAATAGGTCACCTTGACCTACTTTTTTCAAAGTCCAATGGTGTTGTGCAGTTATAATATGGGAGTACTTTCAAATATAAATATGTATATAATACGTTTTACACAAAGACAATCTAATTTAAATTATAGGGCAGTAACTTTAAACATAATCCTACACTATATTTGGTCGAGGGGTATTATAAGAGCACAGCACATCTATGTTCTCCTCTATGAGCAGTTGTCCTCTTTCATGTTTTGCTTCTCAGTCCCATTTTAGGGAGTTTGCTCCAATAGAATTTCAACTAAAAAACATGTAAAAAAAAAAAAAATACGAGTATGGAACTCTGTAACATGTAGTTGTAGATGTTAATACATTTTATCGATCAGTTATCTCAGTTATTGATTCAGTGGACTTTAAATTAAGTATTATAGATGTTAAGTTCTTTATGTTAAGTTCTCTGTCTGTCTGTCTGTCTGTCTGTCTGTCTCTATGTATAAAAAATGAGGTTCTTTGTCCGTATAATGTGTAGGCTGGGATGAAACATGGTGAAAGAAAAAAGATTGCTTACAGGGTTTGTTTTTGTGACTATGTTGCTCCTTTTGCTTTTTAGTATGTTTATCCATTTCTTTGACCTTTTTTCACCATGAGCACTGACTCAAGGCAAGAAGACTTGAAGGCAAGAAGCGTCTTTGAGTACTTAGAAAAGCGCTATATAAAACCGATGTATTATTATTATTATTATTATTATTATTATTATTATTATTATTATTATTATTAAGACTAAATAGGAATGAACTTTGTTTCCACTCTGACAGCAGGATGGATGATGTGGTTGCATGACATGTGAATATCTTTGCCACATCTAACCTGATATAGTTGGTTACCTGGAAAGGAGTATTATTCGGAGACTTTCAAGTAGAAGCCCTTCAAGCAGCTGTATTAAAATAAATAAAGGTTATAGTACAGGGGCAGGGGCCTTAGTGAAAGTAAAGATATCCTTGAAAATGTTTTGTCAATTTTCTCTTTCCGCAGGTTTACAAAAGGAAAAATGAAGCAGCAAAGAAGGATTACTTGAAAGCACTGGCAGAGTACCGAGCCAACCAGATTTCTCAGGTGAGCAAGTTAATTTAATAATGACGTTTTTCTGTCACAAACTGCTTTGGAGGAGCAAACAAGAACACAAAAAATGAAAAACAACGTTAAAGGTTTAACAGTTAAAGGTTAATTATTTCTGTAGGAAAATTTGATCTCTGCATTTTACCGGTCCTAATACATACACAGTACCTAGCATTAGCACAGAGCACACATTAGGAGCATTGAGCTGCCACTGAAGGTGCTTGGGAACCAACCCCAGATCTCTATCAGCACTGTGATCTAGGAGCACAGACAGGAGAATTTTTCATTCATATAGATATATATATATATATATATATATATATATATATATATATATATATATATATATATATATATATATATATATATAGTAGGCCTGTAATGGTACACAAAATTTTTGGTTCGGTATGTTTTTGGTTTGGAAAGCCACGTTTTTGTTTTTGTTTTTTTTTTTCGGTTCAGTACAGGAAGAAAGAAAACCCCTCAAAATGTCTAATGCATTTATTATGATTTTTTTTTTTTTTTTTTTAATTTTCCCCCAATTTTTGGAGACTGTAGAAAAACAGGAATAATATAATTCTGCTGCTATAAATCAGATAGAAAAAAAATAAAATATTACTAAATGTATTTTAAACATTAGTATTGCACTTTTCCCTGAAAGGTAGTTGTGAACAACAAAAATCTAATTACAGTTCTGTCTGTTCACATTCTGCATAAAAATGACCAAAAAAAATTCCACATTAAGTGCAACATTAACAAGAGGGCAAACTGGTATTCTCTTTAACTCTTTAAGTGCCAGACAGTTAAGGGGCTAATAAGCCTTAAAAGTGCCACAGAATTTGGCCGTTTTTCAGTATTTTGCGTCATTTTTATAATATTTGAAGAATCCTGCAGGAAACCGCTCGGTAACATCCGACCGATTGCTGATTAGATTCAAAACGCACCGGACGCAGCCGATTCATTATTAATCGTAATTTGCATAATTTATAATAATAATAATAATGATAATAATAATCTTTATTTATATAGCACTTTTCATACATTAAAAACTGTAGCACAAAGTGCTTTACATATCAGTTTAAAAATCAGTACCGCCCCCCACCCACACCCACCCACCCACTCACCCGCACACACTCACACACACACACACACATATACATGCAAACCCACAAGCTCACACATACTTTAGAAGACTGACTGAGCACGGGTAGACCAGAACAAAAATGTACAAGTAAAAGTAAAACATCAATTTAGGAGGCGCTGTCTCAGGGAGCCATCCGCACCAGGAGGCAGCCGCTGACCCCGGCGTCCAGGCACCAGCAACACAGCCCCGCATCCCAACTAGTGGGAGAGGGCCAACTGGGACCCCCACCCACCAGAAAGGAGCGGACCCCAGTGAGAGAAGGCGCCACAGCCCCCGGAGTCCACAGCTGCCCCCCGGCATGGAGGGCTCCCTCTGATGAAACACCAGAGAATAAGAAACATTAAAAAGATATAAAAATATTATTCGGTCGCGTGACCTCAAATTCCCATCTGATTGGTCTCAAAAGGGGGACACAGAAAGAACGCCATCGAAATGTGAGAAAGAAATGGGGGTGGATGGTTTGTTTGTACACAAATGTGGCGTGTTCTCCAAAGCCGATCTGATCGGCCCGTGGCACTTTAAAGGTTGTATTCGTAAAGCCGATTTAATCGGCCCATGGCACTGAAAGTGTTAAACAACCTTAAGAACAACACTGGCAACAAAATTAACCAAATTATTTATTTTAGGACAGCTAACAAACTGTTTAGGCCTCTTTGTGTATTTGTGTGTGTGTGTGTGTGTGTGTGTGTGTAAAGGGTGCGATTTGTCAAAACACAGAGGGGGGGATTTTTTGTTTTGTTTTGTTTTGGGGTACAGTTATATACGTGGGGGTGCGGTCCATAACTAACGTAACTAATGCTGGCATGAAACGAAAGTGAAACTTTACATACATTCAACGTCCAACTCCCAGGTTCTATTCCTCTATTATAGTGTGTGGGTGTGGGTGTGGGTGGGTGGGTGAGAGAGAGAGAGACAGAGAGAGAGAGCAAGTGTAAGTGTTTGAGAAGTACCATACATAGGCGGCAAACAACGTTCGTCTTATCAACACCTCTTTCCTTGTTGTTGTCTTTCACCAGTAACCCGTAGTTATCCAAAACAGGACTGTAATGATGGCGGAGGGTCTTCAATATCTTCCTTCCAGGATGACATCATATTTGTTGTGTTTTTAACCTTATGGCAGCTGCTATTTCGAAATTTCGGGTGAATGTGCGCTCCTTCAATATGTGCATGTGGAACTTGGACGGATTTAAAGTTCCACATCGAACAACGTCTTTCATTCCTTTTGTCTTTTTCTCAACATACTGTGCTGTTTCGGTACAGCTGTGTACCGAACTGAACAGGTGTGTACCAAAATGGTTCGGTTTGGTATGTGTACCATTACAGGTCTAATAAATAAATAAAATTCATTTTAACTAAAAATCAAGATAAGCAAAGTAGAGAATGTTGCAGTGCTCTGAGCTTCATTACTTTAGTTCTCTCTTCAGGCCCCCATCGAAGTCATGGACACGTCTCCATCGCCTCCACCTCCAGCACCTGCTCCTTCTGTCACTGCCCCACCTGTGGTCACCCCAGCTGCTCGGTCCACGAGGTCCCAGCATTACAACCCTGAGGAGAACACCATCACCAACATCTGTACCTCCAACATCATCCTGGATCTGCCCAAGGTCACCACACGCTCACAGGCTCACGCTCACGGCGCCATCAAGCATCCACCTGCTTCTGCCACCACCACCCCAAACCCCCCCACTGTCACCAAGATCATCATTAAGCAGACACCACTGCCCTCTGGAGGTGTGTCGGTCACGGCGACGCCTGCATCCTCTCCGCGACAGCCGCCACCGCTGCAGCAGATGCAGAGCACCCCACCTCCTCCGCGGCTTCAGCAGATGGTGCACGCCCAGGCTCCTCCTCCCCTGCAGGCGAAACCGCGAGGCAGAGGCTCGGCAGCTGCCACAGCTCCGCCTCCTCTGCAGATTAAAGTCGTTCCTTCGTCACGGCAGTCAGATTCGATTTCGCCGATCATTGTGACGTCAGCAAGTGAGACGTCACTGTCAGGGTCGTCATCCTCTGCGCTGACGGTGGACGTGGGACAGCCGACTGCTTTGGTGACGAGAGATGACGTGGCAGAGGAAGGGGTAACACTGACATGCATACTATGCATATTAGTGTTTTATTATTTTCATAATTTCTTGAATCAACAGGACAGTTTGCATCAACACTATGAAGATAATGAATACTTCCAAGTTGTGTTTTAGTGGTCAGTTTTTTATTATTTTATGTTTTAGTTTTATTAGAGTAAAATGAACACAAACAGTTCTGAGGGCCTAGCTATAATTATTCTGTTTTGTTGCAATAATTAAGGCTGATGCTGAGAACTGATATTACAGAGCTAAAGTTCTTGAAAATGAAGCTTACCAATACTGCATCAAACATAAACAAAAGCCTGGACCATTTACCCCACATTTAACCCAAAGAGGCCCTAAAAAAGGCCATTGTATGCAGTTTTAATGATTTGAGCTCTGCATGCCACCATGTGGATTTGAAATGAAATAACTGAAATGCAACCGAAGTACAGATTTTCAGGTTTAATTCAAGGGATTGAACAGAAATATCTATTAAAACATTTAGCAATAGGCAACTGTCCTCAGTTCCTGTACTGTAATCACAAAGAAAAAAAGAGTACTTCCTCCAAAATGTATTAAAAATGAGAAAGTTTGAGTTCCATTCATGTAATGGTATCTGTATGTTTGACCCTATCTGTGTGGCTGACATGTCTGACAGTGCTGGCATGTTTATGTTGTTGCAAGTGTATTGTTAAGTGACTGTACTGGAAGTTCATGTGTGTATTTTGTCTTTTCCTCTGTGTGTCTCAGATGGAGGTGGAGGTGAATGTGGCCCCTGGGCCGACTTTGACCCCAGCTGCCAGCCCCAACATCTGTGTGCGTGCCGGCTGCACCAACCATGCTGTCGAGAGCAAAGACTGGGACAAGGAGTACTGTAGTAATGAGTGTGTAGCCACCCACTGCAGGTGAGTAAAATAAAGATTAGCACAATTAGTGTAAAGTAGGGTTGGGAATCTTAGTTGTAAGGCCAATACGATATGCATCTCGGTACAGCATCTCCTTTCCGATACATTAAAGATATGTGTGTGGCATCTCGTGATGTGATACAATACGATTCACACCCAAATCACGATACAGAGTGATTAAGCACATTTTGATTCAACTCATTCATTCTGGTAAAAAAAAAAAAATATATGAAGTGCAATTCATTGAGCTTGATGTTTTTATTTATTTATCAAATAAGACCATGACTTTTCACAAAGTGGCTTGACTGAATCACATGATATGTTCAACACAACACAACTGGGACAATTAGACAGGACAGTTGGGGACAATTGCATTTGAAAGCGCAGACTTGAAACACTCTCCCACTTCTTATTTGAAGTTGATAGAGCAAATACAACCGGAGATATGATGGTTTGGGGGGGGGGGGGGGGGGGGGCAACAAACGTCCTGCCTCCTCAAATAAGTTTCCGAAGGTAGGAAAAAGGAAAATGAGGTGCACAACAGTGGGAGTCAGAGGAATGTGCCACCACCTTAACATTCCTGATTGCCACCTCATATATTTTGATTTGATTTAGTGATTTATTTCGAACATGTAATGAAATTTAACATATATGTGAACAAGCAAAACATGCAGAATAATACAAATATCAACAATCATAACAATCTTAGACAGAAGAACAGCACAATAGTTCCATTTACATGCCCGAAAAGGGGTGGGAAGAAATGCAATTTATTTAATTCCACCCTCTCTCCCTAAAATATTATTAATAATATATGACTCTGGAACTGGGCCTGGCATCGTGTGTATTATTTGTGCATACTGTATATGTTATATTTTCTGTGCAGAGATGGAAATATAAAAGACTGTTAATGTAAACAAACCCGTTTGTACTATTTTATTCCCTGACCAAGTGAGAATTGATAAGGAATCGGATCAATAAGCAAAATTAATAATGGAATTGGAATCGTTTAATTCTTATTAATTCCCATCCCTACTCGCCCACAACTGGATACTTCCATTAGTTATAAAATGCGTTTGGAGACATACTTAGGGCTGAATCCAGACTGATGTAGCACAGACTGAACTATAAAACGGATATTTCTGGTCGTTCGTTACAATTATATGGTATGAGTGTAAAATGCTCTAGAAACTTGCCCCTGTGACTGCATTACATCATATTACTGCAGCAAACAAATTATTCTGGAAGCCAACAACAACCACTGCATTCAAAGCATGACTGTAGGAAAACCAGGAAAATCATGCTCTCCACTGCTTCTGTGTTGCTTGGCAACATGTCTGCTCAACACCGCTGATGAACTACATGACTTGGTGGAAGACAGATTATTTTTATTTAATAAATTAGCGTATGTTTCATCTTGCCTTGCCTTAGTTAATGTATACCTGTTTTGTTAAGGTGTAGCACCTCTTCACTGCTCTGAAATCACTGTGATGCTCTTGCTTTTCTGGTACTCAAATGAAAATGGTGGAAAACAAAATTCATCCTCCCCTTTAAATCTTTAAGTTGTGTTATGTGTATATATATATATATATACAGATGAATGTAGCCAAGATAGGCTCCAACATCCCCATGACCCTCGTGAGGATTAATGAATGATCAAACCCCTGGATACTATTGCAATCAACACTTGCATTTCATTAAAGCTTTGTACTCTGAATATGATCTAAACTCAAGATTTACAGATACATCTTTGACATGATAACCTGCTTTATCGTAGGTCAGCAGTTTCCCAAATATTGTGAAGCTCATTCTTTGTTAATTTTCTCCTTTGCAGGGATGTGTTCATGGCCTGGTGCGCCATCAGAGGACAAAACTCCACCACTGTCACATAGATGAAGGGGACAGCAACACAAAGAACTATGACAACACATGAAATGCAAATGAACTGAATGAATGAATGGTAGCCACAGTGGACTCAGGCAGTGGTTTATTTTATCATGTCATGAAATCCACAGTCGAACTGTCACAAGAAAGTATTTATAATTCACCATAAACTACATAAATTACTTACTAAACAGTGATTGACCCCTTGGCTCTATCGTACTTCAGCCTACGCAGATGGATCTTTGGCAGTTTAAATCAATCTCTTGTGTTATTAAAGCGAATGACTGTTCATTACAGGATGAATAAATAATGATGCTGAAGAGGAACCAACAGACTTTGCTCTGCTGCTCTAGACATTTCCCTGACTGAAGAGGGGATCAGTCATGAATTCAAAATATGGACTCGATGGAGAAAAAAGAGCATTTTATACGGACATTGATGGATTTTTTTTTTTTTTTTTAAAGAAAAACATGCAAGTTGGAAGTCTTGCAGGTGAATTCAGTTCATTTATTTAAAGAAATCATGAAATATGTGTTCGTCTTTTCCTTAAATGTTACCACTGAGGATTGACTGAGGTGAATGAAATCCCAGAAGTGATTATATTTTTTTCCTTTATTTCCCTCTCAGATCCTTTAGTTTCTAATGTGACGGTGCTTCAACTTGGAGGGTGCCAGAGGCTACTTCTTTAGTTAGAGATTAAGACAAATGTACCACTGGGCTAAGCACAAACAGTCTTAAAGCTAATTTGGAGTTATACAGGAGGGAACCTGAATGAGGCGCCTGATCATGCCACTTTGGAACCAATTGTACTATCGTTCAAAGGTGTTTTTATTTTTTACCCTTAAGACAAATGAAACTCTTAAAAGGGGTACTAAGATTCAGGAAATACAACATCTCTGGCAATCTGTCTCTTCTCTTTTGCGTGAATACTTTGCAGCGTACAAGCTTTTTAAACATGTTGCTCTTCTGTGTCACAAGGAACATTTGGGATTAAAATAAATTGCTGTTTTGTAGGTGGAAAAAAACACGCAACAGCATTGGTAACACTACTGTAAGGAGAAAGGGAAAATAAAAGCTTTAATTTTTAACATAAGTGTTTCACTTAAGGAACTCCTGTCAGGTTTTCTGAAAAACTGAGGAAAGAGGAAGTGCTTTTTCCCAAAAACTGGTCAAATGAAATGGTGCAGGCAGGGATGGAGCTGGTTAATTGTACATAACCTGGAAATGTTTTTGATGGTGAAATAAACATATTTTATGTTTTAATATATATTGGATTATTCTGACCCATCAACTTGGCCTGTAGTCCTTTTCTAAAATAAAATTTCATTTAAAAACTAATCTTACCATGTTGTAGTTAGACAAGGTTAAAACATATTATTCTTATGCCTCGGTCACAAATGTACGTACGAATGGCTATGAACACCGTGCAAACAATTTATGGATCATTTCATACGACATTCTCAAGGTGACCTTATAAAAATGGAGAGATCGTAGACCATTCCTAAGTTCATAACCAGGTTTGATGATCATGTGTAAGATTTTCTACAAACGCACCCTAATGAACGCCTTAGGAACAACTGAAGAACAATGCATGACATTCATGGATCAGAATGCCATTCCAGAACCCCATGTTCCTACAGTGGCCGCAAGTAGATCAGAAGAACACATTGTTATTAGGGGCCTTTTACGACGTTCACACAAAACAGACATACAGACAGGGATTCACACAGTGTTCTTAAGGTTGACGTAAGGTATTCCTAATAGGCAGTGCATCATTTGTGGCGTTCTTAGATGGGGTCGTATACAAATCTTCATTCTAGAGATTTCTACGGTCAAAAAAACATTCAAACTAAAGATTCCCAAAGTTGTCCACAATGGGCTCAAAAAGAAATGGGAGGAAGAGGAAGGATGGGGATGAGGAGAGGAGAAACCCACAGCCACTGCCAGAACCACAAGAGCAGTCTGTAGCAGAGTCTGACCATGGGGATGCCCCACATATTCTCTACAGGAGTGTGTAATTTAGCACCATGGACAGCACACGATCTCAAACATATAAAACGCATGCTGCGTACTGTGACACAATGTAGGGAAAACCAGAAAACATCATGCTGGGAAATGAGAGAATCGTTAAGAAGATTTTGATAACGCTGGATGTGTACAATTCCGATGGAACTGATCAATTACAACCGGTTCTAAGTCAGAACTGGTTTTCAATTCCCACCTCTACTGCTGACAGGTCACACAAGCACATCGAGGCAGTGAGAGAGAGGTGGATTGCGTTGCTCAGTGAGGGAGATATGAAATGACTTGATTCATACACTTTTTTAATGACACACTTTTTAATCTTAAAATTTTGGGTAATGTTTCAAGTTGTAAGGCTGAAGTCATTGGTGTTCAAGTCGAGTTGCAAGTCTTTTTACATTTTGTCAAGTTGAGTCTAAAGTCATCAAATGACTGACTCGAGTCTGACTTGAGTCCAAGTCATGTGACTTGAGTACACATCTCTGGTAACAACTGTCATAAAATCTCTGTCTCGGTAATACTTATATTTCACTAATATTTGTTGACAAGCCATTGATGTCGGCAAACTTCCTGAGGCAAGACAGGAGACATACTGATAGAAATTTGCTAGGGTCTTCCTCAGTGAGACATGATTAAAGTCATCCAGTATAAAGTTTGGAGCCTCCGATGAAATAGTCTACAATCTCTGTACAACGTCAAATACAGTGCAGGAGGTAGAATTGGCATTTCTCTTTGCAAAGTGAAAGTGCAACTCAAAATGCGTTACTAATTCCTCTAAGTCTCCCGCTGTTGTGAAGCTCATTTATCTTTTTCCTACCTCCTAAAACTTCGCAAAGTTTAATTTGGGGGGGGGGGGGGGGGCAGAACCAGCTAAGGAGGGAACTCCCGGGGCAGGTGAAATGGGTACAACAACACTGACAAAAGTTCAGTGTCTGGTGTACAGATTCATTCTTTGATAAGACTCACCCAGCATTTGTGGGGGGGCCCTTAGAGCAGTGAAAGGGGTACAGTGGATAAGTGGATATAGGCTAAAAGTTAGAAAATACTGAATTTTAAGATGCGTCTGCAACGTTTACCTTTCATGGGGCCCACATTTGGTAGTGGCATCCCTGTGTATCAGTGATGTATACTATAAAGCAGTAAAATTTTGTAGTTCTTTTTGTGTAGGGGTCCCGAACCGAACCCAGAGGTTGCATTGTGCCAGTGATGGCAAGACAGACACTCTGGAGTGATGACGGAAGTGTTGAACCTATTGACCTTGAAAATATAGTTTGAAGGCTGAAAAAGTCTGTTGTGTTGCATTAAGCTTTAAGTGTTTTAGAGTGCCCCGCCACAACTGCTTGATCTTCCTGTTCTTCGTCTTGCAGCTGTAGAAGTTTCAGTGTTGTAGGCATCGCCATCTTGAACGCAGTGATCACAGCACCAGATTTTTAGGGTACACGGCCACTGTTTATATACCGATTTAAATATTCCGAAAAAGCGTCCGATCTTCCTACCAACGACTTGAGAGTGCCAACTGTACGGTACAAACTTGGAGATTCGTATGAACCCATTGTTCAAAAGAATCTTTGTGACCGAGGCCTTACCTTAGTTTCTTCCAGGAAACGGTCAAGATTAAATCAGTCCTTTTAGCCAATAAATATCAGAATTACGTTCATTTCTACCTTTTTACCTCAGCCTCACTCTTAAACAGTGCAAACATTTGACATGACATGAAGATAATATTTAATTATAAAACAATGACCTGGAAAATGTAAAGGAAACATGTTATTGAACCTGAAAGACTGACCCTGTTATATATGTTTTACATAAATAATTATGCTTTTTGTTCAGTAATCTCCCTAATATTAAAATCACACAAACACAAATTAAATTATGAGAACCTTATTGGAAATCTGTATTAATGTATACCAAATTTACCTTTAAAAATTGACAAACGCGCTGTAGAACTTTCCAACAACCAAAACAATATATGTTTTGTGGTGTTGCTAGCGCGAAGATTAATCCTGTTAAATTGGAAACAAAAAACTCCCCCCGCTCATTCAGCCTTAATGAGAGAAGTAATGAAACACTTACAACTGGAAAAAAATAAATTTTCATTAAAAGGGAAATGAAATGCATTCCACTTAACATGGCAACCTTTCATTGATTATTTTAATAATGCAAATGTGTAAACAACTTAGGATTGGCGATACATGATGTCCTCAGTTTGGTTTTTTGATGTTCATTGTTTACTGTTGTTTGTGCGCTTTTTGTTTTACTACGTGTTCTCTTTTTTTTTGCATTGAGCACAGTGAATATATATGAACACGTCTTTGTTACTATATGAAAAAAACTCAATAAAGAGAATTAAAAAAAAAAAAAAAAAAAATTGACAAACGTGTAATATATTTAGTGTTGAATACATTATATCCAAAATGTGCAACATTTTCATTCTTACAGGTTTTACATAATGTATAATCATTTATTGAAGTCTGAAGAACTGATTATAGAACAGCCAGTGGTAAAACAGAAGATTCCAGGTTAGCATTTTGAAAAAAAAAAATTTTTTTTAAATTCTACATACAAATTTGGAATAGTTTAGATTTTCTGGATAAATATTCTGTGACAGATTGAACATGAATGACCTTAATTGTATTAGTTCTAGAAGGTTTTATAGTTACTTTCATTGACAAAAAGACAAAAGAGTGGGTAAAACAATAGCAACACTGACTTAAGAACATAACTTTACTGTAAGACAGTACTGCATAAACGAAAGAAAGAGAGGCTTCATACATATATGTTTAAACAGAGACTTCAGTTCAGAGAAAAGCAGAAAATTTAGTAAGCAATTAAGAAAATTAAAAGAAATAAGTAATATAGAATAAAGAAATCAAATGCTAAAAACAGAGCTCATTTGGCTTATTATAGTAACAATAATATATCTGTATAAGTAAAAAACAGAGTTCAGATTTGTCCAAATATTTGGGAGGTACTTCATGTAAAAAAAAAATCCACAAAAATATGAGAAATTATTTCTAAATTACGTTTTTAAAAGGTACAAACGTTAGTGGGGTGAAAAAGAATTTTGAAAGGTGATATATCTGAAATACAAAGCCCTTCTCCAGTTTTTTAAATAGACCTTCAGACAAAGTTGTTTTTTCTTGTTACCATGAGTCCTGGAAATTAAAACAGTACCATATTTTAGACCAACTGAGCCAAAGTTTTATCAGTCAAATATACATGGAAGGAAACATTAATTTCTTATGTCAACATAGATGACATGAATAATAACAAAAATATACAAATATGCTGGCTGTATAATAGAATGAAATTAAATTTTAAAATGAGAGAACAATCATAGAGTTTTACCAGTTGTTTTGTTTTTAGATGCTTTTACTGTTCAGAGGTACATTTTATTTTTTTTTTGTTTGAAATCTCAAAAAACAGTGGGGCTACTATAAGAGAATTACATTAATGGAAGTAATATTTAACACCTTTCATCTTTACGGTAGAATGGAATTTATACATGAAACAATATTCTCTTACCAGGTAAAATTACACAAATTTATTTTCTAAAATAAACCAACTAATGTCTTACTACATTTTCTCTGAAAACTGTTCCAGAAGCAAATTACAGTGGTCTACACTGGCTTAAATATGCTAAATCTTACATATTTTATTAAAATGAATGAAAACAAATAACAAAAGTGCTGGTTAGCTGATGTTTTCAGTTTGTGTGGTAAAGTGCTGTTACACATATATATATTGGTTTATGTACATTTATGGGTCATTTCAGAATTGGGGGTACATTTTGCATCTCCCAGATACACCCTTTGTTTTTTCTCCCCAGACAAATCTTTATTGAATCAGTTTTTAATAATACTACTACTTGAATCAAACTTTAACAAATAATAATGCTTTTTGTTCATTTTTGAAAAAGTGTATACAGAAAATATTAGCCTAAGAAGTCCCATCCCATCCACAACTGACTGTCTTCGGTTCAGGATTCATACATTGAACTTGAATTACAATGAAATAATTTAATATAATTTTCTTTATTTTTTTTTTGCTTACTCTAATAACATCAATAAAATCAATTGCACAGAATATCTATTTTCTGTATTTTATGAAATTTCAGTATTAAATAAATATGTTTTTTGTCTGTCTATACATTCTGGTCAACTCTGTTATCTCTGTAATAAAACTCCATAAAAATCTCCAAAGCATTCATATTCGTGAGACCTGCATATTGTGATGTCACTTCCTCTGGCAGAAAACATGTTAAAGGCAGCAAGGTATGTCATTTTCCTTCTCCCATTGTTTTGTACAAAATGTTTAGGATACACCAGTAGTAGATTAATTACTTGTCAACTCTGTTATTGTTAAATCATGGTGAATTAATCATGAAACCTTTGAAAACCAATGATATGATAAAATCTATAAAACTTCTATTTTTAGACATGCCATGTGGTATCTCATTTTCATTTAGCCCATGGAGTTAAGGTCAAAAATGGAAGAAAATGTCAACTCTGTTATGTCATCTCTGTTAATGGTTTAATGATAACAGACACTTGACAGTGACTTACAGAGTCAAATGCTCCAAATCTTATTTGAGTATTTTGAGGTATTTTCCTTTTTTAATATATACACATATATTCACATTTATTATGGTTGCTGACTCATACTATAAAGGGAACATCAGTACTATAACTTTCCAGTTAAAGGAAATTGAATCATATGTTGTAGGTAGATGAAGATGAAGCTGTCAGGGGCAGAAAGGCAACAGCAATACAGGGCAAGGCGAGATGCCGACCCTGTAAGGAGAGCAGAAAATGCACAAAAAGACAGAGATAGATGGAACAAAAGAAGAAGTGCAGGGCAGACAAGCAGAGGCTGATCTGAGTCAAAGGGAGCAAAGACAAAAACGCAGGTATTGGAGAGAGGCTCAGCAGAGGTGCAGAGCAAGAAGGCAGAGAATTTCAGAGATGACACCACCACCAAGTCCAGAACCAGACCCTGAACCACCACCAAGTCCAGAACCAGATCCTGAACCACAGCTATCCAGGTTAGATTAGTACCTGATTACATGGCTACATAGGTCCATGAGTTTATAATTCTTTTCTATAAAGTAACTGTTCAGTCAGTCACAGATAGATGGAGACGTGTTTTTTATTAGGGTTGTCAGTGTGATAGAATGTAACTGAACTGTCCAGTGTGTTGTGTCTTAAAGGCACATTCTGTAATTTATGCATGGCTTTAAATAAAGGTGCACTTTTTAGCAACAGATTTTGGTAAAAATTTTGGACTTCTAGATGGGCAATGTTCTTATTTTGTTCTCACCATAATTGATATGATGCCCACCATAACTCTAAAGACAAGCCTGTTTTGCTATTCCTTCTATCAAAATCTCTATCTTCTTTGTTTGATGATATGATATCAAAGAAGCTGTATAGTGCACCTTTAATAGTAAATACTTATTTCTTGAAAAATATAACTCATTGATGAAGAAGTGAGACTTTAGGCTAGTTAGGCCATATTCCCATAAGTTAGGCTAAGTCCTAACTTAAACTAAAGAAGAGTGAATGTATCATATGATATCACAAGTTGTGTCAGGAAAGATATTACAAATCGTTTCCACATTTTTAAATGTTTTTAAAGGTTGAAGAGTCTGGCAGAAATGTTATTGTTGTTGTTTTTAATTATGGGTGGTCAATTCTGTTATTCATGTGAACTCTGTTTGTTTAAGGTTTTGCTTGAAAAAATAATTATCGGTTATGTTTTATTGTTAACAAACTTATTAGAACCTGTGTCCTAACTACCATTCCTCCTAAATGAAATTTCAAAGTATTTAATTCATTTTTACAGGTATGTTTACAGAAAATGCACACCCTTGCGGCAACATGTCAATTAAATGTGTTGATATTTTTACTGCAAAACAAAAATTTTTTATCTTATCAGACCAAAAATTTACTTAATGGATTTAGAGACACAGTATCTCTGAGGAAAAACAGTGTTTTAAATTGTGTGACTTTTGTTAATTTTATGTACTGTACCCAATTTGTCAGCAACAGAGTTGACAAATTTTTCAGCAACTGCATTGTTTTTCATATTTAAGTTTTAAATGTTACAGGTTTATGCTCACCAAATACTAGAAAAGTTAAATTTAAAGTGTGTTCTATGAAATAAAAAAGTTTAAAGAAAAAAGAAACACTCCCAATTTTTGCTTTCTTTCTCCATGTGAAATGTACCCGCAACTCTGAAATGAGCCTTATACAATAGATTTATAAATCTTTCAGTGTAAAGAACCTGAAAAGTGGATGTATTGTAGTGTGTAGACAGTGTTTTGAAACAGATCAGGTAGCTCTGAGACAAAACATTCCTTTGGAGTAAAACTCAGTCATTCATTAATACTCATAATACATAATACTCATAATACATAATAATATATTTTTTTGTTACTAGAGCTGGTGTGTGGCTTAAGAGTCTGGTTTGACCAGCTCTAAATGTAAAGTGTCATGAAATAACTTTTGTTATGATAGGGCGCTAAAAAAATAAAATTGGACTGATTGATTTTGACCAAAGAGTATATCTTGGAAACTACAGCCAACCAACATTTTTGACAAAATTTTTCTTCATGTGTCTCAAACTAAGTAAAGTTTCTGTACTTTTATTCTGGAGGCATTCTGCTTGTAGTGTTTGTCACATTGAGTCACAGCAATTATGCAATTATTAAGTCAGCATCATCTCTCAATTTAGCAGAAAAATAATCTAACAAGGTAACATTGATAAATGACCCTTTTATAGTCCATATTTTTCCAGCATAAATTGAACTGATACAATTGCTTTTTTAATACAATACAAAACTGTGCAAATACTGTTTTGAGCCACACAAAGGTTACTCCCAGACTCTGTTAAAAAGTTCTTTTCGATGTGGGAAAGCAGGTATGATTTCAGAGGTATTTGTATGTTTACAGTACAAAAAGCCGTTAAATGTATAAAAAGATGTATTTCTGTTATTTGGATTAAATTATGGAATGATATAAATATACATTTAAAGATAATTCATTAATGGTTTTCAAAACATTGGTTGGTGAAGATATTTTTGAGGGATACAAGCAGGAATGATTTTTGATGTTTTGAATGATAGCCTAAAACTAATTGCATCTACCTCAGCCTAATCAGTCTCAACCGAATTCCCAGTCGTTTGACTTAAAATCAACCTCATTGTTTGTATTTTCTGTATTATGGAAGATAACTGAATAAACTTAACGAACAAGAACAAAAATTGAACCAGGGGTCTTTTATTGAAATTATAATCGAAATTATTCAAATTATAAAAAAAAAAAAAAAAATGTACAAATTAAAATATGCCAGAAAAAAAGAGAGACTTTTGGTTGTGAATTAGAAAATGTTTGTCAGTATAGAATTTGGTATATAGTCTGCAGCCTAAAAAGTAGAAATTTCGATTTTTCAAAAACTTTATTATACACACTAAAAGATGGTGGAAGGTGAGAAATTGCTTCATCACGATATCTGCAAAAAGTACAAGAGTCCCTGTCATAATGATGAATAGCGTTCCTTTTATGTGTCTATTTTCAGGTCAGCTAAACTTACGTCCAATGCAAAGGACAAACCCAGCACATAATATCGCGAGACTGACATCAGTGGAAGCCTTTGATGACGATGGCGGGAAAACCCACCATGGCGGGAAAGGGCTGTATTGTCAACACAAGACAGGAGGCGCTGTTGGGCTGTGCTGCGCCACATTAAATGCGCCACAAACAATCAAAAATTACAAACTAACAAAAGGGAAGGTCTTATTCGCGCATATTTACACATATTACATATTTGATTAGTCTGTTTTTCGTGACTATCTCCCGTCAGAAAATTCATATTGGGTGGTATCGTTGATTTAAATGCGGTGCGATTTATCCTAAAACCTGTTATGTGAATAGTCTGAGGGGGAGGGAGAGGAGAAAGAGGCACAGGAGGAAGGAGAGGAGAGGAGAGGAGGGGGCAAAGGACTTAATTATAACAGATTGGTGTGAGCGTAGCCGTGACGTGCGTGGCGATAAAACGGAATGCTATTGTATTTTATACATTTCGAATTTTAATCGAGTAACTGATGCTAACGTTACTGCGTAATCCTGGTGTTTTGCCCGAGTCTTCCGTGGGGAGGCCTCAGTAGTGAAATTATCAGGGAAGTAGCGGCAGCATCTCGTAGTGGTGTGTGAATCCCAGCAGGCGTGGAAAGAAAGTGCGTTGTTGTGAGTTGACACTGA
This sequence comes from Sphaeramia orbicularis, assembly GCF_902148855.1. Classification (NCBI taxonomy): domain Eukaryota; kingdom Metazoa; phylum Chordata; class Actinopteri; order Kurtiformes; family Apogonidae; genus Sphaeramia; species Sphaeramia orbicularis. The sequence goes on along the minus strand of NC_043974.1, from coordinate 8,701,700 downwards.
TCATCATCATCATCATCATCATCCGGCCTGCTGAGAAGCGAAGCCGGGAGCTGGAGTTGAGCTCAGAGGACTCACCATGGCGGTAAACCTGGACAAGGAAGCGTACTACCGCCGGATCAAGAGATTATACAGCAACTGGAAGGTAAAACTTGGCCATTTTAGCCACCTTTAGGAAAAGGGACAACCGCTGCGGCTTGGTGTAACGCGAAATAAGTGGTCTGCTAGAGGATCCAGCCGCTAAGTTAGCCGCGTTTTTCCACCGAGCGAGTTGACACTTGTCGCCGTGAGCAGTGATGTTTTACTGCCCGCATCCAGCGCCTACAAACGTGGATGAAGGGCCTTGGTGTGCACCGTTCCGCTAAGTCATTGCGACTTTATTTGCGCTGAAAATCTGCCCATACCGTTTGTGTGTGGAGTATGTTTCACTTCAAAGTGCTCCAAGCTGGCTACCTCATGTTAGCACACTATCATCCCATTCACCACGTTAGCTAATGTTAGCTTTTAGCGACCAAGCTAACTTATTAGCCACTTCTTCAAGTGTGTTGAGAATCAGTGTCTGCTCATTTGACTAGCAACTAGTGTTAAAACTGTAATTGAAAGTATTTTACCATATAGAAGTGCTTGACATTTGGCTAAGTAAGCTATTTTACAGTTTGGATTTGTACGAATCACTATATGCTAATGTTAGCTGGCTAATTAGCGTCAAATTAACACCAGCATCCTATAACGTGTAGTGTGGCTACAGGCACTGGAAATTTCATGAATGGATTCGAAGGCTTTTAAATCACTTTGTTTCTTTTGTGGCACTCTTCTGTATAGAATTTTCAGAAGTTGCAACATGGTACTCGGTCTTAGTTTAGATGCTTACGTTCATACTGCCGTTCAGAAACACAGAACTTACTCTGGTTCAGTACAAACCGTGTTAAGTGTGGGTCTACATTCTTGAGAGGTGTAAAACTAACTTAGTTAAAGTTTCAGTAATCTGATGTACTGAAGATAATGCAGCATCAGGTGCTGATGAAACTTCAGCTGTTACACATCAACTTTGAGAAACAAAACCAGCCACTTTTTTTCTCCTTCCCGAGTTATTACAGCAGATACTGATACCAAGTGTCTTTGTCTGCTTTAATTCCCCAAAGAATGACTATGGATGTACTGGAGGCACCTTGGTATAGTGTGGTAATTTGATCCAAACTGTGTGGCATTAAATAGTGCTTGCATGTCTTTCTTTTTTTACAGAAAGGGGAAGATGAATTTGGTAAAGTGGATGCCATCGTGGTGTCTGTCGGAGTGGATGAAGAAATTGTGTACGCCAAATCTACGGCCATACAGGTAAATGCACGCGCGTGTGCTTAACCAAAACACTAAAGGCACTCGGCCTTTACATGCAAGTAGTGGATGATATGATATCCCACACACAGGCATCCTCCATTGTCTTCTTTGATCGTGGGGAATACAAGCTACATGAGGAAATCTGTGTAAACGGATGAGCACGTCCCAACTATAATCTGACTCATTCTAGAAACGACTTTTTCATAAGATCTGGTTCTTGAATAAATTAAATGAGCTTTCACTCTGTATTTTTCACCAGACTTGGCTGTTTGGCTACGAGTTGACAGACACCATTATGGTGTTTTGTGACACAAAGATCATCTTCCTTGCCAGCAAGAAGAAGGTGGATTTCCTTAAACAGGTGGCAACAACTAAAGGCAACGAGAATGCTAATGGTGTTCCACCCATCACCCTTCTCACCAGAGAAAAGGTATTGTGCAGAAGCTGAGATGGCAGAATAGTATTTACTTTCCTGGGTGTTATTTGGAGATGTGAGAGTGTGATTTGTTTATGATGGATCAGGTTGTCGAAGTGAGGACGTTTTCTGTAGTTGAAGCACAATTTGAATCATCCTCTTTTGGTGTTTATTCAGTCTATTAAACTTGAATTTTCTTTCTTTGAACAGCTGTGTGTTAAAGCTATCGAATTTGCACCCACAACCTTAGGGCTGTTTGATAGGACTAAAGTCTTATCCTCATATAAGTCATTTCATATCCAGATAATGGTGCATACCTTAACATAGCACATTTTCTGTAAATCCAATGAATAAATAGATTATATATAGTACCCACATGAACACCTCTTCTCCTTACTGCATTTATACTTAACAAATATTTTATATTGACCTTTTTGCCAATCAAGCACGTAACAAAATATTAATTGCAAACAACAGTTTTCTGATTTGTGCCTGCTTCTTGTTTTGTCTTGGCTGTTCAGATTTTTCCTCCTCTTTTCACAATAACTCTCCTTCATGTATGTTTTTTTGCCTCATGGAATAATGCAAAGTGTTCACCAAATAATGAATAGCCCTGTAAAAATGATAGTGAAGTGTTGTTTGTGACATGAGAATTTAAAGAAAAACAGAATAATATGAAATTATGTTTTTTGTTTTTTTTTATCACAGCCTCATGCTTTTGCTGAAAGTTGACCATCTATTTGACACAAAATACATGTAAATTAATTTAGAATTTTAATGATAGACCCAAAGAAAGCAGTCTTTTAAAGATTGAAACAGTAAAGCAAATCAGAGGGATTGTCTGCTGATCTTGTTATACATTTGTATACATATGTGAACTTTTTTTTCTGTTCTATTTCTGCGTAATACTGACACCTTCAATCTTCACTTCAAAATCCTCATGAAACGAATAACATTACATGTGCTTTGGTGTTGCGTCTCAGAATGAAAGCAACAAGGCCAACTTTGACAAGATGATAGAGGCGATCAGAGGCAGCAAAGAAGGCAAAACAGTGGGAGTTTTCAGCAAGGACAAATTCCCCGGAGAGTATATGAAGAGCTGGAATGACACGATCACGGCAGAGGGACTGGAGAAGGTAAGACACCAGACCAAATATCAAAGATTACTAAGCTTAAATGGGTGTTCTACTCGATGCCAGTGCCGCTCTTAATAGTCCTTCTCTTTTAAACCTGCAGGTGGACATCAGTGCTGTGGTGGCATACACGATGGCGGTGAAAGAAGACGGCGAGCTCAGCCTGATGAAGAAGGCAGCAGCCATCACCAGCGAGGTTTACTCCAAGTTCTTCAAGGAGCGGGTTATGGAGATCGTTGATGCAGACGAGGTGAGGAGAAAGGAGACGAGAGGGAGCGTGTTCCACTTCCACACATTGCATTCATACCTTATGGTTTGTGGTTTACTCGTTCGCCCCGACAGAAAGTGCGTCACAGTAAACTGGCCGAGTCCGTGGAGAAGGCCATCGAAGAGAAGAAGTACCTCGGCGGTGCAGACCCTTCCACAGTGGAGATGTGTTATCCTCCTATCATCCAGAGTGGAGGAAACTACAGCCTCAAGTTCAGCGTTGTCAGGTACTTTCTTTTGATGTTCTGCTCACTATTTTCAGTGCCGCTTATAAAAATGCCATGTTCACAGCTGTGTCAATATTCGGTATAACGGCACTTCCTCTCGTCTCATGTAGCTATCGTTCTCTAACAGATCCGACTCAGCTTTATTGTCATCCAATCAATGGTACATGATAGAATGAAATATAGTTACCTAGGTCTCTGTGTTTTTAGCATGAGGAAGATAAAAGGATAAATTATAAAATAAAATGTATAAAAGGTAAATCAGATAGAATAAAAACTACCATAACATTTTCTGTGGGTGTATAAATAAAGTGTAAATATCCAATAATTGTAAATTTGAGGCCTTAAAACTGCGGGAACAATTTCTGGGTGCCATCCACCATAAACAACCATTTGTTTTCAAACGGAGCCAGTAGGTAACTCGGGCATGTCCGGAATTTTGTCGTGACATGCATTGTGGGAAACAGGGTCGCACAGCCACCTGACAGCGGCAGCTGCTACAGACACAACACAGAAACGGCAAGAGCTCCCTTCCCCCTATGTATATTCCTCCAGCCGTTTCCGCATTTCAGCCATTTCCGCGTCGTGTTTGTGGCAGCCATATAATAACATATGGCTGTACTGCCGCTGCCAGGCGGCTGTGCGAACTTCCGTTTCCCACAATGCATGTCGCGACAAAATTCCGAAGATGCCCAAAGTACCTCCCGGCTCTGTTTGTAAACACATGGTTTGTTTATGGTGGATGGCACTTCGAAATTGTTCACCGTGATGCAAGAGATTCAGGTGAGTAATCACAGAAAGACTTACAGATTCTTTATACTTGGGCTATGACTGAGGTTTTACAGATTTGATGAAAAATTGGTCCCCAAAGTCTCCCACACCTTTAAGTATGATTGTAACAGGTTTGTAAAATGGATTCAGTCATGAAGTCGATGTTAATTTTACAAAATGGCTTCGAGTTCATGACTTTTTTTATGGAAAAATTTTAACTATCGGTGCATTAAACCATAATAAAAACACCTGTGAGCTGTTGGACACTTCATGAAGAGAGACTACCTCTTAAAAGTTAAGAGATGCTACTGTTATCATCTTTTAAGGGCTGTTTGTCCTGATAAATGTAAAAAAACATATGGACATAAACCCATAAAGATCCAAAGATCCACAGTCGACCAAAATCTGTTGATATAAACTGTTTAATACCTGTTGATCCACTAATCTTATCATACATGTAAATAATTGATGTAAAATGCAGTCTTGACCTTATATGTGCAAATGTCGTGACATAACTAGTTAGACGTAACAAATTAAGCAGGAATTTGAATGCAGTTGATTTTTGCTAAAATGAATATAAAAATAGCTTTGCAGCACCTGGAGGGTTAAAATTCTAAGTTTTTGAACTATTAGGGTCCAAATACACAAATAAATGTGCTGAAGACTAATAAAAGTGGGTTTAGCAAAATGAGGCCAAGGTTAAAAATCTTGCTGTAAGTTTGTTTTGGAGAGAAACTATCTGGTTAATTGGCACTATTTTTTTTTTTTTTTTTCCCTCACACAGCGATAAGAACCACATGCACTTTGGTGCTATTACGTGTGCCATGGGGATCCGCTACAAGTCCTACTGCTCCAACCTGGTGCGCACCCTCATGGTAGACCCCCCACAGGAGATGCAGGACAACTACAACTTCCTGCTGCAGGTGGAGGAGGAGCTGCTCAAAGTGCTCAAACACGGTGAGTTCAGGGGCCATGGGTTGTGTAATGACAGCGTCTTGAGGATTTTTTTTTTTTTTTAAAGCCCCTTTGACATTTTTCATATATAAGCATTTTCAGGTGTAACCCAATGTGTTTAATTTACGTTTGAAGATTTGTGAACAATTGTCTGAGATCGGTATTGTTGAAATAAAAGGCAACACTGCTGAACGTATTGGTGTTTCTAACCCATAGGGACTCCTCAGTTCATTTTTCTACATTTTTGTCATTTTTCTATTTTGATTTGGTGATTTATGATAGTTATGTGGTAGCTTATGGCATGAATTCCTGTTTCGGCTTCTTTTTAGACATAGACATATTTTTTTAGTCTCATGTCAGTGACTCAAAGGTCAATTATAAGCTACATACACATTTTGCACCCTCTGGGGATCCTCGAGGCAAAAATCTTCTATAACATCATATACATTTTTTTTTTCCACAGATTTTTGGTTGTTTTGAGCAGAGCTGAAGTGATTTATGCAGAAAAATATTCATATATGATTTTCTTTTAACATCCCCATAGGGTCAGTTTGACACCACATAACACTACTGATGCAATGCAATCAATGTCTCTGCTTTTTTCCCCACAAATAACAGTGGCATCATGTGTTCATACTATTAAGTAAAGAGTTAAAATCCTGAAAATTATTCAACATTTGGTACTTTTGAGTAGGGCTGAAGTGGTTTAAGAGGTTAATGGATGTTGTTGTTCAATGAGGAAAGAAATATTGATCTGTGATAACATTGTAGTGATTTCTTGTACATGTTGCATGTACATTTTTGGCTCAAGGGTCGACCGGAGGGTAGTAAACTTGAGGGACACATCAGGGTTAACTGTACTCTTACTGTCACAGGTGTAATAATCAGCGACGCCTACAATTCTGTCTTGGAGTTCGTCAAGAAAGAGAAGCCTGACCTTGTTTCGAAGCTGACCAAGAACCTTGGGTAAGTTTATCCAATGCCGGTTTATTCCCTTTCTTTGCCGTCTGGTACACTCAAGTGGTCTTATGTCCTGATTTCACTTGACACTTGATAGATTTGCGATGGGTATCGAGTTCCGAGAAGGCTCCTTGGTATTGAACGCGAAAAACCAGTACAAGCTGAAAAAAGGTAAGAGTGACATGTTTGTATTTGGCATGAAAGCATGAAGTGTAATGCTGGACCTTTCTTTACTGTGAGATAAAGTTGTTTATGTTGCTTTTAACTCAATATGATGAAGACACATCTCTAACTAAAGCTGTGTGCGGGTGTGCCAGGTATGGTGCTCAGCATCAGTCTGGGTTTCTCCGATCTGTTGAACAAAGATGGCAAGAAGGACGAGCAGAAGAAGTATGCCCTGTTCATCGGGGACTCAGTACAGATCAATGAGGTAAGAGTCCGCTTACCTGAATACGACTGAATGCAACTTGACCCATTAGGTGAATGGAAATGTGCACATGAATTCAGCTAGTTGATCTACAATGAGCCTGTTTACATGCAGACCAATACTCTGATCATTATCCGCTTTCTGGAGTTGTCAGTTTGTTGAAGTGACCATGTAAATAGGATAATCTTATATATTTCATCAGATGACAGCGGTAATCTGATTATGACAAACGGGATTAACACACCTGGATTTCTCCCCAATACTCCAATGTCTTCCTGCATGTATACAGGTTGATTTGATTTATTTCGTTCTTTTACGTCTGCACATCTGTACACACAATTAAAATTGTTGGAAACGGTAGTTACAAAGTCAAATGTGAGTGGAAGACAATGACATGAATCTTAAGTCTACCATCACTACTTACGTACGTACGTACTCCGATGGACTGGAGCGTCTAAACCAGGGGTTTTCAACTATCATATTTCGGAAGTGCACGGAAACACGTCACATCTGATTATTACAATTATCTAATTACTCCCAGTTATTGGATTTTTATAGTCATGTAAGCAGGCTTTGTGTTAGTCTTGTATCCTGTCCCTGTTGTGTCTAATTTAAACCTTGTTATTGTACCTTCTGTCCAGTTTCACTTGTTGGAGAGAAAAAGTAAAATAGAGCTACAACAATAGATAGTAGCCAAATTCATCACCAACTCTGTTAAATAACTAATCGGTTTGAGTAGTTTTAAGAGGCTAGTTTTGTAAATGTGAATATGTTCTGATTTATTTACTCCTCTATACTAGTAAACTAAATGTTTATGAGCTGTGCATTAAACATGACATCCTAACATGTCACCTTATCCTTTGAGAAACTGTGTTAGGCATTTTTCTTGTTTTAGAGAACAAACAGTGTATCAACAGGAAAAATAGGCGCAGCTCAAACTTGGAAATCTGTTTGACTCACTAGTAAATCTATAATGACCACAAATGTTTGTCTAACAGGAAGAAACTGCCACAATACTCACACCAGTGAAGAAGAAGATAAAAAATGTGGGAATCTTCCTGAAGGTAAATTTCTTTACTTTTTTTTTTATATCTAACCCATATAAAACTCTTGAGTTTGGAAACACTTTTCAGAAACATTTATATTTTGTGACCCATGTTAAAATTTGTTTTATGGTTGTAGTAACTCCATACAGGTGGCATACGCTGAACTGTTTGTGTTATTACTGCTTCGGAACTTTAGACATCATTTTGGTCAACTTTAATCTGCTCCCCTTTTTTTTGAGCTATTTTTGTTTTTAAAATCATTCTTTTGGGTTTAAAGGTTAACTCGCTTTTATTATCCATATACGGAAATTCATACTCTGCATTTTAACCATTCTAACACACACACACACACCAGGGTTCATACAGGTACTTGAAATCCTTTAAAATGCTTGAATTTCAATACTGTGTTTTGCAGGTCTGAAAAGTGCTTGAATTTTAGATGAAGTGCTTGCAGTTATATCCAAAGCTACCTAAAACTTTGTTAAAAGAAGAAAAATGACCCTTAAAAATGCTTGAAAAGTACTTGAATTTGACCTTGAACAGTGTGTAAGAACCCTGACACACACACAGTGTACGTAGCATTAGGACACTTTACATTGAGCTGTCATTGCAGCCACTTGAGGACCAACTCCAGATTTTCATCAGCACCTTGGTCGAGGGCACCGACAGGAGAATTAACATGCATGTACCCGTTTTAGAACCCTAATAATATAGAACAACTTCTGCCAATACCCGTAATTTCTAAGACATCCTATTAAATGATCTGTCTCTATTAGGTATTTTTAAAGTTAAGGTTACAATGCTAAAATTCCCCATTAAATACATTTTTAACACACCCAAAAACAACTTGACTAATCCCACAGGTAAATTGTGTATTTTTTTCTTGCTCCTTTAAAGAAATATACAGTGATCCCTTATTTTTCGCGGTTAATGGGGACCGGCGCCCCCCGCAAAAATCGAAAATCCGCGAACTGAAGCTGGAGCCCCCCGAGCCTATCCCAGACCTAGGTACATGTATGTATGTATGTATGTATGTATCTATAAATAGTATATAAGTACTGCAAATGTAATAATTATGAAATAAATGAGATATATATAAAAGAAAACAATGATTAGTACATGTATACATGCATATATATATATATATATATATATATATATATATATATATATATATATATATATATATATATATATATCGGATACATGTACGTACTGTAAAACATCTGAAAGAAAAGAATGATTAATAACAAGAATGTCAGTCGTACATGTACATGCACAAAAATATATACATAAATTTAATGTACATGTATACAAATGATAATACGTACTACATGTATAAATTACATAAAAGAAATTACATATAAATAAATATATTTTATGAATAAGTAAACAAAACACACACAAACAGCTGATACGTACTCTCTCCTCTCTTCATTCGTGACGCTTATCCATCGTATACGTACACATGAACACATGCACATCTACTCCCAGCTCTCTTTTCCTCTCATACGCACAAAAAACGAATCAGTTCTCTCTCTCTCTCTCTCTCTCTCTCTCTCTCTCTCTCTCTCTCTCTCTCTCTCTCTCTCTCTCTCTCTCTCTCTCTCTCTCTCTCTCTCTCTCTCTCTCTCTCTCTCTCTCTCTCTCTCTCTCTCTCTCTCTCTCTCTCTCTCTCTGGTCTTGAGCATCAACACAAACGCACGTACATGGGCATGCGTGAACTGACATTTCTACATTTTCTCTCTCACTCTCTCTCTCTTTTAACACTTTTATATAAAATAACACTTACAAAAAATCCGCGAATAACTAAAACCACGGAACTTAAAGCGCGAATTGGCAAGGGATCACTGTAACTACAAATGCATCATAATAAATAATTCAGAAATTCTTAGAATAAATAACTGAACCTTATACTTTATATCATCATTACAACTGAAGCATCTGAACTGCACTTAAAGCTGTAAATTAGGGTGAAGTTGGACTATTTTTGAACACTTGTTTAGTTACATTGCCTCATTTTGTCTTTTTGTTTGACTCCTTGTGTTTCTCTGTCTTAGAATGATGACGAGGAAGATGACGAGGAAGATGGTGACGATGCGGAGGAGCTGCTGGGTAAAGGAGCTCGCAGCGCTGCCCTCCTCGCAGACAGAACCAGGGTGAGTACGTGCTTGTTGGAAAAGTTGTAACCGGTTGTATTTTATTTTGGCACCTTGACGGAGTGTTGGTAACTAAGAGTGTGAATGTTTTTGTACTCTACCAGCTACTTGGAAAGGTAAGTATTCATTGTTTTTCTACTAAAATGTCATCGGCTCGACTGGTCCTGTTGTAAAAAAAAAAAAAAATCACGTGCTGATGAGAGAGAGGTTTTTGTCTTTTTTTAATTTGACTGAATTCTTTTTTGTGTGTGTATGGTCTGACCATCCAAAGCTTGCACTTTGCATGTATGTTGTGTTTTCCCATTTTTTATTTTCAAAACCATATCAGACTGGGTTTTTCAGTGTGGCTCAATAAAACCTTTTTGTTGTCTTCAGAACGAGATGACGGCCGAGGAGAAGAGGCGGGCTCATCAGAAGGAGCTGGCCAATCATCTGAATGAGGAAGCGAAGCGGCGTCTGACAGAGCAGAAAGGAGAGCAGCATATTCAGAAGTGAGTGTTTTTTTTTTGTTTGTTTTTTTTTTAAATCCCACTGGCCAATTGGTCATGAGTTACTGTGAAGGTGCTGGGTCCGGCATTGTCTCCGTAAGCAATTTCTTCAAACATCTTCTCTGATGGAACTACTTGTTGGACTAATTTAAAAAAAAAAAAAAATTATGTAGCTTCTTTGGGACAATTTCTACAAAGTTTGTTGACAGTTTTGAGATTTTAATTTTTGATGAATTTTTGAAATATTACAAATTTGCCTTTACTTATCTATATCATAATACTGGGAGGTCTCAGAGCGTGTGTGTGTGTTTAACTGCACAGTTCTGAGAAATTAAGATGTTTTCAATTGATCAATTTGGTCCCTACAGTTGAGGAATAGTCCCATCTCCACATTAAATATCTTGGCAAGTTGACAGGACCAATATTTTGGGAGATATTGGTCATTTTGGAATACAATTAGGGCTGCATGATATTGTTAACAACTGACATTGCGATTTTTTTTTTTTTTTTTTTTAACCCTGAAAAAATACTCAGGAGTATCTAATAGCTGTATGCTGTTGACGTAAATGGTCAAACTAAGTGGTTGTGTTACCTCTTATTGTGGCAACAGGTGCAAGGCACTATCCACACAGAACACGTCTTTCAATATTGTGGCTGAAATAATTCCAGATAACTGACGTTGGTTTTCTTTTTGGCACCAAGTCTCCATTTACGGTGATTTTTCTCTTGGTCATTGCTCATTTTTCAATATTGTTACCAACGACTCACTCCAAACTGATTAAGAACAATTATGATTGGTGGATCGCTGTGCACAGTGTGGGTCAGGTACTCTTGAAATTAGATGAGAACACATTGAATTCATTTGCCTCCTACATTGCAGGACCTGCGATGTGACTATTGCGCACACGTACATCACAATGATGATGCTCAAATGATATGTTGTGCAGCGCTAAATACAATAGCCTTATGATCATGTTGCTTGGTTGACCAGAAGTGCAGTACCACGCTGCATGACGGGAAATGAAGTTTAAAAACATTAACAATGCATTTACCAACTTCAGTCCATAGATACTGGTATTAATATTCCCCGTGGGTCAGTGCGCTAGTAATGGTCCATGTTTAATGGCTTATAACATGGAAATAGTTACAGATATCAATTTTAACAATTTTATCAATTTTACTATTGAGCACTTATAGGAAGTCATAGATGGACTTTCATTGAATTAGTTGAGTTACCCTCCAGTAGGGCTGCATGATTTTGGCCAAAAATAAAATCCCATTTTTTTTTTTCCCTCTAAAATTCTATTTCAATTCAGGCTGGTGGTGGCGTTTTAGATGGCATGTCGTTTTTGTGTGTAGCCCGCAATGCAACACACTATGCCCACTCTGGCGTGTGATGATGTTTGCAGGGCTGAAATAAGTTGGTTGAGTTTGCAGCGAGGAATGATTTAGTCTTCATCAGAAACTTCAAAGTCTTACCACTTCAACAAAACCGACTTGCTCTTGCTATTTTTAGCTACGAACATCTCGCTCTCCTTAGCAAACGGCATTTTTGTTCTGGTATGTGGTGACCGGTCTCACAGTAAGGAGGAGGAGCCTACGGTAGCTCGAAGGCACCCGGCCTGGAGACATGAGAGAGCTAAAATTTGATTTGATGATTACCCCTTTTTTTTTTTTTTTTTTTTTTTTTTTTTTAAACATAGTCCTAATTAGATAATCTGATTTTGATTTAAAATTGTTTAATCGTGCAGCCCTACCCACCAGTGAAAGTACCACCCAATTCTATTGGGAAATTAATCATCTGCGTCAAGACCACAGGACTCTAACATAGTGGCAGAACCTGACAACCTCACAAATTCAACTTATTGATTCTTGATAGAACATGCCGGTGTGATACAGGGAACATTGGGCCTTTTTTATGATTCTTTATTAGGGACCGACAGGGCTCGTGACTGCGACTGAATTACGGTAGCATGCGCCTGAGAATTTCGGTAGTGCGACTGTTTTTGAGATTACGATCGCACGGTGCGCCAATACAAAAATGAGCGAAAATTAATACGTGTGCCTAGAATAATGGCTGCAGAAGTAACTTGTCAGCTGAAAATAAACAAGCTCCACGCCCCGCTGACTGAAGCGGAAAATCTAGTCCCCGCCCCCTTGCGTGCGCATCTCTGCGGATGGTCCAACACTGCATGACTTCGATGCACTGCCAGCGGTCAGGAAGTACCTACACTCTGGCACCAGGTCAAGGAGACCTGACTTCAGGCGTGGTGTAGACCACAGTGACTAAGGGCCTTTAGGCCATGAAATAAAAAAGTTGGTTGTTGCAAATAATGGTGTGATTCGTCTTTCTTCTCCAAGAACCAACGAAAGTATATACCACACATTGACAATTGTTTTGCACTCAATGTAAGCTTTTTCTTTCATACTCTATTCAAATACTTTATTCTTGGTTGTTAACATTGCTTAAATACATATAGGAATTAGGGCTGCACGATTAATCAATTTTAAATCGAAATCGGATTTTTTAATTAGGACGATTTTTAAAAAAGGGAAATCGTAAAATCGATTTCATCTCTCTCGTGCCTGCGGGCCGTGTGCTTGCGGGCTCCCGTAGGCTCCTCCTCCTATCAGTGACAGCGGTCTGTCACAGAACTCCGTGCAATGGCCGGACTTTAAATGTGTTCATGAGCCCGCAGTACTTATAGCAATGTAAGCCGTGGCTTCACGCACGGATCCCGCAACTGAAATAGAACTGCATGCGGATCACTCATCTTCCGTTGTCCCGGATCCGTACCGTACTGTCTTCTTCCGATCCGGGTCCGGGTCTCGGGGTCATCAGCCTCAGCAGAGGAGCCCAGACAGCCCTGTGCCCACACACATCCACCCGCTCCAGGATAGAATCCCTCCAGTGTGTCCTGGGTCGGTCTATTCCACGCACGGATCCCCCAGTTTAAACAGAACCGCATGTGGATCACTTATATTAACCTGGTCCACGCACGCACGCCTGATGCCTGTCACTGACTTACATTGGTATCACTTCTGTGGGCCCAGATACCCAGGAAAAAAATAAATAAATACAATTTAAAAAAAAACAACAACACACACACACACACATATATATATAAAAACAATTTAAATAATTAATTTAGTCCTCTTACTTGCTAAATTTTTCATTCACAAATGTAAGTTCTGTAACACAAAAACAAATATATTTATTTTTTGAAAGATGTTGAACTTTATTTAAAGCTGTTCGATAAATCTGGAAACAAAAAGGCTATAAAAAAACATAAGTATTTGCTCTGATTTGGACATTGTATTATAGTGTATTCCCCCTGGCAAACTTATGTTATTTTCTTGTTGCATACATTGTTTGTATACTCTACTTCATTCAATAAAGATTTAATTAAGAAAAAATAAACTTCTGGGGGTTCATCACGTGATACCATCACAGATTTGAGGTCAGAGCAGTGCCTTGCATTGTGGGCTGCTCACGAAAACGACATTCTGACTTCTGTTGTCTTTTGTAGTTTTACCCAAAAATCAAAATCGAAAATCGAGTTTTTAGAGGAAAAAAAATCGGGATTTTTTTTTTTTGCCAAAATGGTGCAGCCCTAATAGGAATATTACTTGGTATGGCCAAGAGTTTTGCTTGTTCTCCAAATTTTTTATATAATAGTGATGCGCCTAGATTTTAGCCTGTGCTCCTAACTTTTTAGGGTTAGGAGCACAGTGCTCCTAGGTCAAAAAGTTAATTTTGAGCCCTGGACCGAGCCGAAAGGTAAGGCCCTCTCACACAGTGAGAGGCCTTGCCTGCAAGCAAGGCCCTATTGTTATTCGTTCGTTTTTATATTATTATTATTCACACACCACTTTGACCTGGATTTTGACCCCCTGAACATGCACGAAAACTCACCAAATTTGGCACACATGTCAGGCCTGGCAAAAAATTTGATAAAATGAAAAAATTAACCCCATAGGTGCCAAAATGGCCTCTCTCGCGCCACCTATGTGAAAAAAATGGCAACTGCCCTAGTGGCCAGTAGGAATGTTGTACAGACATGAAACCAGTGCCAAAATTTTTGTTGGATAAAGCGCTACAAATCATGCACTGACACTTGTGACCTAACTCCAACAGGAAGTTCGCAATATGCCTTTCAAAATAAAATTTCTAAAACTAACTCCGATGACACCATTTGTCGTATTGACTTCTAAATAGCCACAAAAGATAGAGTGAACCCTCATCAAAAAACTGATCTCACACTTTTTCCAGACCTGTCTTAGTTTTTCTTTTACAGGGCCGCAAAGTTGCGATGTTTGAAACTCATTTTTCACTTTGGAGTTTTTCCCCACATGTGACATATCTACGCGTTCACGGTACTCACCACAATACTCACATGCAAAATTTTTTAAGATAGCATGTACGGTTATTGATTTATAACAAATTTTTTTCTTTTCATTCTTTTTCCACTTTAGACTGCCATTTGACCCCCTTAACATGCTCCAAAACTCACCAAATTTGCCATGTATGTCATTGCTGCTGAACACTTTCATACCATATCAAAATTAACCCCTTGGGTGCCAAAATGGACTCTGTAGCGCCACCTATGTACTAAAAAACACACAAAATCTTCCCTAGCGGCCAGTAGGAATGTCACAGAAACATGAAACAAATGCCAAAATGTTGGTCTGATTGAGCCCGACAAATCATACACTGACACTTATGAGCTAACTCCAACAGGAAGTTGGCAATCTGCCTTTGAAAGTTACTCTTCGTTTCTGCAATTACTGCTTATTCATTTTAGACTTTTGACACAAAAGTTTTATCTCATTAAATTCCCACAAGTCTGCAGAATCCAAAAGTGAAAGAATTTTTCTGATACGACCTCCGGTTATGGAATAATGGCGATTTTTGGAAGAGTATGTGTAGTTTCACTTTTCACAATGACAATATCCCCATATAAAGGACACTGCTGCCATCTGGTGGGTGTCTGATAATAGATCAGTGGTTAGAGCAGTGTTCTGTTATGCAGGAGTCCTGGGTTCAAACCCCAAGAAGGGAAATAGCTTTTCTTTTTTTTTCTTCCCTCCATCACATTTTAAAACATGTTTTGCTGTATTTTGTTGTGGATATTGGACATTTTGCACACATTACAAAGTAAACACAGTACATTTTTTTCAAAATAAAACCCTTATTAAAAGTAATACATACTGTCTTTTACATAACTTCTTTTCATTTTTATGACCAAACGCTCAACTGTTTGTACAATGTTTCTTCATTCAAAAGTACTCTTTCTCACAGACACACATGCTCACACAATAGGGTTTTTCCAAAATAAAAGCCTTAACTGTGAGAAATCATCACTCTTATACTCACTTATTCATACAACTTCAATTCATTTTTCTAACTGATTCTTTCCCTCACATACTAAACAAATGCACATACACACAGTAGGGTTTCCAAAATAAAAGTCTCATTTAAAGGTGATGGTGGTTTCAGCAGAGGGTCGCTGGTGTTCTGTACAGATGTAAGGAGGACAGACACTAAAGGGTGGGAACTGGTATGGGGACGGAGAGGTGTGAGTGGAGCTGAGGTGTTGACGGTCATGGGAGGCGGATCGCGGGGGAGGCTGAACGCCCGGTGTGACGTCCCGCCCAATGCTGCTTGCAGCTTTAATGTGTGATTATGACTGTAGAAGATAAATATCTACACCACCACGACTGGATTCAGACCCTCTCTATGGAATAAACATCCCAGATACAGCTTCTAAGTAGGATTTTATTCTTTCTAAAGCTGTAGATCTCTTACATGACCCCTATGGAGAACAGTAGGTAATAAACCTGAGGACTGTCACCTTTTAATTAAGTTTCATGTCATTAATTGAGTTCTCGCTTCTCCCCTCAGGGCCAGGAAATCGAACGTGTCCTATAAGAACGTCTCTCAGATGCCCAGAGAAAAAGACATCAGGGACATGAAGATCTTCATCGACAAGAAATACGAGACCGTTGTCATGCCCGTGTTCGGCATCGCCACTCCGTTCCATATCGCCACCATCAAGGTACGATAAGGTCGTCCCAGTCCAACTGTGCTCTAAAGGTCTTTTACAATCAGGGCCAAATATCTGCCACGTCAGTGTACTTTTTCATATTGTGAGTGTTTATTTGTCATAAAGTTTTGTCCAGTAGTTTTGTGTATAAATAACATACAATGGCAAATTTGTATCAGCTCTTTTTATATTTTTTGTGGCTTTCATGAATTCTTAAAATTATATTCTACATATGACTCCAGAAACGCATTCACAGCTAGCATATTATAAGACGCAAACAAGGTGCAATTAGAATTTTTGTTGAGCTAGAAAAATCTCCAGAGGAATGGAATTTACAGTGTTTTTTTTTTTTTTTTTTTTTCCCAGAATTTTCTACAAGCCAAACCTTGATTCATTGAATTGTTTC
Source organism: Sphaeramia orbicularis (assembly GCF_902148855.1). Taxonomy (NCBI): domain Eukaryota; kingdom Metazoa; phylum Chordata; class Actinopteri; order Kurtiformes; family Apogonidae; genus Sphaeramia; species Sphaeramia orbicularis. The sequence goes on along the minus strand of NC_043974.1, from coordinate 8,685,071 downwards.
AATGCCAGCCCTACATGAGCACACATAGGATTAAAGAGTGAAGTTGTGAATATTTTTTTTTATTTAACCAGGATAGCCTGTTATGAGATTAAAAATTTCTTTAACAAGAGCATCTTTTACATGAGTGTTTGTACCTTTCTCTATTAAGAAAAAATGCTTTTCTTTGATATTTGTTTAATAGTGGTTTTATTTTTTACTGCTTTTGTTTAGTTTTTGATTTGACCTGAAGTCATTTTTTGTTGTATGGCTTGTCTTTCTTCATAATTGTTCTGTTTGTAAAGCAGTAATTCACATTATACGTATATACAAAATAATACAAAGTGCTACTTGATGCAAAACCCTGATTCAACAGTCAGCTTTTATGTTTTGTCACATACTTGGTATGTGACAGCTTTAAGGAACAGAAGGTAGCTGGTAGCCATAGATGGGCATAATACACACAATTTTCTTACTTTTTTCTTTTCTCCTTTTTCCCAATTGTAGAACATCAGTATGTCTGTAGAGGGAGACTACACCTACCTGAGGATCAACTTCTACGTCCCTGGTAGCTCTCTGGGACGGCAAGAGGGGAACATCTTCCCGAACCCTGAGGCTACGTTTGTCAAAGAAATGTAAGTGTGAACTGGTACTAGCAATGAACATTTGTTGGTCTTTATTAAATGGTAAAGTCTAAGGAAGGATCTGTAGTGCTTATTTCCTGCTCTTGACTCCTGGTTTTATAATTAACTGTGAACCCTTTTACACCTACCATTATAACAGGCTGCCTAGATTTCTTAATGGTTTTTTTTGTTTGTTTGTTTGTTTTTTGCGATAAAAGTGTCAGAAAATGTCCTTTTTGCCAATTCTTTTGCATCTTTTTTCAGGAAGAACTTAACTTTCAATATCTGGCCATTAATTAGGATTATTATATGTAATAAATACTTAAAATGGTGTGTTATAGCAAAAAATAAAAGTTTTTTAAAAAAAAATCATATTTATTATGACAAACAACTCTAAATGTTCATAACAAAATTTTATGAGATTAGACAAAATAAACTTTCAGCTATTTAATGTGCTCAAGCATTTTTGTTTGCCTAGAGCATTCTGTTTTCATGTGATGGCTTCTTATTTTTTTATTATTTCTGGTCATTTTTAGTCAATGTGATAGTCTTTGTAAACAGAGCTCTTCATTTCACTGAGAATAAGCTGAAAACATCCATGATCTGCTTCTTTACATTCAGTGCATGTCTTTCTGCCATGGCTAGCTCTCTACATATAGATTTACAGAAGTATTCATACATTTATATAATATTTACAGCTAAAATTCAACTATCAATGAACTACACAAACTGGAAAATACAGACAAAAACAGTGGAAAAAAGGTGAAGAAAAAAACGGCTAAACTCCACAAAAACACAGCAAAACATACTAGTAGAACATTTAAAAAAAGCACTATTGCTATTACAGTATATGCAATTATTTACAAGAATTCACTGCAAAAACAGCTAAAATGCTGCTACAAGTAGTAAATGTCTCTGTTTGGCTGCACCTGTTTTTGTCTGCTACTCTCTGCTCCACCCTTCTCCTACAGGCAACGTGGGCCTCTACTGTAAAGTGTTATATAATGTCAGAAAGCACAGAATCTCAGCTTTCCGATGCCATTTGGATTTTGTGAATAGTGCCAATGGTTCAGAAATTAGTTCAGTCATTTGAATGCCGTAAAGTGCAAAATGTAGTGCCGGAAATACAACTGTCATGAAAGGGTTAACTTGGGTGTCTTTCCCTTAGTACGTACCGGGCATCAAACCTGAAGGCTCCCGGTGACACATCGGTGCCCTCCACTAACCTGCAGAACGCCTTCCGCATCATCAAGGAAGTGCAGAAGCGCTACAAGACACGAGAGGCCGAAGAGAAGGAGAAGGAAGGCATTGTCAAGCAAGACTCGCTGGTCATCAACCTCAACCGCAGCAACCCCAAACTCAAAGACCTTTACATCAGACCCAACATCGCACAGAAGAGGATGCAGGGCTCACTGGAGGCACATACTAATGGTAAAGAAGAGACGACAAACAGTGAAGCCAATCAGCGTGTGTTCTTGTACTGTTACATTAATGCTGTTTCTTAATTTGTTTTAAGGATTCCGGTTCACATCAGTCCGCGGTGATAAAGTGGACATTCTTTACAACAACATCAAACACGCCATTTTCCAGCCGTGTGACGGGGAGATGATTATTGTACTTCACTTCCATCTCAAGGTATCAGGCTACACAAATTAATGAAAGCACAGTGAAAACACAATTTTTATCTGAAGAATCATCAGAATTGTTTGTAAATATTCCAGGACTAAGTAAGCCACACATTTTTTTTATACCCCCCCAACCCCCACCCCAGAGGGCAATGGTATATAGATGTGCCAGGAATTTTGTCCCTTTGGGACACTATTCACCCAATTCTTCTCAAATTGGACACGTGTGTTCTTTATATCTTTATAAGAGGTGTAGTGCACAGTTGGATGGCTGAATTTCAATTTGGGGATTTTTTGAAATCTTTAAATTTCAGCTTAGACAATTGGTCCAACCAATTTTTCTGACAGTCACCCAATTCTTTTCAAATTTCACACATGGTCTTTATAGGTACCTTTCTCTCAATTTTTTTTTTTTAATGGTTTTTAAAAAGATTTTAAAAAATTAAGACTCAAAACTAATCCTTGGGTAGGTAAGGTATCAGTAAGGAGGAGGGGTGAAGTATTGTGTGACTAGGTGGAGGTATTAGTCAGTTCTGCTCACTTTTTCACTTGGGCTTTTTTCCCCCTACTCTCCAGAACGCCATCATGTTCGGTAAGAGGCGCCACACAGATGTCCAGTTCTACACGGAGGTGGGAGAAATCACCACAGACTTGGGCAAACACCAACACATGCACGACCGCGACGACTTGTACGCTGAGCAGATGGAGCGGGAGATGAGGCACAAGCTCAAGTCCGCCTTCAAGAACTTCATCGAGAAGGTGGAGACGCTGACTAAAGAGGAGCTGGAGTTTGAGGTGCCATTCAGAGACCTGGGGTACGTACACGTTGGCTTTGTTTCAGAGCTCCACAGAATTGATGCCACCACCTGTAAAGACCGAGTAACGTTCATGATCTTTGTTTACAGATGAGAATATTTTAAGAGGCTGCTCTTGATTATGATGTAGAAAAACGACCCTAAGCCACATCATGTCAGCCCTAAAGATTGGATTGATTAGTTAAATTATGATTAAAGGTTTGTTGATCTAACTGTGAAGGTGTGATAAATTGATAATCCAATCTATTGATGATCAAGTAAATTTGACTTGTAGATGTAGGTAAAGATTAGTTTAGATTCATGAGAATACAAAATTGTAGACTACCATATCTGTTGTTGGTGTTCAACCAATAATTTTTTAGAATTCATAAGCAAACAAGAAAAGCACTCGGAGAGCACAGACCTGCGCCAAGGGAGATCGCCTGCCCCCCCCCCCCCCCCCCCCCCGATCACCACCAAAATGTAATCATTTCTTCCTTGTACAAGTATCAACATTTCCTGAAAATTTCATGAAAATCTGTCCATAACTTTTTGAGTTATCTTGCTAACAAACAAACACGCACACAAAGCACCTCCTCCTGGCGGAGGTAAAAAAAAAAAAGGTAATATGGTAATAATGATGAGTCAGTTCAGTTTGTTTCAAATATGCAACAAAACATACAAAATGAATGAATAGAAAGGAAAGTATTCTATTGGAGAGTTTATCTGCTGATCTCACAGGAGAGGTCTCAGTTGTATTGGAAAATGAAAAAAATGGCAAGTAAAATGAGATGGTAAATGCAGCAGGATAGATATAATGGAAGAGATGTAAGAAAACAAAAATATTGGAAAAGACTAGAATTAAAACAAAAACACACACACAATAAGACAAAAAAAGACTATCGATGAGTCAGTTAAAAAGTAAATCTGTGGCAGTTTGTGGTATTTTTTTTCCAAGTTTGTCTCCTGGGATACTCCAGAGTTCTCTTTTGGGTCACAAGCTGAATAAGTTTGGGGATCTTTGCACTACCCTAACATCAGATGCCTATGATGAATTATGTTCTAATTTCCTAGCATTTCAGAACTGATTTAATTAATTAAGTTGAACCCTAAACTTAAGTTCTATTGAAGCAAATGTTGCAAAAGGGACTTACTTGTGTACAGTGTCACAGATGAGACATTACCAAAAATGGGCTGGAAAACATTTATTAACTGGTCATTGTGTTTCCAGATTCCAAGGCGCCCCCTACAGGAGTACCTGCCTCCTACAGCCCACGTCCAGTTCTCTGGTCAATGTAACTGAGTGGGTGAGTGAAAAACCCAGAACACTGGAACCTTTTTTTTTTGTCCCCCAGAGTTAAAAAACATACCTGGTGTCTAACTCGTCATCTGTTCTGTCACTGTGTAGCCGCCATTTGTCGTGACACTGGACGAGGTGGAGTTGGTCCACTTTGAGCGTGTGCAGTTCCACCTGAAGAACTTTGACGTGGTCATCGTCTACAAGGACTACAGCAAGAAGGTGACCATGATCAACGCCGTGCCTGTCAACTCCCTCGACCCAATCAAGGAGTGGCTCAAGTAAGTCTCAAGTTTTGTTTTTTTTTCTTAATTTTTATTTGAAAAAACAATATAAATACACTTGCATCATTTTTTGCCAAAGCATTTACAAAATTCTTTCTCAGTGTTTTTTTACATTTTGATAACATTTGTGTGGCAAAAATATGGGAGGGGCCTTATTATCCAGGCGGCACCTCAAAAGGGAAATGAGTAAATAAATGAGAAATGAAAATACATACATACATATATGATACATTCAAATGACTTCTGTATGTATACAGGTCAATCTGATTTATTTCATTCTTCTATGTCTGTGCATGTGTAAGCACAATTAAAATCATAGAGAACAGTAGTTATGTCGTCAAACGTGAGCGGAAGACAATAACAGGAAGTTTGAGTCTACCATCACTACGTACATACGTACTCAGAGAAATCTAATAATGGACTGGAGCGTCCAAACCAGGGTTTTTCGATTATTGCATTTCATAAGTGCATGTAAACGTGTCACATCTGATTATTACAATTATCAGATTATTCCCACTTATTGGATTTTTATGGTCATGTAAACATGCTCAGTGTTGTTCGTGAATCTCCTGTCAAAAGTTTCTGATGACCTGACAGTTCCAAAAGATATGATAGTGAGCCTTTTTACAAGATCATAAAAATCTGATAAGTAGGAGTAGTCAGATAATTGTAATAATCACATCTGACACATTTACATGCACTTAAGAAATGCGATAATCGAAAAACCCTGGTTTAGATGCTCCACTTCATTACTGGATTTCTTTTGGAGTTCGCATGTACGTAGTGATGGCAGACTCAAACTTCTTCTTACTGTCTTCTGCTTACATTTGATTATGTAATTTCCATTTTCTACAATTTTAATTATTACACATGCACAAACATACAAGAATGAAGTAAATCAGATTAACCTGTATACATGCAGGAAGATATCGGAGTATTGGGGAGAAATCCAGGCGTGTTAATCCAATTTCTCATTATCAGATTACTGTTGTTATCTGATAAAACCGATCAAGTTATCACTTGAATAATCTGATATCTCCCGAAATGATCGGTGTATTGGTGTGCATGTAAACAGGCTCAGTGATCTGCTCCATCAGTCCCACAAGTTTTTATCAAGAGTGAACGACCTAACTTTTAGGCTGAGCTTCCTAATGGCCTGCTTTGATTCACACTAAAATGTTTTCCTTCATCAGCTCTTGTGACATCAAGTACACCGAAGGAGTCCAGTCTCTGAACTGGACCAAGATCATGAAGACCATCGTTGATGATCCAGAGGGATTCTTCGAACAGGGCGGCTGGTCTTTCTTGGACCCAGAGAGTGAGGTACGAACAGAAAGGAAAGACGAAGTAAAAAGGACCACATGAGGTTTTTTTCCTTTACATGCATACAGTACATGTTCCTCACTGTCTCATTTTCATTTCAGGGAAGTGGTGCCGAGGAAGATTCAGAGTCAGAGATGGAGGATGAAACTTTCAATCCATCTGCAGATGAAGAAGAGGAGGAGGAGGAAGACAGTGATGAGGATTACAGTTCAGAGACGGAAGACTCAGGTAAGATGTAACATCATATTTAAGAATAGAATAGGTCTTTATTGTCACTGTTACAGGAATAATGAAAATCAGTGAAGCAGCAAATAAATTGCAAAAAGACTGTATATATAAAAATTATCACACAATGATACTGAAAATACACACTGGAGGCTGAAATAGTCACACCTTTTGAGTGCATTCAGTTCCCAGTGGTATGGTTTGTTTCCCAGAGGTTGACCCATCATGCATTTTTTTCTCACCGGCCGATAGCGCATAAGGTACTGTGAAGGCGCTGTGTCCGGCATCATCATTGTTTTCGTTAGCAATTTCTTCAAACATTTTCTCTGACTAAACTACTGGTCGGATTAATTTCATTTTTTTTTTTTTTTTGTTAACAAATTTTTGCAGTATTAAAAATTGTCCTCTACTTATCATGGTCCATATTTTGATGGTTTATAACAGGGGTATTCAAATCTGGTTCTTAAGGGCTGACATCCTGCATGTTTTAGATACGTCCCTCTTCCTGTACATCTGGAGGCCATTACATCGTTATCAAGCTTCTGCAGAGCTTGATGATGAGCTGATCATGAATTGAACCAGTTGTGCTGGAAGAGGGGAATATCTAAAACATGCAGGGTACCGGCTCTCGAGGACCGGATTTGAATACCCCTGGTTTATAACATGGAAATAGTTACAGATATCAATATAGATACTATTGAGCACTGATTGGAACTTGTATATGGACTTTGATTTAATTAGTTGAGTTCTCCTCTAGTGAAAGTACCACCCACTTCTATTAGGAGATGAATCTCCTGTATCAAGACCACTGGACTCTAACATAGTGGCAGAACCTGACAACCTCGCAAATTCAACTTGTTATTGATTCTTGATAGAACATGAGGCTGGGATACATTAATCGTATTTCTAAAAGGTGATATAATGATAGTGGCCAGCAGGGAAATGCCTCTTGTTAATTTACCAGACTATATCATCTTTATCCTTCTAACACATGCATATCTGAAATGACTGTTTTAATAGTTCACATTATTAGATACTGAATAAATGAGTGTCCAGTGTCTTGCAGATACAGATAACTGATGAATCCACCTAAGGGGAACGTTTAACCAGTGCTGTAAATCTTCCAATCCTGTTTCATGACACAAACTTACAAGCGTGTCCTGATTCGTTAACGCATCATTAACGTCGGGTAACAATGCCTGTCAAACATTCTCTAATCTCCTGTTTTGTTTGTGGTGCTGTTCAGATTATAGCGCATCACTGGGCAGTGAGGAGGAGAGCGGGAAAGACTGGGACGAGCTGGAGGAAGAAGCCAGGAAAGGTTGGTGTCCTTATATTTTACTTACAGTATATTTCAATTACCAGTTTTACAATGAGCCTGATTACATGCATATTAAAAAATGTGTTCATTATACCATTTCTGGAGTTACCGGATTATTCAAATGATCTTGTAAAGAACATAATGTGACATGCTTAATCAGGTAACAGCATGAGAAATTTGATGAACACAGATTTCTTCCTAATACTCTGTTTTAGGGAGATGTCTGTGCATGTGTAACTGGTAATCTGGTTTATTTCATATTACTATTGTGCACTGCAGTTACATGACCACCAAGCTTCATAGAATGGAAATGGAAACAATCTGTTAACAGCTGCTTTTAGATGTTTACAGAAGTTAACTTTTTATTTGCTAAACTTGATGTCGAACACAACACTGCTGATTCCACTTTCCTGCATTTGAAACCTCAAGTAATCGTTGTCTTTGTTTTGCCACTAATTGTCTTTTATATGTAAATGTATAAGAGTGAATTTTACCAACATGATTTTATGCATTTAACACTGGTGCATAATTGTGGTGTGGTCAGAACAGTCACAGAAAGGAAATTTTAGTCTGATTAAGCAACGTCAAACAATGAATTTCTCTAAATGATTTATGTATTGTATTAAAAAAAAAATAGCAATTTGTTTTTACTCTTTTATTTTTTTTAGGTTTTTAACCCTTAAAGATCTAGAACAGTTTTTGTAGTGACTTCCAAATGGTCTTTATTCTTCATCAAACCTTTGCTAAATGATTTGTCACAAATTATTGTAACATTACCCTTTGCATTTTGCATTATTCAGTGAAAATCTGGTAATTTCCTGTTTAATTTACTGGTCATGTTCATAAAAGATAAGGGTAAATTCAATAGTTATATAAAAACTGCAGAAAAAGTTACTTTTTCAGTCAATTAGATCATTAACTGAACATAAAAAAAGCATCTACAACCACTATCATTATTAATGTGCGAGAAAGTGCAAGTGATAGTACAAAAGGTGAACAATATGAAAGATAATAAGGGTGGGTTGAGGGTTAACCTAAACAACAAAGGATAAGTCTGTGTAAAATAAAGTAGAAATGGTGATAAAATGTGACCTCTGGTGGGTTCATCCTGCTCTTTTCATCCAGATGACTCACAGTTATTAAAAATAATTGCAGATACCTCAAATAATCCAAAATGTGACGCAAACAGGCCTCAAATCTCCGGTCTCTGCTTTCATTTGTCTGTTTAAATGACACATGTCCATGTCGCCCTCTAGCGGACAAAGAGAGTCACTACGAGGACGAGGACACCTCCAACAGAAAAAGGAAGGGCCGGTCATCGGCACCACAGCCCCACTCAAAGAAGAAGCGGCGGTCCTAGACGTTTCACCCCCCCCCCCCACACACACACACACACACAAACAAACAAACAAATACACACACACACACACACACACACACACACACATACACACACACACTGCCAAACCTAACCAACCAACCCTCTCTTCTACCCACAAATGGCTCTTTCCAATTGTACACTTGAGACACACACACACTGATACAGAAGGTGTACATAGATGTAGGAGCCCTTTATTTTTGTGTGGGTCAGTCACATGGAAGTACCAGCCAGACAGCCACACACACTTCATTAGCCTTCCCCCCCTCTTCATTCCTTTCTCATCTCTTTTCTTTTCGCCCTCTACATCATCAGGGTTTCATGTCTGTGCGTGTGTGTGCATGTGTGTCTAAATGGGTTTTTATTGCAAGCATTGTGTTTATTTTCTGTTTAAAAAAAAAAAAAAGCTAAGTTTCTTAACTAATGGATAATAAACAAAAGACTTGACATATCTTCTGCCAAGTGTTTTATATACAACTGAGATTTTCTTGTCGTTTTTCCTCTCCGCCTGCCTCTCCCATCTCATTGCCTCCTCATGTTTCCCCCAATGTTTCTCAGAATGTCGTAGAGCATTTGTTTCCTTTTCCAAGGGGAGCAGACACACACACTTTCTGATTCTTTTTTTATCGGGGTTTGTAAACTTATACACAGGCGCACACACACTCGCAGCATCTCCCTCACTTGTCCTCTCCTCTGTCCCACCTTTTTTTTTTTTTTTTTTTTTCATTCTGAGTAGATATGTTGTTGAACTGTTGATTCAGAAAATCCTGTTTTTGTTTTTGTAATAAAATTAAAAGAACCTGTAGTTTGTTTTCAGTGGTCTGTTTTCATTCTAATGGTTAAAGCTCATTTATTCTACAGTATGTGTTTTTCTGCTTGTATTTGCAGGTAAGAACTTTGCATCAATTCCATCTCCTGACAGGAAGTTAGATGTGTCTGTCTTATTTCAGCTCCTTCCTCTCATTTCCCGTTGTCTTTGCTTAAGTACAGAACAGCTGACGGAACAGGAGAAGATCTGTTGAGTAGAAATCTGGATGGAAGTCTAAAGCTGAAATTCAAGATTCAAAGCATTTATTGTCATGTCTACAGTGAAGAAACCAGTTTCCCTGTACAATGAAAATCATACAATGTTAATGTTAACATGCGAGGGGCTTTAAGGTTATAGAAAAGAAATAGAAACTAAAGGATGGGTCAGTGTTTCAACATACACAAAAAACAACCAAGATATCTACTCAGAAGGGAGGGGACTCTTGAAAAATAAAGGGAAGACTTATGGATAATCGTAGTTTTGTAAAGGCATTCAGTTAGCTTTTGTAAAACTTTTTTTTTCTTATTTCCTCTAGTTTTTCCCAAACAATAAGAATATTAAGAGTCAAACCAATTAACATCCTCAGTTTTTATAATAAAACAATTGTTATAGAGTTGCATGGTTGAATTAGTTTGAAAAATATAATCGGTAAAACGGGCTCAAGCTAATGTTTGCCCTAGTTTTCTTCTCGTAAAGTGTTGTCACTGTCCAATATAACTATCAGTGCATCTGGAAATACATCAAACATTTCCAGACCGGTGGTTTGGAAGGGATAGTCCAATTCCCTGGATACCTCATTCACCAGATATCACTCCCCTGGATTTCTTTCTATGGGGTTATGTTAAAGACGTGGAGGAAAATTGCATTGGTTGCGATGCTTAACTTCTTCATAGTCTTTGTACCTACTTTTATTTTTAACTGCCTTATGATGATTCCACTCAACTCTCATGGATCACCGGATTACATCATATTTTGCAGTGATATTCTGTTTGGGACCAATTTTCATATCTATATGAATGGACTTCTGTATTATTTCATCCTGAAATTTCCTTTTGAAGAAGAGCAACAGCTCAGCAAGCAGCAGTAACATCAGCAGGAGATGTCCCACAACCCCAACTATATCCTCAACATGCCATCGTAGTGTAAAAATGATCCAGGGATACAGTGCAATGATAGCAATTAACATCTTTTTGCCAAATGTATTTAATTCACAATGTCTTTTTGTTATTGTCACCTTCAAGGATAAAAATATTGAGGAAAGAATTGTACTTGAATGTGTTTAATATGCAGTTATTATCCTCTTCCTTGAAATAGTTCTATGTACCTTCAAATTAAAGATAGTAAAGAGCATGTTACCCACTCAGTGTTTTAATTTCACTCCAGTTGATCTGAATAGAGAGACAACAAAAAAAACTGAAAATTTTATGATGTCCAAGAGGCTTTTGAGACTTGTGATCATCTTTATGGTGTTGACCTAAAGTGATTATATTGGTGCTGTTTCAGAGAGACAAGCAATCCGACTCCACCTTCTACCTTGACATAGTGTTTATTTGATCACATGCCAAAAACAAACAAACAAACAAACAAACAAACAAAAAATCAAGGTTAAGTGGAAATGTGAAATATGTGATTCCCAAGGAAGAAATGCATTACTGCTGTAATTTTAGCTATTATCTCAAAATTAGAATTACAGTGGATGTAAAAAAAAAAAAAAGTCTACACACCCCTGTTCAAATGCCAGGTTTTTATGATGTAAAATAATGAGACCAAGCAAGCCCAGATTAGCCATATGGGCAACTGGGCAATTGCCCAGGGGCCCGCGACCTCTGAAGGGCCCTGGGTAGCTCGGGCATAACGAGAATATCTGGTTATCTTTTGCTTATAAATGAAACTGTCCACTGCCATTATTTATTTTTTGTGAAAATGGCAGACACTTCCCTCTCTTTCTAATGTAGTGGATCAATTTTAGATTATACTGATGCTAATGTGTTTTGTTTTCATATCATCAAATGCAAGTGAGTGGCCTTGACAAGAGGCTATAGTGGTGCACTTGTAGTTCTACGAGCATTTACACATTTGTACATCAAAATGCATTTGATGATAGTTAGATATTGAAGTATGGGGTATATTTACATATATTCCTGGAACTTATTCTGTATTTTGCCAGATTATAGGGATCCTGGGGTTGTGATGATGGGGCCCTTGAATATTGTTGCCCAGGGTACAATGAAGTGTTAACCTGGCCCTGGACCAAGATATATCATTTCAAAGCTTCCATTATTGAGGCCTATCACCTGTATAAGTCAATTGAAAAACAAACTTGAAGCAGAGTTGCAAGGGGTAGGGGTTTAAACATTCCCCTATAAAATTCGACAGCCCTTTGAGACTTGTTACATCATCAGCAGTCATCAATGCCGCTATAAACAGATGCAACAACTTTGTTTGTGAAAGAACTCTCCATGCCGTCAGCAGCTGTAACCATCTCTGTTGCATGGGCTTTGGGAATCATTTTGCTGCTATCAACCACAAACCACAAAAATGCTATCCACAATGCATTGAAATGGCATTAAACAGTCGATCCAATGGTTAAGGTGTTTATGAAGAAAATACGTACATTTGTGTGTTTCTTTCATCATACTGCTGCATTTTTTTGCTGTTTACCTCCATCTTACCAATGATTTCAACAGAATTATGGGAGATTCCTCATACTCCTCCTTTTGTAGTGTGGTCATGGAAAATCTCTATTTCAAGGGCCAAACAGCCCTCCTCCTCCAACTCATTGAGAATTGGGACTCAATTTGATCCCAGTTCTGGAAATACCTGTACTGTCTGTGGCCTCTGGTCTGTCATATGGTCCTTTAAGTCTTTCAGATTTTTAATTCAATACACATTAAATACATTAATATTGATTTAGATCCTGGCTAGATCTGACTAGATCTGCACTGGGTTCCTGTCACTCAGAGAATAGACTTTAAAACAGCTCTGCTTGTCTGTAAGTCTCTCCATGGTCTAGCACCAACGCGCCCTCAATAATGTCTGGTGATACAACAAAATAAAAGAAGGTGTGTATAGTTTTACAAGCTTTGTAGAGCAATATAGCATACAGCTCAGAACACCTCCTTCAGTCGCTCCTTAATGTTTTAGTGCAGAAAAGACGGACAACACCTGCCAGGTAAGAAATAGAGTGATCTTTAAAATGGGTTTATATAATGTTTCTGTTGCTCTGTTATAGACATTTGGGTAACTAATGCTAGTATATTCACCTCATCACACCAAGTCACAATTAAATATTAATTATACCTGCATTTATCATTCTGCTCTTGCCTAAACTGAGACTTGCTTGTGAACCAAATCCATCCTAATTTACAAAACTTAGGAAACATGGTTGGTATTGATGCTCTTTAATGTCTAGATTGATTTCAACTAATACTTTTAGTCAAGTGCTTTGTACCAGAACACACCTATGACTACCAAAACCATCAACAAATCGACACTATGTATCCACAGACTGTATCTCTCACTCAATAAAGTACAAAGCTCATTGTTTACACACATCTGTATTATGGTATCATCAAATATTGTCAATATCATGACTCATAATTTTCATGTCCTGCAACAGCTGACAGTTTACAGGGGTTGGACAAAATAATGGAAACACCTTCACCTCAAGATGATAATGCCCCAATCCATACAGCTACAATTGTTAAAGAATGGCATGAGGAACATTCTAATGAAGTTGAGCATCTCGTATGGCCGGCACAGTCCCCAGACCTCAACATTATTGAGCATTTATGGTCAATTTTAGAGATTCAAGTAAGACGTCGATTTCCACCGCCATCATCTCTTAAAGAGTTGGAGGGTATTCTAACTGAAGAATGGCCTAAAATTCCTTTGGAAACAATTCACAAGTTGTATGAATCAATATCTCGGAGAATTGAGGCTGTAATTGCCGCAAAAGGCAGACCTACACCATATTAAATTATATTTTGTTGATTTTTTAAGGTGTTTCCATTATTTTGTCCAACCCTTGTACATTATAGCTCTATTAGCTTAGCTATGATTTTAGACAAAAAAACAGCCACAGTAAAACCACAAATCACCTGTTTTCTGTTTGGTTTGTGTTGTCAACATCTGAAGTAAAGATCTGTTTGGAATCAAAGAAACAAGGTCAGAACTGTCACATTTTAGTCTGAACTGTGGATCAACAAACGGAAACTTAGCAAAGATAATAACAGCACATAATAACTTTATACCTTCATAAACCTTGTAATCAAAGTCACCCATGTAGAACAAAATGCTGTCATTTCAGCATCAAACCTCATTCTGTTCATTGAAAGCTGCATCCTGTGGAGAAATCACTTATTCTTTGACTCTGAAAGTTTTTTTCTTAGTGGTTATCATCTCATCTGGTCACTGTCTGATACTTCGGTTATAGCTCTTTAGGTGTTAGTTTTCCTCACCATGGGATATCAGTAGAGTGAGTCAGCAATCCCTCTTGTGGTCACATAAATCATCAGACTGTTGGTGTACTTAAATTCTGTTACTTCCTCAATGATTCCAGTACACTGGCATCTGTATTATAAAAGCCAAGCGGCCTCTGTGTGTGTGTGTGTGTGTGTGTGTCTGTGTGTGTCTGGGGATTCACACAAAATCCAGAAAGAGCTGACTGCTTCAGTTTGTCATACTAATGTATTTTTGGTCAAGGAACAGACTTGCGAAAACGGCAAGTTGATAGGACCAATATTTTGGGAGATATTAGTAATTTTGGAATACAATAGCCTTACAATCATGTTGCTATGGCCAGAGCTCTTTGACTGTTGGACAAATGTGGTACAGCATGCATGAATACACAACAGCATAAAAACTACCATATCTAGAACCTGTGGATCCCCATGGGTCAATGTGCTAGTATTTAGTGTAACTTCAGAACTCATATTCTAAACACTCTAATGATACCTTCAGGTCATTTTTACAATATCTGAAAATACAAATACTACATAAAGCTCCTTTAAGTCAGATTTTTGAACATATTGAGTATTTTCTGAATAATGAAGCATACTGAAGTAAAGGGTCTAAATGTTTATTCCAGAACCAGTAGATCCAACTCAGCATGGAGAACAACACCTATCTGATCGGAGTCTCACCTTTTATCCGGGCATCATTCGTCAACATGACAGCAGAAGTCAGATTAAACCTTAAAGTTGCTGCTGGATTTCTCCTGGCTTACGTCATGCTGGGGCTTGTCAGCTTCATCTGGGCATTCTGGTCCCAACGCCGCAGACTCAGCACCTTTAAAAAGAGCATGATCCTGTTTTTTACAATCCAGCAGGACAAGCTCAAGGGTGTTCAGTACATGCACACTTCTCTGATCCCTCTGTTCTTCACTGATGTTGTGACTGCAATCACTGCACTTGTATTGGCAAACAAGTGGTTTACTGGGCTTCAATGTAATAACTGTTTCTTTGTGTTCAATCTCTGGTCCGTGGCCAGAAGCTGTGAACTGGTTTTACATTTGTCAAATGCCCTGGTGTGCATCCTTTTCTTGCGCAACAATAAGTTAGGAATCAAACGGCGCTTTATTGCTCCTGCTCTGGTTCTGCTGATTGCAGCTGGTTTCCTGGTTCTCCGTCAGATTGCAGTAATATTACCAGGGTGTATCAACCTTATACTGACTTTGGGCATCGTTGTGACATGCACAGGAACACCTCCATCCCCCACTGCAGCTCATCGGAGGAAGCAGATTGCATTTGTTGCAATATTCACCTTTTTATTTACCTCTGCCCCTATGTGGGTTCTCCAGTTCATTATAATAGACTCAGATGACCGAGGGATGTTCGACTACGCCTACCTCAGACTTTATGTGACTGTTTTGTTTAGCACAAACATTAATCTGATGCTGGATGGACTTCTGTGCTTTTTTATTCTGAAACTGCCTTCTGAAGAGGAGGAAGAACAAGAACCACAGCAGAACAGTTTAGAAAACACACAGCCTTCTTTGCCAAGTTTTCATAATGCTGCGGAACCATAGAAATTATATAGTTTTACCGTAAAACATTTGTAAATAATGTATTATTGCTTGTAGTTGAAAAATGCCCAAGTTTTCCTCTCATTATTCTCAATTACTAAATAACTGATGTCTTTTAACTGTAATTTTGTGTGAATAAAAACAGCTCTTCTCTGAAATAGATCTAAACAAATTAAAGATAATGATAAGCACTTTAGCCCTTTAACCTTATTTCAGGTAAACGTGCTGCTTTGAATTTGCATCTGTAGAAATGTCATAAAAGCTGCTGCGAGTATGTGCTTGTGTTCCTTTTCTTCAGTGGTTTTGTTTTATTGTGTGTTTTAGAGTCAAAACAGGGTGGAATAACAGAAAAAGACAAAAAGAGGAATTGAAGTTTGACAGGTTTTTACTAAATAAGGCACTGAGAATGTTCATCAATTAGAGATTTAGGATGTTTAACATGATCTGTGAACTGTATCACACCGAACAACAACAGGTATTTGAATTTTGGCCCAGTAGTTTTTTTCTGAAACAGTCCAGCTGCTTTTTGGTTGAACATGGTCAAAATTCGGTAAAAACACAGTAAAGAGAAAAAAAAAGGAAAATCACAACAACACTGCAAACAACAGTAAGAACAAAAAACAACAACGAAAATGGTGTAAAAACAACCAAAAGCCTAAACCTTGTATTTTTTTAGTGAGTCGGTCTCACTCATTGGCCTGTGTTTTACCCCCCATTCCACAGGTGGCAGGGGGTGCACTGAGCATGCTCAGATGTCTTTGGAAAGCACAAGGTCAATTCTATTAGCACAGTTTAAAATGTTTCCTATTGAGCAAATGGTTGAATTTTTATGAATATTTAAAATAAATGAAGCATTCAGAACGCTCACCACAGACACATAAGTGGCTAAAGGGTTAACTTTTCACTAAATGTTTTACTTTAAATCTACTGTATTGCAGTTGTTGTAATATGCCCAAGAGGTTGTTTGGGACTTGTGATCATCTTTATGGCTCTGACCTGAAGTGATTATGGCATATTGTTTCAGAGAAGCGTGGATGCAACATCCATCTACTTCCTGGAGACAGTTTGGTGATCACGTGACTTTTATTGGATCACATGGGAGGAAACATAGCAGGCTTAAAGGGGTAATATCTAGTTTTGGTACTCAAATCAGAAAGAACCCAATGCTACAAAAGCCACCACCAACTTTATACTATACCTATCCATAGACTGTAGCATTACTGAAATAAATAAATAAATAAATAAATAAATATGAGCCATGACCTTTTCTCAGATTGTATTGTATCACAAGAAAAAATGGGGTAAGGGGTTAGGAGTATAAGTTGCACTTCGCCTGGCTCCTTTTCAAATATGTTTTTTGTTTTTCTTTGTTGCTTTTTGGTTTAAAATATTGATATTTGAAATGAAAAGAAACCAAACCAATCCAAGGTAAGATCACCTATGACCCCTTTTCCAAGGCCAAGTGGCAGTATTGTATCCGGTTCTCTCTATAAAACTCCACAGGCTGACATGCACTGTTTCTAAATGTGTGGTTTCTCTGTATTGTTCTGTAGGAGACAGAGCTCCAGTTTAACTGTGAATGTGAAGGGAACATGTTAAGTCAGAGTATAACCTTTGACACCCTGCCACAGTGGGTTGACATTTAGTATTTTTAGTTTAAGACGAGATAAATGTTGCAAATGACCAAAAACAATCCTCTCAACTTCATCTAAAAAATCTTATTAGGGCCAAGTGTCAATGGAAATAACAGTCTAAAGAAAATACATTCTTTTGTGGGAAAAAAAACCCATAACTTAAAATTGGAGGAGTTGATTAAACAATGAATCTATGCAAATTTTTTGGGGGGTATCATTTTGACCCACCATATTCACCAGCTTGTGTCTTCTACATGTTACACACATTAACAAGCATAAGACAGCCAGTACTGACATACAACAAAAAACCAAAGGGGCTTCTTTCAACCTATGTTAAGGGACCACTAGTAACCAAATATACTTTTGCATGTATTACTTTGCATAAAATGACGTGGAAAAACTTCAAAATCTCCATTGTGTTGTGCAAACACAGCCATTTTTTTGTTTCAACATAGTACAGACAGTACATACGAGGCCATTTTAAAAAATTTAACTCCACTTGTAAATATCACTTGACCATTGACTTCCATTTAAAAGTAAGTGCTGGAAAAGAGGAATTAATACCAGGAGATAAACCTCTCAGTGTATCCTGAAATCTTCATTAAAACTGTGGCATAATTTGTAAACAGAGCGATACTTTTCTGGGAATAAACAATCCATATTAATTTGTGTTGCATTTTGAATTATCTCCTTTATTTTTTTTTGTTGACAACACATTAATTTACAAACTCAAGTTACCTCAAGTGTTGGATTGGGTTGTAAATCTGTATTCTTCATAATATGTAGATTTTGTAATATGTAGATTATATTATTATTATTATCATTATTATTATTACTACATATTTATATTACTTATTACATATGTATCATTGTTACAACCAGTATCACTGTTATCGCTTTATTATAACATTACTACTATACTCTGCATAATTTGTATATCTATCTATCTATCTATCTATCTATCTATCTATCTATCTATCTATCTATCTATCTATCTATCTATATCTATATCTATCTATCTATCTATCTATATATATATATATATATATATATATACATACACAGGGCCGGACTGGAACTCATTTTCAGCCCTGGAGTTTTATACCTCAGACCGGCCCACTTTAGATCACGACCAATTATTATTAAAATCAGGTCATTCTAACCTTACATGTTCTCTTCATCTGTCTCATTTCCGAGTAGTGGTTCAGGGTTGTGCTGCTGAACTGCTCCTCTGTCATCAGTAGACTCTGCTCTCCCTTTCACACTTCCTCCAGTTTCCCTAGACTCGCCTGCACCTGTATCACAATAAAAAATAATATCTACAGACATTTTGATTTACTTAACCAATTAAGATATTTACATTGGCAAAATATGCAGGCTTATTTAATATTACTTTATGCTATTGCCTTTCAGTTGTAGGCTTTGTGTATTTACTGTCTCACTTTTAATAATAAAAAATAAAATAGGTCAGGACTATCGTTTGGGTACAGAAAGTGGTTTCACTGGAACTGATGCTTGTTCACACAGTCTGTTCCAACAGCTCACCTTTTCCTTCCATACTGACAGGAGCAATCCCCTCATCACTACTGGCTCCTGGCTCTGCTTCTGACACTGAAGCACATTTTAAAAATGGTCATAATTCTCAGCACAAATCTTCTATTTTGCAAAACCTTCGTGTCAGTTTCATGTAGTGCTGAATCATCTACACTGAACAAAAATATAAATGCACCACTTTTGTTTTTGCTCCCATTTTTCATGAGCTGAACTCAAAGATCTAAAACTTTTTCTGTGTACACACAAGGTTTATTTCTCTCAAATATTGTTCACAAATCTGTCTAAATTTGTGTTAGTGAACACTTCTTCTTTGCTGAGATAATCCATCCACCTCACAGGTGTGGCCTATCAAGATGCTGATTAGACAGCAGGATTATTGCACAGGTGTGACTTAGGCTGGCCACAATAAAAGGCCACTCCAAAATGTGCAGTTTTATCACACAGCACAATACCACAGATGTCACAAGTTTTGAGGGAATATGCAATTGGCATGCTGACTTCAGGAATCTCCACCAGAGCTTTTGCCTGTGAATTGAATGTTCATTTCTCTACCATAAGCCATCTCCAAAGCTGTTTCAGAGAATTCATGAAGAAGATTGTGCGAGGAAAATGGTGGTCACACCAAATACTGACTGGTTTTCTGACCCCCCTGGACCACCCAATACAGTAAAAGTGCACATTTTAGAGTGGCCTTTTATTGTGGCCAGCCTAAGTCACACCTGTGCAATAATCCTGCTGTCTAATCAGCATCTTGATATGCCACACCTGTGAGGTGGATGGATTATCTCAGCAAAGGACAAAGGAGAAGTGCTCACAAACACAGATTTAGACAAATTTATGAACAATATTTGAGAGAAATAGGCCTTTTGTGTACATAGAAAAAGTTTTAGATCTTTGAGTTCAGCTCATGAAAAATGGGAGCAAAAACAAAAGTGGTGCGTTTATATTTTTGTTCAGTGTAGCATCTCAGAGCACCTTTCATATTGAACAGGCCTACACCATACTCTTCATTGTAGCCTATTTATTCTAATCATCTTCCTTCTATGAGCAGTCCTACCTGCCCACTCTGGACTTGTGGGCTCATGGCTGGTATCTGCTGCTGGATGTTCTTTCTGACTCTGAGGAGCTACAAGACAAAGTTTCCCAGTTATGTGGCCTCGCATCATACTATTATTTAAATTACATAACGTTATGTTACATGCCACAATGCCACACAATTCACTGACTTGATAATTAACTAACTTGAAAGGTGGTTTACCCGGTTCATTGTCCTCATTAGTTGTTTACAACCGGGAGGTCGTTTTTGTGAAAAAGTTGCCAATTTTGGCACATTTGGCTGCGTTTGCTTCCAGAGCTTTCCTCTTTTTAATTCTTGCCTTCTCCACGCCACCCTTGCTCTTTTTATTATCCATGTTTCAAACAGCAAACACAGCTGACCATCAACAGCCTACAGAGCACAGATCATATATCCTCCACATCTACAGTATAGAGCTACTAACTGTATGCAAGGACATGTTACGTCAGGTCATGGTGCGTCTGCAAAACAGGAAGAAAAAAAAACAGCTTGATACTAGAGGGGGTGGCGGCCCAGGAACAGTGGCTGCAGCTTACGTGATCAACCCAGTGCTATGACTGAACAGTCATAAATAAATATTTAAAGTGAACTCCGGCCCTCGCGGCCTAAATATTATACCGGCCCACCAGGAATTGTCCCAGTCCTCCCGATTAGCCAGTCCGGGCCTGGCGTAGGCCCCGCCCATTAAGTGCAGTTAAATTCGCAAGCAAAACTTTTGAAGTTGCAAGCAAAGAGGAGTGATTTTCAAGCAAAACTTTTTAACTCATTAGCAAAGAGGAATGATTTATAAGCAAAATTATCTTTTTTTTTTTTTTTTGATTGCCACTTACTGTCTTCTGCTCTCAAATCGCTATATTGGTTGCAAATGTATTCTTTTTAATTGAAAATCCATTCTTTTTGATTGATGAATAAAGAAACAAATGTCTCTCTATACTGTCCATTTCTTCTGATCATCCTTGAGACGGTTCTACGCCTTCATTGGAGTCCAGCTGTGTTTAATTAAATTGACTGGATTGATTGATTGATTGATTGATTAGGGAAGACACACACTTGTCTATATAAGACCTTAATGCTCACAGTGCATGTCAGAGCAAATGAGGATCATGAGGTCAAAGGGTCTGCCTGAAAAGCTCAGACAGAATTTTGGCAAAGCACAGATCTGGCCAAGGTTACAAAAGAGTTTTTGCTGCACTTAAGGTTCCTAAGAGCATACTGGCCTCCAGAATCCTTAAATGGAAGATGTTTGGGATGACCAGAACTCTTCTTAGAACTGGCCATCCAGCCAAACTGAACAATCTGGGAAGAAGAGCCTTAGTGAGAGAGGTAAAGAAGAATGTAAAGATCACTGTGGCTGAGCTCCAGAGATGCAGTGGGAAGATGGGAGAAAGTTGTAGAAAGTCAACCATCACTGCAGCGTGAAAGAGTGGCCCTGGAACAACTCCATGACTGTTCTTGAATGGCCCAGCCAGAACCCTGACTTAAACCCAACTGAGAATCTCTGGAGAGACCTGAAAATGGCTGTCCACCAAAGTTCACCATCCAACCTGACAGAACTGGAGAGGATCTGCAAGAAGGAATGGCAGAGGATCCCCAAATCCAGGTGTGAAAAACTTGCTGTATCATTCCCAGGAAGACTCATGGCTGTGATGGCTCAAAAGAGTGCTTCTACTCATTCCTGAGCAAAGGGACTGAAAACTTGTGACCATGTGATATTTCAGTTTTTCTTTTGTAATAAATCTCCAAAAATGTCTACAATTCAGTTTTTTTCTGTCAAAATAGGGTGCTGTGTGTACATTGAAGGAAAAAAAAGAACTTAAATGATTTTAGCAAATGGCTGCAATATAACAGAGTGAAACATTTAAGGGGTCTGAATACTGTCTCTACCCACTGTATATTCCCTCTTCTTGTAGGTGTGTTTATCTGCCACCTCCTGTGGCAGCTTAATGATCCATATATTCACTGGCCAAGCTCTTAAACACTTGCATCTAAGATGAATTGCGTTATTATGTACATAGTATTACATTGTATACCTGCCTTGGGTTGGGATCCACATTAGACATGAAGCTGTTTTTACTGGGTCAGCAATTATCAAGAGCAAAACACATAATATGATAAAATGCAAATTTATTCTATTAATTAAAACACAAGATAAGAGTTATTTGGAAGAGTTGTGACATCAGCTTCATTAAAGTTCTGTAAAAGATGTAAAATGATGCAAAAGATGAATATATAGGACAAAACCTGCATAAAAAGTAGTTAGTGACATTGTGTTGCTGTTTCTGAGGAGAAATACTGCACGCTTTTTTGGGTCTCAAGCCACAAAAAAACATAGCATGAGACTAAATAAGGACGGCTGCTAAAAACGCAAAGGCAGGCAAACAAATGAGGCTGATCCTACTTATGTCAAGGGACCATGATAACCAAATGTCTTCTTGTGTGTGCAAATTTTGCATAAAATGGCATGACAAGTGACAAAAATCTCTATTATGGTCTTGAAACACCCCCCATATTTGAAACAGAGCTGGGTATGGGAGTGAGAACAACAGCAGCGGTAAGCTTATAGCACACCTTACATATTTTATGCAAGTATTTAAGATTGATGTCAAATGTATTTATTATTACAAGTTTATTTTTTTCAACTTTCTGAATGTAATAAATGCTCTGTAGGTGTAAGTGATAAGTATATGAGCTGTAATTTTACAAATGTTAGTCCAGATAAGTTTAATAAATGGTCACTTTCATTGTTTTGGTTACAGGTAAATGGTGTGTCTACAGAATGCAATCCCTTTCATTGGTAAGTCTCTGAGTTCTAGTATACTGACCAGGATGGGGTACAAAAAAATTCAATAAAATAAAATAAAATAAAATAATGATGCTTTCACAGGGATTCTGTCTTTGTTTCCAAGAACCACTACACTGTCAAGTAAGTTTCTAATCAAGAAAACTTTCCTTTTGCATTCTGCATAATGTGAAACATGTTTTGCATTTATGCATAGTTTATTTTTAAGTGAAGATTTTTTTTTCAATTTTACTTTTTAAGACTGCATTTTAGGAACATTTTGATGCTTTTGTTGATGCTGATTTTATAGATGCCACACAGCTGAATAATTCAGTGTGTTTCCAGACAATGCACAATACTGTGAAAAAAGCTAAGGCTGCCTCTAGGTTTGTTGTTTCTATATGACTGAAAAGATCATACATATTTCTCTTTCCTTCAGATAAAACAAGATAACACGGAGATATGTAGACAGCCTTAAAGGACACAAAAAACTAAAGGTTAAAGTCACTATTTAATGGGACCCCTGACTCCATGACTAGAAGCAGCACAAACAATTACGAACATCTGACATGTATTGAATGAAACCTGGTTTAAAACATCAGAAAATGAATGCAACAGATGTCATATTGTCTGACTGACAGGGGTAAAGACTTAACAGGTTGTGGACCCAAGCAAAGTAAAAGTCAGTAACAGTCTTTAATGAATCTTAATAAGTAGTGGTGATAACAGGAAGGCAGAATTTAAGGAAAAGAATAATGACAGTTCTTTCTATGTTAATTATTGGCTGAGGTAAGGTCAGGTAAGTGGATGTGTAGCCCCGATACAAACACAGAGTTTCCACGCAGCAGACACAGACATTGCCACTTGGCCAGAGGAGCAGAGTGGGCACGATTTAGAGTACTGGTCCGTTTTGAGGACAGAGTGACAAAGATGACAAAAAACTGGAACCAGATTCTGGCTTTGGTTGGAACATGGACTGGAAGAGGAATGTCCAGGGAGCAGGATGTTCAGACAGCAACAAAAGATACAGAGGTTTCTCTCACGTAAGCCAAGGGTGAGAAACACCACACAGTCACGGGCTGATGAGAACCAGGGAACAGACAGGCAAATCTCATGGTCCAAAACAGAAGACTGTGGTTCGGTTTACTGGGGCTCAGACAAGGAGATGTAGTTGGGATCAGGTGAGGTCAGAACCGGAAAATCAGGTGAGAAGAAAGTGATGGACAGTTGGACGTAATGTGAGAACAATCTGGCAATAAGTAAATGAACGAGAGCTGATTGTATGTCGGCCAGCTGATTAGGCACAGCTGTGAGCAACAGGTGAAACTGATGTGGCTGATGAGGTGTGGCAAGGTGACGGAGGAGACAGCAGCAAAGCAGACAGTGACAAAAGGCATGCTAAATGCAGTAGGAGATCTACTACATACAACAGGGCCGTGCAGAGAGCTATAAAGGGGCAGGGGCTCAAACTTTCAAAAGGGCACATGAAAACGAATAACCACTAATTACAAAGTTCACATTTAGCAACAAGCAACATTATTAATCCACAGCAAGTCAAAGATTGACCAAATGGTCCAGATCAATGTCCTCAATACTGGGTGTGTCCTCCCTGAGCCCTAACACAGGCTGTGCACCTTCTGTGCATACTCTGGATTCACCTCCTGATCCTATCTTGGGGGGATGTTGTCTCACTCTTCCTGAAGGGCCTGTATGAGCATCTGGCAGTTGCCGGGTGCTGGATGCCTAGCATACACGGATCTACCAAGAATATCCCACAGATGTTCAATGGGATTGAGATCTTTGACATGCTGTGGATTAATAATGTTGCTTGTTGCTAAATGTGAACTTTGTTGAACTACCCTTTGTCATATTTTACATTATCCTCTGGATACTCGTCCACTGTTTTGTTGTTTGTTGTATTTTGTTATTTAATTCAATGTTTTTTTTTTGAAGAACAAGAAAGAATTTGTTTTCATATTTAATAAAATGGTGTGATATGGCATCACATAGAATATGTGATAAGTTTCTTTTGATGTTCAGTTTCTATAGAAGTGGAAATAAAGATGTAATGTGTAGAAGTTTTTGTGCGTTAATACCCTGCAAAAATCTAAATCTTACCAGGTGTATTTTTCTCATTTCTAGTCCAAATATCTCATCACACTTAAAATAAGACAAAATCACCTAAAGAGTAACTTTTCAGTGAGATATAAGAACTTGGTTTTACACAATAGATCTGGAAAATCTTATTTCAAGAAATCTTAGTAAGATAATTTTCACTTGTTCCACTGGCAGATTTTTTTTTGCTTAATTCAAGATTTTTTTTTTTTTGCTCAATTCACCAAAAAAATCTCCCAATGGAACAAGTGAAAATTATCTCGGTAAGATTTCTTGAAATAAGATTTTCTAGATCTATTGTCTAAAAATAAGTTCTTTTATCTCCCTTACAAGTTACTCTGTAGGTGATTCTGTCTTATTTTAAGTGTGATAAGATAGTTTGACTAGTAAATGAGAATAAAACACTTTGTAAGATTTGGATTTTTGCAGTGTAAGTCCAAGATAAATTCTTAAAAACAGATATTAAATTATTTATATATGTATGTATATATTTGAGGTGAACACAGATATTACGATAATTGATCCAGCTATTTCTGATACAAAACCAGAAATGTCAGTGTTGGCACTGATGAAAGAGTTGGGGGATTTTACATGAGTTTTATGACTCTTGTACACCAAAAGGGCCGGATTTAGGTATTGGATGAGATGAAGACTTGGATGTGTTTTCTTTTTATGCAATTTTATATCAGTTTAGCAGAATTTAATTACTTCAGCACATTTTAACCCATTAAGACCCAGTGGTACTTTTATGGCAGCTTCTAAATGATTTTTTTTTTCTCTCTTTTTAACGTTTCTCATGTTATTTATCACCATTTATTATAATATAAACCTCTGCGTTTTGCATTTTTCAGTGTAAATCACTTCCTTTACCCTATATTTAATTTACTGATCATGTAGATGTTCATTAAAGCTCTGAGTAAACTTAAAGGTATTATGTAAAAACAGAGAAAACTGAAGAAAAAGTGACTGTTTCAGCAAGTGAGGACTATTACCATGTGTTACAATTTTGCGGCTAAAACTCCACAGTTTATGGAAATAAAACAGAAGCAGATATGTGAGAGCTTCAGCAGGACTCAGACTCAGGTGGAGACCAGCTGTTAGAGTGGGCTGTCTGGGGGGCTGGCCCCAAAACTATAGTTGTTGAAGAATAGGACCAGTACCAAAAGCGACAAGTGAATGTTTTGGGCAGATAGCGGGGTGGACTCTCACGTACCTGGAATCGCGGCGCTTCCCTCCTCCTCATTCATTCTCCAGAGCGCATGACACGTGCGTGCGCGTGTGTGCGCGCGCGCGTGTGCGGTGTGACAGAGATGAAAGGGCACCATGACCAGGTCCAGTGACAGCCAAATTAAACCACTCATAACATTTGTTATCATTGATCAAAACTTTAGTCACGAACATTTTAGTTATGCAATTTTTTGCGCAAAAAAAAAAAAAAAAAAAAAACGAATAAAAAGGGCACTTGTAGGCAGAGGATCAAAGCGGCAGGGGCTCAAGCCCCCCCGGCCCCCTGCTTTGCACGTGCCAGACATACAACCACTTTGGTTTATAAAATCAGTTTTTTCCCCTGAAACTTTTATTTTAACTGCTGTACATGTTTCACATATATCCAGATTGGATTTTAATACAGAGACTGAGAAATGCATGTGTGGTCATTTTAACTTTACAAAACCAACAAACCTATTATTGGCCTCTGACTTTAACACAGTACTGTACATATAGATAGACGTATAGACATATAACATACGTATAAATGTATATGTATGCATGTATATGTATATACATGTGCATACTTAGCGTTGGTCAGAATAAATTTCATTTTTTATATGATTATTGCTTACCTTTTTATGTTATGGATATATGTAACTGACTTTGATTTGGACTTTTAAGCATCATGGCAGTACTATTTCATCAACCAGTCCCTGACCTGGTCTGAGGCACAGAACTTCTGCAGAGTAAAACACACCGACTTGGCCACTGTAAACAGCATGACACACAATGAAATACTGGTTGGAATCATAGAAAGGCACTTGACAAACACCTGGATTGGGCTTACACAAGGAGAGACTCGCAGGTGGTTGTGGTCTGATGGCATCGGGGTACCTCAGTTCACCAAATGGGGACCTGACGAACCAAATAACGTTGGAGGGATAGAATGGTGTGTACAGATGACGGGAGGCGAGTGGGTTGACTTTGACTGTGCAGAAACCAAACCTTTCGTGTGCCAACGTGGTGAGTGAATGCACTACAATATGATGAATATTGACAAACATGCACTCAAATTATGTGTATTATGCATTTGTGAAAAAATAGCTAAAGAGGAAACTACAGGACTGAGTAAGGGACGCTGGTAGTCTTAAATTCTTTGAGAACACAAAAAAAAACCTAAAAATATTAAGTGATTGCAAGAAAAGAAAAGTGCCAAAAAAACCCATATCATATGATTTACAGAATTATGTATGAATTCAAAAGGATATCAAAATTATCTGCAATTTCCAATGTAAAGGCTCCATTTTGTCTTTATCCGTTGGCTTTGAGAATACACAGAGGACTAGATGAAATAAACATGTAGTAAAGTTAGACCATACTATGCATATTTGTATTTGCCTTTAATGAGAAGTGAGCCCTTATGTCCTGGAAAAGTGTTAGTCTCTTAATGTGATCATTAACAATGATCTGTTTGTCTGTTTAGAAACAATAAAAGGACGGGAAAAGTTGGTGTATTACCAGACAGAAAAAAACTGGTGGGACAGCCAAGACTTCTGCAGAGATCATCAAATTGACATGGTCACTATTACGAGTGACACTGCTATTTCAACGATTACTGAAATGACAGAGTCTACTACAGTGTGGATTGGGCTTTTTAATGATGCCTGGGTTTGGTCTGATGGAAGCGGAACCTCCTTTAGGAACTGGTTGAGAGGCAGTAATTTGCATGGGAAATGTGCCTCTATCTCAACGTCCCATCAGGGGCGCTGGGTTACAGCCGACTGCAATGAAAAAGCCAAGTTTGTCTGTGAGGGAGGTAAGTCCCCCAAACGTAATATCTGGTTGTTCGTAGCTTAATGATGGAAATGGCAAACGAAACAGCATACCTAGTAAATTATTAGCCTTCTCCTCATAAACATGTTTTTTTTTTCATGTAGACATGTGTGATCTTTTGCAGTTTTTGGTGGTGGCTGATTCAGAGTTGTGTGACTATAAAACACTCTTTGAGGAATAATGTTCTGTATTGTCACAGGTCTAAAGGTAAAGAAGTTGTTCATAAGGTTAAAAATGAGCTCTGATGTGGATCTCTCGACTGTCAGTGATGACATCCTGAAAAAGGTGTGAAAAATTGATGTGTGTTGTGCATCTCTATTTCAGTGACAGAGCAAAAGAACAAACTACAAGCAAACATTCAAGCTGTAATAAAGTAGTAATCAAACATATACACATCTATCTATCTATCTATCTATCTATCTATCTATCTATCTATCTATCTATCTATCTATCTATCTATCTATCTATCTATCTATCTATCTATCTATCTATCTATCTACAGGGGTTGGACAAAATAATGGAAACACCTTCACCTCAAGATGATAATGCCCCAATCCATACAGCTAGAATTGTTAAAGAATGGCATGAGGAACATTTTAATGAAGTTGAGCATCTCGTATGGCCGGCACAGTCCCCAGACCTCAACATTATTGAGCATTTATGGTCAGTTTTAGAGATTCAAGTAAGACGTCGATTTCCACCGCCATCGTCTCTAAAAGAGTTGGATTGTATTCTAACTGAAGAATGGCTTAAAATTCCTTTGGAAACAATTCACAAGTTGTATGAATCAATACCTCAGAGAACTGAGGCTGTAATTGCCGCAAAAGGCGGACCTACACCATATTAAATTATATTTTGTTGATTTTTTAAGGTGTTTCCATTATTTTGTCCAACCCCTCTATCTATCTATCTATCTATCTATCTATCTATCTATCTATCTATCTATCTATCTATCTATCTATCTATCTATCTATCTATCTATCTATCTATCTATCTATCTATCTATCTATCTATCTACAGGGGTTGGACAAAATAATGGAAACACCTTCACCTCAAGATGATAATGCCCCAATCCATACAGCTAGAATTGTTAAAGAATGGCATGAGGAACATTTTAATGAAGTTGAGCATCTCGTATGGCCGGCACAGTCCCCAGACCTCAACATTATTGAGCATTTATGGTCAGTTTAGAGATTCAAGTAAGACGTCGATTTCCACCGCCATCGTCTCTAAAAGAGTTGGATTGTATTCTAACTGAAGAATGGCTTAAAATTCCTTTGGAAACAATTCACAAGTTGTATGAATCAATACCTCAGAGAACTGAGGCTGTAATTGCCGCAAAAGGCGGACCTACACCATATTAAATTATATTTTGTTGATTTTTTAAGGTGTTTCCATTATTTTGTCCAACCCCTCTATCTATCTATCTATCTATCTATCTATCTATCTATCTATCTATCTATCTATCTATCTATCTATCTATCTATCTATCTATCTATCTATCTATCTATCTATCTATCTATCTATCTATCTATCTATCTATCTATCTATCACAATTAAACAGGGGCAGAGTGGGCCCCTTTTTCAGCCTGGGAGTTTCCTGTTCAAATCGGCTCACATTTTCCATGGAGCAGGAATTAGAATACATGAAACAGCAGCTAGCTCTTACAATACCTTTAAATTGGTTTTAAGTTCAGGTATATGTTGGTAAGTTAACAGAAAACACTTCACTTTAACAATATGTTTAGTTCAAATTTAAATCAGATAAAGATTTATAAGGTAAAAAAAAATATGATAAAGATGAAAATGTATTTACCTTTGTACAGGAGCAATAAGTTGACGTTAAAATAATTTGAAATTAACCCTTTCATGCATCAATTATGAGAACCTTAATCAAGATTTTTTTTTCCTAAGTATTTTTATTCCTCTTTAGGCATGAGTGAAAAAAATGTGATTGATTTTTTTTTTTTTTTTTTTTTAACCTATTTTTCACGGAGTTACAAAATCATGTGTTTAATTTTAGAAGCAAAGGAACAAGTATTTACTGATATACTGTGTGGAAACAATGAGATAAAAACATTTTTAATGCTGCTAATCTGATGTTTTCTCACATTTTAACAATACCTGCATGGAGATAATATGCAAAAAAAAAAAAAAAAAAGAAAAAAAAAAGAAAGAAACATTTTATTTAAAAAAAACAAAACAAACAAAACTGTTAATTACAGTTTAATAACAATTAGCAATTTTTTTTTACAGTCAAACATGTTACTGTAGATCAGGTTTATCTGGAACAGCAGATTTACAGTAATGGTATGAATTACAGTGTATGGGATGATACATAAGCGTCCACTGTGTTGGCTGATATGGAACTAAAACAACAAAATCCATAAATATACAAGCTGTCCACTGTAGTGACCATTATGCATGAAAGGGTTAAAACAATTGTCACTGAGGAGGAAACTGACCATAGAGACGGAAACAATTTTTTGTACTTGGCTGTGAAAATGTTTATTCCAGCTATACAGTCGGTCAGTTTAACATAGGACTCCATAGTCAGCCCCATTTACATTACTACAGATTAAGACATTTCTGTATTGGCTCATTTTTCATTTGTCACTTGCAATAAAGATATTACCATATTTGTAACAATACATAATATTGTATTTTTCCCCCTTGAGTTGGTGATGGGTCTGAGAAGTCACAATGTGATTGATTTCAATCTGCGCTGGAAAAATGAGAACTCTGGGATCATCTTTAAGCGTCAGGAGCCATCCAGGGTCACTGAGACTCCAGGTAAACATGGACTCTATGGGGGAATCACAAGGAAAATTGACACAAAGCACATTGTTCTACAAGAAATATGATCAAATGGACATGCCAATCGATATAAAAACTGTGATATAACTATCAAATGCTTTTTATATCAAAGTTAAAAACTGGTAGAACCTACATGAGAAATAAATTATCCCATTGTTTTGTATGTTTTAGCCTAAGTTTGGGTTTAAGACCTATGTTTTGGTCCAATCACAAATCCACATTCTGCCTTTTGCATGAACTTTGTCTTACATGAATTAAAAGACTGTTTTGACCAGAAATATTTCTTTTCATTGCAGGATGCTAATTTTTAAGCCAAGGTGCCTGTATTCACACTAAAGCCGGACCTCTGCTGCACCACAGAAGAATGACTTTCATTTTCATTCTGACATTTGATTTTACACTTGTGAGATCTTATTAAAAGTGAGTGGGTATTCAGCTGGTTGCAGTCTGAAACTTCATACTCATAAATTAATTTTCCAATTCTGTGTCTGCTGTGAAATGCCCATTTTTCGTCTATATTCCTCATGTGAATGCTGAGTTATGGTAAAATCTAGACCAGAACTTCCAAGTTTAGGTGTGAAGAAAGTGGTTTTGATGACTGAGTGTGGAGTAAAAGGAGAATATGTAAAAGGAGAAGCTGGATTGTTGCATTTAATATATTAAAAGTTCCTATGAGTAGAAGTTAAAGAGACCATATGTTTTTACTTCTGTTGTTTCACATACAGTGACATGCTATAAATACATAATTCTGTCTGTTCCCTTTGGTTCATTCCCATGGTCTTTGTTTAATATAAGTAACATCCCATTAGTCGCATTTACAGTATATATGTGGCTGTATTTTTATCTATCTATCTATCTATCTATCTATCTATCTATCTATCTATCTATCTATCTATCTATCTATCTATCTATCTATCTATCTATCTATCTATCTATCTATCTATCTATCTATCTATCTATCTATCTATCTATCTATCTATCTATCTGTCTGTCTGTCTGTCTGTCTGTCTGTCTGTCTGTCTGTCTGTCTGTCTGTCTGTCTGTCTGTCTGTCTATCTATCTATCTATCTATCTATCTATCTATCTATCTATCTATTTATTTGTTATTTTTTGGTCTTTTTTTCTACTTTCACATCCTTGCAATAAATGATCAATAATCAAAGTCATGAAAATATTCTGGACATGAAATACTGATACTCTGACCTTTAGAGGTCACAGAAATGTGGTCTACTGTTTTTTAGATATAAAGTCCAGATATATAGTTCCGCGTAAAATTAAGTAAAAAATAAGTATTTATCTCATTATTTACAAAAAACAGAATGGAAAGTAATAATACATAGTTTCAGCGTGACTGTTTTGTCTATCTGTTATTTGTTAGGGTGTTGTATTGCCTGATGGCAGTGGGGACAAATGATTTTCTGTATCATTTAGTCCGGCAGCAAGTGTGGACCAGTGGACCTCCACCAGTAAGTCCAACCCTCCATTAGTCAAATGGGCCAGTGTTTTCTACTAGTTGTTCAGTGTCCTCATCTTTGTGTTTCACACGGAGTATATTTACCATCATCAGCTGGTAAAACATGCTTCTTACTGTGGATGTCAAAGGACCTGAATCTACTTTGGAAAAGCAACTGCTGTTCCCCTTTCGGGAAAAATGCCAAATTCTCCTATAAATAATCAGAGTACTTTTTTAATCCCAGGGGGAAATTATTGAATACTTTATTATTTAATGATACAAATCTACTTTTATTTCATACATTGACCTGGCAAACACGAACATATTTATTATCAATCAAATCAATCAAATCAAATTTTATTTCTATAGCGCCAAATCATAACAAAAGTTATCTAATGACACTTTACATATAGAGTTGGACAAAACCAGACTCTAAGCCAATTTACAGAAACCCAACAGAATCCTCCAGGAGCAAACACTTGTGACTCATGACAGTGGAAGCAAAAAATCCCTTTAACTGGCAGAAACCTGGAGCAGACCCAGACTCCTGGAGGATGGCCCCTTGACCAGTTGGGGTTAAAGAGAGAGAGTAAAGGAGGAGAAAAAAGAGAGTGATAGAGATAGAGAGAGATTGGGGGAGGGGGGGGGGGAGTAGGGGGAGACACATGGATGCAGTTGATGCACAGATAACTGAACTAGAACATCTATGGAACTATATAATAAATACTATCATAACTATTATGAATAATTATTACTTGGTCTGATCTATATTCCTATATTCCAACCTATTTTCTTTTCTGATGCAGCCTAGAACAATCACAATACTCTTAATTACTGCTTAAATATTTCTAGCAAGTAGTTCTATCTTGGACGGATTCAGGAAAATTACATTCTTATTATGTTGAAGAAGTGTGGTTGACCATGTTACACAAGATGAGTCTATTTTTTGAAGTGACTGTCTGATCCAAAAAGAAAAACAGGCACTCCTTATGGTAATGGGAATGGAAATAAAATGTGATCCATCTATAGGCCTCAAATTAAGACATGGTGTAATCGTGGAAATCATTCTAAGTTATGAATGCCTCTGAAAATAGTACAAGCTTTACTTTAAAAGAAGTTTAAAACACAGGCCTACTTGTGAGTTAGTCTGTTTACACACTGATAGTTATTTTAACATTAAATATGCTGCTTATTTTAGTTACCTAATAATACTAAGAGAAAAATGGTTCAACTTTCATTGATTCCTGTAACTGCCAGTAGCTGATGACAAACATTCAACCAGTTTTTGGTAACGCAGTCTTGATGTTGTTTTAGGATGTAAGGTGCAAATAACCTTGATGGTTATTGGATGAACTCTGAAGGGGATTTATTAATATCATAAGCTTTACTTAAAAAAAAAAACTTAAAAAGAAGTTCAAAAACACAGGCGTACTTGTGAATTAGTCTGTTTGCACCCTGATAGTTGTTGTTTAATCTATATTACAAAAGCCAAGTGGCCTCTGTGTGTGTGTGTCTCAGGAATCACACAAAATCTGGAAAGAGCTGACTGCAGCAGTTTGGCATACTTATGTATTTTTGGTCAAGGAAGACAGTAACGAAAACGGCAACTTGATAGGATCAATATTTTGGGAGATATTAGTAATTTTGGAATACAATCACAATCAATCATGTTGCTATGCCCAGAACTCTTTGGCGGTGACTGCTGAACAAATGCGGTACAGCATGCACAAATACACAACAGCAGAAATACTACCACATCTAGAACCCGGGTCAAGGCGCTGCTTATTTTAGTTGCTTAATGATATTAAGAAAAAAATGGCACACACAACTTTCATTGATTTCTGTAGTTTCATTGACTTCCTTGTAGTTGATGACAAATATTCAACCAGCTTTTATTAACTCAGTGTTGATGCTGCTCAACAATGTAAGATGCAAATAACCTTCAAGTTTACCAGGATGAACTCTGAAGGGGAATTGTTGGAAAGTTTTTTTCTTTTTTCTTTTTCATTGTCCTTGAACTGCCCTCTGACAAAAAGTCAAATGAGCTTCCGGAGTTTGTTTATGTTTAGCTGAATGCAAACCATGCAAACCAATCTGCAGGTAAACACGCTTCTCTCAGGAGGTAAAAGGTAAGGAGAAGCTAATTTTGGCCAAATATATCTCATTTATCATTTAGGTGCTGCTCAGTTTGTGATATGACAATCAAAACGTCTTAAAACATTGTTTGAAGCTGATGACTTGTTTCAGAGGTCAATTACTGGACTCAACTGTGGGATTCTTAATGCATGAAAAAGTATTTAAACCATATGGAATGTAAATGACATGATGCAGGTTAACACTGCAGCACAGTGTGGTGTGGACGTGTGAACTTCAGGAGAGGTAAGAAAATGTTCAATTTTATGTAGTTTCAGAAAATATTTAAGATTTACATCTTATGTATTTATAATTATAAACTTAATTTCCTTCTTTTGCAATGTAATGCATCATTATATACTATAATTTAAAGTAATCTACTATAAATCTGAGCTCCAAATTTCACATGATGGTTGCAAATGTGATATGGTCATTTTCACTGTTTTGGCTTTCAGATAAATGGTGCACCTACAAAATGCTGTCCCTTTCATTGGTAAATCTGAATGAAGTGTATTTTTTTTTTTTTTTTTTTTTTTTTTACAGTTCTGACTTTTGATGGCTTTTAATAAAGCGAATAACATAAATTGTTGATTTCACAGGGATTCTTTGTTTGTTTGTGACGATTACTGCTGTGTCAAGTAAGTTTGGTACAAATTTTACATTTACATTTTGACTAAGAATTAAATTCTGCTTATTGTAGTATCTACCATGAGATATTATATAGAGATGTGTATTATTTCAAACAAAGTATTTTATTCTCGTAGAGAGTTTTTGGATTATGAACACTACCAACATCTCTAAAGATGATTTTGCATCATATCCCCTATTTTTGTAAAAAAAAAAAACAACAACAACAACAACAACAACAAAACAAAAACAAAAAAAAAACAAAAAAAAAAACAACAACAAGAACAACAGCAACAACAACAAAACAAACAAAAAAGATCTGACAAGAGAAACATCCTGCAGAATTTTCTTTCAGGAGGATTTTGTTCACACGTGTAGTCTCATGTTCCTTCTTTCCAGTCACTGATGCCTTTTTTTAGTTGATTTTCTGCTTTATCACTAAACATCTACCAGTATGTTCACAGTGGCTTTTAACCTCAGCCAAAGTAACCTGGATTCACTCAGTTACCTTCATGTGCAATTAAACTGCACTTGTTTTGTGATAATCATAACGCTGTCTGCATTATGTTTTGTTCCAACATATTTATAATTTAATGTTATTAATTAATGTAGTTTCAACCTGGCAAAAATGATGCTAATGAATGTAAATCGTGTACAGATGAATTATTTCTTTCTGCAAAAGATCCAGCAACTGGCTTTGATGGTGATGTTATAATGGTAAGAGAGTGTTTAATGAAATATACCAGGGGTTGGTTTAATACAGATCAAGTCCACAAAGTTGTGTAATAATCAAACACAACTCACTAAAAAACGAAGTCATGGTCATGCTTTTACTGCCTAATTGAAAACATCTGTTGGAATCACGATGCTGATCAGTTGTCAGTAATGAAGTACTGGGTTTTGTATATCTGTCATCCACCTCAGGTTCACCCTGCTGATTAGGTTTCATCACAACAAAATAAAGGAACTAATTTATGACTGTAAAGATGGTGGCATTTGTTTACTACTGAGCAGCATTAGAGTGAATTCAATTTAGGTGAATATATTCAATTCAGTTTTATTTCTAGAGCTCTATATCACAACAAGGTTGCCTCACAGGGCTTTACAGAATTAGTTGGATATGAAAACAAGCAACAGTCAGATAGACAGCAGATGAAGGAAATGGATTAATGTCCTGGGCGTCCCCCATCCTTAGAACCTCCTTCTCAGCAAGGGAAAACTCCAAAAACCCAATGGGAAAAGAGAAACCTCAGGGAGAACCAAAGTGAGGGAGAGATCCACTCCCATAAATGGACAGGCTATAGATGCACCAGGATTGATGGACGTCCATTTGCAGATGCAATTCCAGTAAAAATAAACCTCTTATTGTAAGGCAACAAAACAAAACATAATGATTCTCATATTCATGTGATTATACACCAATGAAAATGTAGCTAGACAGACAGCCAGACAGCCAGACAGCCAGATAGATAGATAGATAGATAGATAGATTTGTCAATTCATTGGTTTTTGTAATAAATTTGTTAAATTGTAAAGAGACTTTATGGACACCCTGTATTTTCTTCAATAACACAGCCACTGTAATATCTCATAGATGAGCATCATGCACAGTGTTGTGTATTGTTGAGTCACTGCATCATCATAAACTGGATGCACTGGTGACTGTATTGTGATAGTGTTGCTTTAATCTATGATTCCCATTTGTAGTTTCTTTAACTAATATACCTATGGTATGTGTTTCTTCTAATAGATAGTCCAACAGTGAGGCTGGTCAACGGTCCCAACGGTCCCTGCTCTGGTAGAGTGGAGGTCTACCATAGCGAACAGTGGGGGACAGTGTGTGACGATGGGTGGGACTTAGGAGATGCCAGTGTGGTGTGTAAACAGCTGGCTTGTGGAAAGGCTCTTTCAGCACCAAGTTACGCAACATTTGGACAGGGCACTGGGCCCATCTGGTTGGATGATGTCCGCTGTCTTGGAAGTGAAACATCAGTAACAGACTGTGCACACCCAGGCTTTGGGAGACACAACTGTGGTCATGGGGAAGATGCCAGTGTTGTTTGTGAAGGTAAGTGTGACTGGTTAGCTGTTATCACATGACTTTGTAGACTTTGTCTGAGAACACTGGCATGCAGTAAGATGGAGGTGCATAAATAACAATGAAATGCATAATGGAAGTGTGTTTATGACCGGTATTGTAACATCAGATCGAGGTGAGTCTATTGTACAGTGAAATGGAATGTGTCAGGACAGATTTCCTGTAACAGTCTGCTTGAGAAGGTGCTTTGCTGTCTGTCCATTGAGTGGTGGAGAGGGTGCTCATCATTGTCCATGATGGATATCACTTTTTTCAGCGTCCTCATAGTCCAAATGATCAAACACAACTCACCAATATAAACAATCATGATCTTTCCCTACCAGTGTGCTTTTACTGCCTAATTGAAAACATCTGTTGGAATCACAATGCAGCTTAGTCGTCAGTAATATGGTACTGGGTTTTGTATATCTGTCATCTATCCCAGGTTCACCCTGCTGATTAGATTTCATTGCAACAAAATGAAGGAACTAATTACCTCCGCCAAGGAGGTTATGTTTTTGCCAGGGTTTGTTTGTTTGTTTGTTTGTTTGTCTGTCTGTCTGTCTGTTTGTTTGTTTGTCTGTCCGTTAGTGTGCAACATAACTCAAAAAGTTATGGACAGATTTGGATGAAATTTTCAGGGTTTGTTGGAAATGGGATGAGGAAGAAATGATTAAATTTTGGTGGTGATCGGGGGTGGGGGGGCCCACGGGGGGGGGGCCACTGATCGTTAGTGTGCAACATAACTCAAAAAGTTATGGACAGATTTGGATGAAATTTTCAGGGTTTGTTGGAAATGGGATAAGGAAGAAATGATTACATTTTGGTGGTGATCGGGGGTGGGGGGGCCCACGGGGGGGGCCACTGATCAGCCTTGGTGGAGGTCTGCGCTCTCCGAGTGCTTCTAGTTTGTGACTGTAAAGATGGTGCCATTTGTTTACTACTGAGCAGCATTGTCACAATGGTGGAAAATGAATGAACTCAATTGCACGGTGCTGAAGGGAAAAATAACAGGTTTATTAATGAAACATAAAAGGAACATAAACAGGGGAATAACAAAAACCTGGGTTGCAGTCAGAGGCCGTAGCAGTGGTAAGATGTCCGGGTTATGGAGCGAGTGGAGAACACAATGGGCCAGCGCCACACGGCTATTTTCTAATCTCATGATTATAAATACCATGCACCATTTCTACCTCTAAGTCACACATTTGACCTTTAAACTTTTTTGTACATTTCATCTCAGTTATCATGTTCTATAAAACTGACACTGCCATGTAGCAAATACCTACCACTTTGTGCTATGTTCTTAGAGATATACAGGGTGTCCACAAGCAGCTTTACAGTTTAAAGAATTTATTACAAAAGCAATTGATGAGTTATGTTAATCAGATTTGTTCTATATACTCAGTGGTTATCAAAGTTTTTAATCACATTGTGGGATCATGCGCAATCGAATCATTGGTCCTTATTTTTTTTCAGAGATCAATTACTGCAAATGTTTACCTTGACCTTTAGACTGAATAAGTGGCACCACAACTGGATGACCTTCAATTTTTTGTTTTAACGCACAGCTGCAAAATAATCAACATAATGTACTGTAATCTAGTCATAATAGAAAAATATGCAGAACTTGATTTCCCTGAATGGGGTTATATTTAGCTTGCTGTACATTATTCTTTATGTGTATTGAGATAACTTTAATGGCAAGCTTCAGCTGTAATCATAAACAGATGTAGTTTTGTAACAGTTAGTCAAACAAGGGCACTATATATACAACTGACTAAAATATAGGTTACCAAGAATGGTTCTTCTTGGTCTTATAACTATGAGCGTCGACAAATGATAGATTTTAAATAGTTTGTAATCACTGAAAAATGTGTGGTAGTTACTGTTTTAATTCATGCATAATCCATCCTAAGAGGTACATGCAGTTCTCATCATTCTTAACTTCAAACTTCAACTTTCAACTTTTGTCCAGTGAACACCAAAAGTTAAACTTTCTCTTTAAAATGACGTTGTAAAATGGTGTTTTTCAACCTTAGGGTCGGGATCCCATGTGGGGTTGCCTGGAATTCACATGGGAGTGAATGCCTGGAATTTCTAGTAACTGATAAAAATAAAAAGTAAAAATGTGCTAATAAAAATATATATGGTGAGTTGACAGAGACAATCACTTTACATAAAAGACATGACAAACTTTGAAGCTGAAACTGAAGCACTGTGATTCTGTTTATCTTTCAAATGTTCATTGTGGTCAGTTTCAGATGCTGCAGCTCTTTCATAATTCATAGTTTGAGTTATTGTTTGTTCGGTATTAATTGTTAGCCTTGTAAATACAAGCTGGACTGACTGTACATATCCTGACCAAGGAAAATAAAATTTTCCCTTTGTGCAGTAATCTACACCTGGCTTTTCTGCTTCCATCCATAATAATATACATTATATAGACTAAATGTCGTCTAAAATTAACATTTATTTGCAACATAGTAAAGCAAACTATTACATGATCAAAGACAAATTAATTTTAGCAAAAAAAAAAAAAGTCTCCGTTTTGAATATCTGGGGTCACCAGATATTTGTGATGTTAAAATGGGGTCACGAGCCAAAAAAGGTTGGGAACCACTTTTCTAAAATCAAAACAATCTCCATCCACACAAGCATTTTTAGCAAAAATTACTAAGTAATTTTAGTTTGACAGTCTAATACGCCAGAAAACATCTCATAACAAGGAAAGCCGGACCGAGGAAGTACAACAAATAACATGCTAAAATAACAGATTTGCAGTTTAATTGCAGACAAGGACATGAAGCTGTGTAATCCAACATCCATGCTGAATTAATGGTGGTTGTTCTCTAAAAATAGAGATTATGGGAGAGGAATATGAAGTTAGTGGTTGAGCATGCAGATCAACATCTTTCATTTCCAAAATCTCTATTTCAGTTTGTCTACATCACAACCTAACCTTAGAGTTTAAAACAGCAGCTTAGTCCCCAGAAGTCTGAGTCTATGTCTAAACAACACAATAGTTGTAATGCATTAGTGTGGACAGATTGAAGATGACATTGTCTGTCTGACACCAAGGACTTTATCTACCAAGAATAAATCACACTGTCACAATCATTTTATGAGAACAGATAAAAATATTTTATTCCACCTTTATGGGGAACTGTGTGTGAACATGTTAACACCAAATGGCCACTAATCAATATGCTTTATAATTCTTATCTTCTATTTTCTGGAGTTTTGCTGCCATCATGTGACAATCTGTTCTGCACCATCATCGTGACTTGCCAATAGTGATTTACACTTTCTGTTAGTCATGAAGCAAAACATCATCTTATTGTTGTGATTTATTTCCTGGAGATATGGTGTATATGGAATAGGTCTTATATTGCATACTTTTGCTATTTTGAGCATGTGTGTGTATGGCAAATTATGGCTAAAATGATATACTTTAGTACCCTAATGTATACTCAAAACTGTCAAAATGTTTAATGTGGAATTCTGGACACTTCTCACCCTTGACAACTACCATCTTGAACAGCAGGCAATTGTTGAGGATGAGGAGAGGAGGAAGCTGTGTTTGCAGAGTGGTGAGCATTGCTTTGTGCAAAATCACAGCCATCAAGGAAAAAAACAAAACAAAACAAAACAACAACAACAACAACAACAACAACAACAACAACAAAACCTTAACCCCGTAAAACTGGACCCATCAAAAACTAGCCGCAAATACAAAATTTTTTGGAATTGGGAAATTTATTAGGCCTTTTAACAACATCCAAACAAAACATTTTACAATGTCATGTTGTTTTTGATACATTGGTAATTTTTTATAAAGCACCTTATATACTGCAGAATCAAATTTGATGCATAACATTTTAACACAATTTAACTGTGCTATAAAGAATCAATTATCCAGTGTCAATGCTTTGTTTCAGTACTTATTTAAAAAAAAAAAAAAAAAAACAATATAAATGTTCTTCTTAACAGAACTTTTTGAAAATTACCAAAGACTTTTGATAGAAAAATTCTGTGATACATGCTGAGATAAAAGACGGAGTCATTGGATTCTGGAATCAGAAGATTTTACTTGCAAGGAGTCAAGTACGTACAGCGAGATGCAGCAGTTGACTGACTAACAACAGGAAGTTTAGGATCTTATGAAAGAACATAATTATTACAACCATTGGACCAAGTGTACAAATATAATGACGTTGATCAAGTTCACCATTGGCTTAAGTATTCAAAACACGGTGATGCATGGGTTCAGTAACCGCGTTTGTACTCTTCTCCCACCTACACTATGGCCTGATCTCCTCAAGGGCAGCAGCCTGCTCTGGTCCAAAACTGGATGGACAACAAGTACACTTTGGTCCCAAACTGGAACAAAACAAGCAGATAGCAAAGAAATGGTAGACATATCCTGAGTGGATATGTCTGGGCATTCTTGCAAAATATGTCATCATAACCCATCCATGACTCGTGCTCTGGACACCTGGTGTTTACAGAATATAGTCTAATAGTCTAATATTATATTTTTCTAACAACTCTCCCACTAAAAGTGTGTGGACAATTTAACAATAGTGACCATATTGAGGAAAAAAAAAAAAAAAAAAAAAGCCCTTCCACTGGCTGCAGTGGAATGATAATCCACCAGGAGGCAGAAAACATGTATCAGGTCATATACAAAGGTTTTTAACCCATAAAGAGCCAAACAACCACTGGTGACCAACAACATCTACTAATATAAAATGTTTAATACCTGTTGATCCACTAATCATATCAATCCATGTAAATAATTGGTATAGAACACAGTGTGTCATCTTTTCATGGTCATCAGATATGACCCATTTGAACATTCAGAGGCTCCGTAGCAAACGAGGAAACACCATCATTTTCATCATTGATTCACCAGTAAAACCCATGGAGTTGGATCAATGACAGTAAATGGAGATGCTTGTTTTTGCATTCAGTTATTGATATCTTCATTGAAAAGGTCTCTTCTTGTTTCGTTTTCTCTGTTTTGATATAATAACATTGAATTTACTCTGAGTTTTCATGAACTTCTAAATAAAATATAAGAAATTAAATATGAGAAAATACATGATTTACAGGGAAAAATGCAAAATACATAGGATAATATAAAAATAAATGGTGATAAATCACTTAAGAAAAGTTAGAAAAAGAGAAAAAATCA
Source organism: Sphaeramia orbicularis (assembly GCF_902148855.1). Taxonomy (NCBI): domain Eukaryota; kingdom Metazoa; phylum Chordata; class Actinopteri; order Kurtiformes; family Apogonidae; genus Sphaeramia; species Sphaeramia orbicularis. The sequence goes on along the minus strand of NC_043974.1, from coordinate 8,642,886 downwards.
TTTGGAAACTGACACAAAAGTAGCACTGGGTCTTCATGGGTGAAGGAAAGTATTGATCTTGTTGATAAGATACCAGTCTCAGAACCTGGCATAGCAAATATGATACAAATGGTTTTATAGGGTTAATATAATATAACAAAAATAGAACAAGTTAGTGAATATTTCCATAGATAATAAACAGAAAGTCAAGGATTATGGCACATATTGTACTGGACGGTAATGTTCAACTAATTAAACAGTACAAAGTATTAAGGAACATCCCCATTTATGGTTCTGCTTAAGTGCACAAAAGCTGGTTTGATTAGAGACAACACTCACTCATCAAAAATTTACACACTGTAAAAGCTAGCATGCTGTCTGCAGTGAATGCAGTTGTACTAATGGAAGTACTGTACCCTATGTGAGACACTGCTTATATCAGAAAAAATATACAGTAGGAAATGGTGAGAAAATAGTTATGTTTTCATCCTGTTTTAATTTTTTTTTTTTTTTAGGAAAAATTGAGCCAGTGCCACAGTATCATACACTGGCCATAAGGACAACAGTGAGCTCTGATGTGAATCCTGCTGACAAGAACATCATCGATGAAATCCTAAAACAGGTAAAAAAAAAAATTTAAAAAAAAGTTACTGAAATATACAGTATATAGATAATTTAGTTAATAAAGTAATATCTAAATGTATATATCACATGTCATGTATGTATCTGTGTTTCAGAGAGAGAACATGAAACTGAATGAAAATGCAACAACAGACACAAGTTTAGGCTGTAATAAGTTACTAGAATAAACAACTATTCACAATTAATGATGAGTTACATTTAATTAGGTGCTTTTGAATTGTTTTTCAAATCCATCCACACCACACACGAACAGATAAGCCTGTAGTTTTCATGTGGAAGTTTGACCAGCTGTGCAGTATCACAGTGAAAAAGGTGCTCTATATTTGTAACTGTTCATTGTTTTATCCTTTTTCTCATGAAGTTGGAGATGGACCTGAGAAAGAAGAACATAACTAATTTTAATTTACGCTGGCAAAATGACGAACAAGGCGTCATCTTCAAGCATCCGGAGGAGAAAGAAAAACTTCAGGTGGAAGTGGCAGATGAAGGTGAGGTGACAAAGTCTGACTGCCCATATGATGGCCCCATACTGGGTGAATCAGAAAAAAGTAGACTTTCAGAAAAAACATCAAACGAAAATGCAAAGACATTTTGAAAATCTGGCCATGTGTGTTTATTGACCATGTAATTCTCCCTTGATTGACACCAGTGTTCTGGGTCAGTTTTCATGCTTCAGTGACCAACCCTATTTGAATTGTGCAAAATAAAAGTCTTTTGCGTATGGAAAGTGTAAGGGTTAATATGAGATCTGTCGCCATGGATGACAAGTTCCACTGGTCTTTTACTTGCATACATAAAACAGGAAAAAAATAATTACATGTTTACCCCCTATCATCAATACAAAGGAGATAAAAAATATTTTACTCCAACTTTATGGCCAACAGTGTGTATGAAATGGAGTAAAATTCACAGCCTTGCTTTATGTGAATGGTGTTCTAAACACTCCTCAACCTTTTTTCCTCATTCCAGATTGCCCGTTTACAAAAGGAGGAGAGGATTGAGCTGTAGCGAGGAAGGATTTTAATAGATGCAACTTCATTGAACTTACTGTGTACTTTTTCAGTTGTACTTATTTTATGCATTTATGTATGAGCTCAAGTAAGAAATACCTGGCACAGAGTGGAAAATGTATCTTTAAAATGAAAGCAATAACATTAAAATTGACATGAACTTGTACTTCATTGTAGACCACATAAAGAAAACTAATTTTATGTGCTGACTTGTCGACTTCTTTTCATTTGTCAATATATATCAATTCCTCACATTCAGAGTGAAATGAGAAAAATCTGTGACAGGTGTAATTTATGGCTAGGAATAAGTTAAAATAATAAAATTGAATGATTCCAGGCAAATGATTGTAATGATGATTTGGTACAAAGCACCATCCAAGAAAGATCTAGTTTAGGAGCAAAGCTGGGTTTAGGGTTGCCACTTTGTCAACTAATGTGTGAGAAAAATGATTGTTTATTATATATGTTCTTTAAAAAAAGATGGGAAGGGATGTGGAGGAAAATCACACAATTTGAATTTTCCAGTGCATAAAGGACAAGAGCACCAGCCTTAGCATAACACTGATTTCTGATTATTTAGACAACAAAACATTAAGAACTACAGCTGATAAAACTACATGCCACAGATGTCAGGATTACTTTAAAGGGTCACATTTTTTTTCACATTAAGTCAAAACCAAACATAGTTGTATTCCATGATGCAGCATTTTTTTCACATAACTTACGCCAGTGGAATAAACCTTTATGGTATTTGATTACAGATAATGTGTGTGTTTACATGGCTCTTCTCATCCATAATAACAATAGTAGCCCAGTCAGAAGAAAAATGCCTCTTGTAACCAACTCAGTCTGGGGAATTTGACAGATCATTGAACATTTTTATCAGAAAAATATCACTACTTTATAATTTCTCTCTGGTTGTAATATTTATATATTGTTTCTGCAACTTTTTGCAATTGTAGGGCAAAAATGATAGAGCTTTTATTTAAAACACCTTGCACATCTCAGTGATGAAAAGATTCATATTGCCTGCAGTTCTATTCAGTTCAATTCAGTTTTATTTGTAGAGCGCAATATCACAACACGGTTGCCTCAAAGGGCTTTACAGAATTTGTAGAATATGAAAATAAGCAACACTCAAATAAACAGTCAATGAAGCAAATGGATTAATGTCCCAGGCATCCCCCATCCCTAGACCTTTGTTCTTGGCAAGTAAAACTCCAAAAACCCAGTGGGGAAAGAGAAACCTCAGGGACATCCACAGGGAAGGAGAGATCCAGTCTCATGGACGGACAGGCTGTAGGTGTAACCAGGACTGATGGACAACCATTTGCTGATGTAGTTCCAGTCTGTAAGGATGCAGTAAGGTGGGGGCACATGAGGGGTCCATCTGGTCAGGTGTGGGTGAGGAGGACCATCCAAGACAGGTGAGGGTGAGGAGGTCCATCTACTCAGGTGAGGGTGAGGAGAACTATCCGGACAGGTGACAGTGAGGGAGGAGGTCCCTGGTCAGTTCAGTTGTGTTTCGTTTTACTTTTTGTTACATTTTATTTTAAGCCACAAGTGTGTGTGTGTGTGTGTGTGTGTGTGTGTGTGTGTGAACACAGACAAAGGTCAAATGCTTTTGTAGATCTCAATGAGTTGCTCGTTATATGTCTGTTACATCAGTGTGTGTATATCTTGGTAATGTAATGTAATATGTTTATAACAATTCAACATGATGGATTTTCATGTATGCAGTTACAATACAATTAAACTTACACATTTTTTTTTTTTTTTTTTTGTGATTTTCTATATCATTATGATACAGTAGTAGTAATAGCAGTAGTAGTAGTATTTGATAAGTCAGCTAGATGGTGCACTGATGTTTGTTGCTTTCAATGCTTTCGGAAATATTAGATAATATATATTATATGTTCCGTGTGTCGTCAAGTAGCCTATATCTAATCAGGAATAAGTTAGGAATCTCGAAATATCTTAAATTATCTACACTTATTTAGGTTTCTGTAGTTTTATAAAGTAGCTCGTATTTATCTATGAAGTATAATCTAATTTTACTTCGCTAAAAATAAATTTAAATCAGTTAATCCGATTCAAAGACAAATTATTTCTTAAATAGTACAATGAAAATAAGATTATGTGTCTTTTAGAGTCAATTCTTGCTCCCTCACTGTTAATATTAACTCCAGTAAACATGGTTTTCCTATCAGAATGCGTTGAGTAAAGTGGAGATGAAGTGAAGCCTCAATTTCCGAGGGCCATTGAAAGCAGCATTTTCCCCGCATCACCCTGCTACCCAGTTTCAGTTAGCCGAGCCGTCCGCCTGTCTGTTTGCTCAGGTGTGTGTCGACTCGACCTTTTGTCAAACGCCGAAAACTCTAGATGAAAACCTAAACGCCCCATCATTGGAATATTTTCTCGGAGTCCCAACCCACACTGTTGGACCGTTTACGGAGACTACAGAAACGAAAAACACGAGCTAACCGGTCGTGAACGTTAACATTAGCAGCAGCAGCAGAACAGGTGCATTAAGGGGTTTGATTTGACGTTAGCCTCGTCGTGCGTGATAAAGTCTGACTCTACACCTCTGGGAATCACTGTACAGTTTTGTGATATGGACATACTATAAAAACCAACATTGTTATGGTAAGTCGCGTTTACTCGCTGTCTGTTTGCTGTATTTTTGCGATAGTTAGCTCAATACTGCCCAGGATATACAGCCAATGGAAGATTAGTGTAGCTAACAGGGAGGCAACTTAAGCTAGCTTGTTAAAGGTTGTGAGGCTTGATCTCTTAACGTTAAATGAAAATAACATATGGTTTTAATTATGTGGAAACCCGCTATGAAACCTGGTAGGCCGATCCTATTAAATCTAAGGGTGACAGGTGGAGGAATGGAAACAACTGCCAATTCTTTAAAGCATTTCGTATGTAAACAGTAGGCTGCCAGATTTTCAGGTTATCTTGAGATCATAGTACATAAAGCTTTTGATTACCTGTGTGCTTGCATGCAATGAGAGTGAAAAACTGCTAATGTATCTTTGAAGGGCTTAAATTGATTTTCCTCATTTTGGACTCATACATATTGGGGAGTAATCAGATATGATCAGGAGAGTGAAAGTTTATGATCAATTTAGGGAGGATTTTTGATAGAACATGAACTCCATGAGATTCATGAAAGAAATTCATCCATTTCAAACATGTGCACATACATTATTTTATAGAATGGAACAGATTAGAATGGGTCTAAATGCAAGACCACAAATAATATAAATGTATTGTCTAGTTTTGAGTGGCTGGATTCTTTATCCAACCAAGGTCTACAACAACCAAGTCACCAAGAAAAAAAAAAAAAAGTCAAAAAGTACTCTCTTATAGTTTACAAGATGCTGTGCCAGGTGAAAATGTGAAATTCTTTGAAGTAATGGAAAATGAGCACGAGTCCAAAGGAATGTTTGTCTTTGAACTGCTTAAAAACACTGCATGTTAAAATACTTTCGGCTTTTAGATTAGTGTGAGGTTTGTAAATATATTTGTATTATATCTCTGAAGCAGATGGTTTCTGAAGATTGTACCATGTTGAATGTTGAAACTGCTAAAAAATCTTATTTAGTAATTTAATAATCTCTAATGTTGACTTGATAAGCAATCCTAGTAACATTTCTTGTTTTTTTTCTTTAAGGTTACTGTGACTTGATGGGAACAAGTTATACATTAGAAACCTACAGCTTCCATTCCCTCTCCCCCACCATTTCCTGCCTCCCAGTGTCTCGAGTTATTGCTTGGTAGTCTCTATTTATTGCCCTTCATCTCTTTCTGCCCATCATCACGTGTTATCATCGCATCTCCTATCTAACTTCTTTCACATTTATTTCTCATTCTCACAGTTCTCATTACTTTTTTGTCACACACCTCAGATCTGTAGTTCATCTGGCTCTATAGCCCCACATCCTGAATACTGACATGGCCTCGGCGATGTCGGAGCAGTCCAGCGTCCTACAGGAGGAGCTCACCTGCCCAGTGTGCCTGGACTTATATCGTGACCCACACCTGCTTCCTTGTGGCCACAACTTCTGTAAGACCTGCCTTGATCGGCTGAAGCGACAAGCAGACCGAGGTCGGTTCCGTTGCCCAGAGTGCCGTGATAGCCACCGGTGTGGGACTAACTTTCAGAAAAACTTCAAACTAGCCAACATTGCAGATGACTACCGTCACCGGCGCAGAGCTACCACTGCAGCTGCTATAGCTTTAAAATCCAGGGAAAAACTGGCATCTTCTCTGGCTGCACAGCAAACTAGGACTGTTTTTGCTGCTGTTCCATGTGACTACTGCCCTTCAGTTGCTGCCGAGTCTTTAGGTGCCAGTGCTGATGGACCAGGTGCAAGTGTTTCTCAGGAAGGAGGTGACAAACAGGAAGCAGCAGGGGCTGCCTCTGTGTCTTCTACTGCTGCTGCGTCAATGTTTGCAGTCAAGACGTGCCTAAAGTGTGAGGTATCAATGTGCCAGGAACATGTAAAGCCACATCTTGAACTGCCAGCGTTTCGTGAGCATCTGCTGACAGAACCGATGAATGACTTCTGGAAGAGGAAGTGCCCAGATCATGATGAGATTTACAGGTATGAATGAAGCAGTGCATAGACTTTTTCCTAAAGTTATAAGTCTTTGGCCCGGTTCCCAAGCCATTTTGGATACTAGCTGAACTAAATTATTGTCAAATGAATGCGGAGAAGATCAAAACCAACTTAAATGACTTTTCCCAAATCTAATGGTGGTAGGTGATCTCCTGTTCCAGTGCTATTTTGACCTTATTGATTTATTATTATTTGCGCTTGCTCTTCCACATTTTTGTACACAGATATGGTAGTAATAATGGTCCATAATTATGTAATGTTACATACTCTTACTGGAGGATCTAAAAACCCCTCATTCAAAGTCTTTCCACAAATTTCATGAAATGCTGATATGTTTATGAATAGACTTTTGGCTATAAATGTGTTGCCAGATTTTTCTTGCAAATTAGTCAAAATAATGCTCAAAAGCACTAAAACATGAACTACAGTTTTTGAGGTGAGCTCATGATTGTTTTTCTGAAATAACAGATATAATGTCTATAAAGTATTTGTTTGAGCTTTTATCAATTGCTATTCACATTAAAAAAGTAGAAATAAGAATAAGAAAAGCAGTTGCCGCTGTGTCTCTCAACATCAAGACGATGAGAAGAGAGACATGGTGACAATAGTAGCACTTGATTACTGATATGATGCTAATGTTGTTTGAAAACTGAGAAGGAAAATGTCCTTTTGTAAATCTGTTGTTTCTGACCAGGAAAACAAAAAAAAGATACATTTTTGTTCGTGGATTTTAAAAATCAAATCACTCTTCTGTTTTCCCTCCTTTAATTTCTGTTTATAAGACCTTTGGCAAAAATTATAGATTTGTTCATAAAGCATTCTTTTTATTCTCATTAATAAGAATCATTAATGTAAGGAATCATACATGAAAAACATTCTAATTAAAAAGCTTACAGCCTGTTGCTCCTTTATATTTGTATTGTGACCATGTTTGTCTGTCACCATCTCATTTTGTGGATTTTTTTTTTTTTTTTTTAAATGAATCTAATATTTGAGTGTAATTTTGTTGAATGAGATTGATCAGTACTGAAGTGTTTCAAAAGTATTTACAGTAATTTATGAATGCTTTTAACAGAAAATATTTTGTAACTGTTTAGGTTAAATTGTTTTATTATTAACTTATTTCAGTTTGGGTAGAAAAACATGCTTTTTCTGAGCTCTAATCACCACATGGTCTTAAGCACATATCATAGTTCTTTTCCTCTATATTTTCTCTCATACAGTAGTAGTTCTAATTTTTGTGAGTATGATATTTAATCTGACATTTCTATGGTTTGTGTGTAAGTTGTTTTAATTTAATATATCCATTTGACCAGATACTACTGCATGGATGACAAAGTGTGCGTCTGCAATGCCTGCACCATTGAAGGAGGCCACTCAGGACACACAATCAAGACTCTGAAAAACACAATGAAGGATCTAAAGGTACACTCTTGATGACAGATCCACACACTGACCAGGCCAGTGCCTTTAGTGTCATCTTTTGTAGCCTGCTACATTGTGTTTGCATTGTTTGACTCACATAAAGCCCTGTGACAAGTCTAGAAATCAGATGAATGAATACTGTGTTGCTTTAGTTGGTATGGATATGTGTGAATGAGCGAAAGAGTCACATGGCTTTGTGTTTTTTCCATACGAGACTGAAATCCACTTCCTGTGTTTCTATTTCTCAGAAAAGAATGAGAGGCTTCTAGTACAGTTCAAAGAGCTATCAAAGGTCTCCAACCGTTCTTACACTATGTAACTTGGCAGTGAGATGGACTTAGAAATAAGGCAGGGTGATTGGGGTCTAAAGGTCGCTATTCATCACACTCACAATGCATGTGTTGATCTGAACTGTGATCTTCCTTACATGTAATGCACTACAGAAGGGTTCATGTTTTGTTTTTGTAATGTTTACACACTGTGGTGAGTTATACAGATACAGATATTGCAAAGATGCCGCTTTTTATGTCATAGATTATTCCTGCAGGGTCTTAAAAAGTCTTAAAAGACTTCAATTTAGAAATCTTCATTTAACACCTCAAAGTCTTAAAAAGGTATCTAATTTGATGTGGTAGATGTTAAATTATGTTGCTATAAACTTGTTAGTCTACTCAGTTCCACCTGTTCCAACCCAACAATTTATATTGAAATAAAGAACCAGTTATCGCTAACTTTGCAGCCCCTGGTGACAAATGATCAGAGAACATTCAACCCAACGCACATGTGGCTGTTAGTCATGCACGCGTCGCCTAAGAAAGCTGACTTTGGAAACTTTAAGGGACGGCTCACATGCAAAAAGTAAGCATGAGGGAGTGCTAATTTATCATAGATCATTCTTGATCTGGTTGACAGGAGCAAAGGGGAACTTGTTTGAAGTTTGTTGCACCCTGTGCAAGAAATCAATTCTCAAAACTCAGAATCATGGGAATCAAGGCATTGGAGTAAATAACTACATCTCCCTAAATTCTAGGAGTCGCAAATTTTTACCATTATTGCTGTGAAATACATTGTAAAATGGGCATTAAATTCTGTTCTAAGTAGTCTTAAAAAGTCTTAAATTTAACTTATAGAAACCTGTAGGAACCCTGATTTTTAAAGTCTGTAATATTAACGTCTAGAAACAGGTGGTAGACTTATCTGTTGATTATATAGAGAATTGAAATGCAATAATACATTGCAGATTTCTCTATTTTTACTTTGAATCAGCGTTTTAGTTCAAAATATTGATTAATCCCTTAAGTTACTGGACAATAAAATAAAGACATGTAATTGACAGTGAGCAATAACTTAAAAATGACTCTTTATTCAGACACTTGTCCAGCAAGAGTCTGTCAACACTGGGCATAAACATGGGTGAATGACAGGACTGGAAAAATATATGCAGGTTGATGTGTTACATGGTAGATAGTAAATAGTGCCTTAGCGTCCTCAAACCCATACCTAAACCAAGAGTACTTTGCTACAATACCTTGTTCTTTGGCTAAATAAACACTGTTCTGTGGGTTTGGAAATAATTTGTGATAATTTTGAGAGTTTTATATGCTGTACTATGCAAGTGTTTGGCAGCCTTTAGCTTTGCTGTTTTTATAGGGTTGTAATGGGTGTGTGTCTTCATTTCTAAAAAGAAATATGCAGGGAATGTGGGCACAGTATGGAAACACACACACACACCCCATCAGAACTAAACAGCTTCTGCAGGTAAATGCAGTATTAGTGGGACCTCCATTTGGATTCAGCGAATCTTCAACTCTTTTGGGTCAACTGTCTGGATGTTTTGTTAAATAATCTTGTGTTTTATTACACACCTTCAGAATGTTCCAGAGACTTTCATGGTCTTTTCTCCTTTTCCAGATAATACCATATGGCTTCTACAATATTCCGATTTTTTTCTGAAATGCATTACCACACGTACATTTCTTAACCTTCATAGTAATATTTGTATAGCTGGAACTGACCTGCAGAGGCTGTTCAGTTCAGATTTTTGTTTGTTTGTGCGTGTCTGTTTTAAAACTGTGCACATATTTCGTTAGAGAGACACACGCCCATTACAACCCTGCAAAAATAACAAAGCTAAAGTCTACCTAAGACTTTTGGACAGTACTGAAGTACATCTTCTATTTTCTTAGGAGGATTCAAAAAACATATGACAGGATTTATGTCTATGTTTATGGGTGTATGTCTAGTTTATGCAGTAATCATTTTAGAGGTCAAATCAAAAGATTGGCTATATCATAGTAACTTGGTGTTGTTGAGTATTTAAAGTATATAAAAACTAGTCTAGTAACTCTGAGCTCTAACTTTCTCTCATTTTACATTGTCAGGGTGCATTGGACAAACACCTTTACAGGGTTGAAAGGAAATACAGCATGACAGAAAAAAAACTCCAAGAGCAAAAAGTGAAGGAGAGACAAAATAAGGTGAGACATTAAATATTTAAATGCACAGCATATCCATGTTAAAATGTCGAAAACTAAGACCACTGTGATATATTTTGTTGTTTGTTTTACTTTTGCTTTGCTTGCTATTTTTGGTTATTTGTCTTGAATGACATGACTTATCTTGAATATACTGTACAGTCATGGACGAAAGTATTTGCACCCCTGGAATTTTTCCAGAAATACACCATTTCTTCTAGAAATTATTGCAGTTACAAATATCTTTGGTATTTACATGTTTAGTTCTTTTATGTGCATTAGAACAAGACAAAAAAACAGAGGAAAAAAGCCAAATTTAACATAATTTTACACAAAACTCAAAAAATGGGCTGGATAAAATTGATGGCACCCTCAATTTAATATTTGGTTGCACACCCTTTGGAAAGAGTAACTGATATCAATCGCTTCGTATAATCAAGAACAAGCTTCCTATAACTTTCAACTGGAATTTTGGACCATTCTTCTTTTGCAAACTGCTCCAGGTCTCAGATTTGATGGGTGTCTTCTTGCAACAGCAATTTTGAGATCTCTCCATGGGTGTTTAATGGGATTTAGATCTGGACTCATTGCTGGCCAATTCAGAACTCTCCAGCGCTTTGTCTTCAGCCATTTTTTTTGGTGGTTTTTGTGATATATCTTGGGTCATTGTCCTGCTGGAACACCCATGACGCAGGCCCAGCTTTCTGACACTAGGCCCTACATTGCGACCCAAAATCTTCTGATAGTCTCCAGATTTCATGATTCCTTGCACACAGTCAAGGTACCCAATGCCAGAGGCAGCAAAACAACCTCAAAACATATTTGAACTGCCACCATGTTTGACTGTAGGTACTGTGCTCTTTTTTTTTGTAGGCCTCATTCCTTTTTCTCTAGACAGTAGAATGACATGCTTTGGAAAAAAGCTCTACCTTAGTCTCATCTGTCCACAAAACATTCTCCCAGAAGGATTGAGGCTTGCTCAGATAAATTTTTGCAAGTCCAGTCTGGCCCTTTTGTGTTTGTGTCAGCTGTGGGGTTCTTCTTGGTCTTCTGCCATACCGCTTCATCTTGTTCAGCTGACGACGTATTGTCCGAGCTGATACCTCTGGACCCTGAGCTCCAGCACAGCCTGGATTTGTCTGGAAATTGAATGAGGCTGTTTATCCACCATTCAAACAATCCTGCGTTGCATTCTTTCATCAATTTCACTCTTCCATCCTCGTCCACAGAGACTAGCCACAGTTCCATGGGTTTTAAATTTCTTGATTATGTTATGGACAGTAGACAAAGGGACTTCAGGATCTCTGGAGATGGTCTTGTAACCTTGAGATTGTTCGTATTTCTCCACAAGTTTGCTTCTTAAGTCCTCAGACAATTCTCGGCTATTGTTTCTCTTCTCCATGCTTGGTGTCACATACACAAGCTCACAACACAAAGGTTGAGTGTTTTTATACATTCTAACCTGCTTCAGGTGTGATGTCCATATTGCAAACACCTGTGGCTTGCCATGGGGAGTTTAAACAAGCATCATATGCTTGAAATAAAAGGATTAACCCACAGTTTTAAAAGGGTGCCAATAATTCTGTCCAGTCCATTTTTGGAGTTTTCTATCAAATTATTTCAAATTCAGCTTCACAAAGTAAACAAAAGTGTGTATACCATAAACATTTGTAACTCCAATAATTGAAGGGGGAAATGTTCTTTTATCTGGAAGAATTTCAGGGGTGCCAATAGTCCATGACTGTATGTCATTAACAAAGAACCTTTTTCCTCTGAATGTGCCTCTCTTTCAGTGTTTCCGACTATAAAAGCTGTGTAGTTTTGATGACAGAGCTATCATTCAGAATTGTTTAAGTTTTAAGAATAACAAAGAAAAGAAACTTCATACCATAAACATAAATTTATTGTATGCAGTGTATTATGTCATAATGCTTGCAAAGACATGAATATTTGCTTATGAACACATGACAATGTACTGACAATGATTACATCTGGGAAATGAAATGCTTCTGTTTTGTGTTTATGGGCACAGATGGCTACATTGGTCTTTTCTGACCTAATGTGTATTTCTTGGTGAAATCAATGCAATAATTAACCCCCCCCCCCATTGTGGTTCTCATGTAGAAGTTCATGGACGACTCGGAGCAATGCTTGACTAGACTGGGTGAGGAGATAAAGGCCAAAGTACTCCACTTCATTGTAAGGATGAGAGAATGTAGTCGCACTCACTGTGAAACCAACGGGCCGGCAATTCAGAAGAACATCTCCAGGATCTGCCAGGACCAGGCCCGTCTCCAGGAGGTCCGCTGTGGCATTGAAAGCTTAATGCAGGAGAACGACCCTTTTCGCTTCATTGAGGTGAGATTCACCATTCAGCAGTTTTTAAGCTCATGCTTACCAACTAGTAAACCAAGAAACAGTGGTGAAATGTAACTAGGTAATTTTACACAAAACTGAAACACCTAAACTTAGCCTTTTTAATTTTACTCCACCAAACTCTGGAGGCAATTATTGTATTCATTACTCCACTGGCCACGCATAGTCAAGGTTCAAGGCACTTTGTTATCTCTGAGGGCCAAATTATTATACAGTCAGCAGTACATACATCAAAAACAAATGTCAGATACAATACAATAGAAAAAACACACCAGTCACACATTATTTAGGAACCTGATAACAGCAGGAGTAAGAGTTCTTATGTCTATTGGTCTGCTACGTGGTAGGGAGTATCTGTGCCCAGACTGAAGCAGCATGAACTCCGACCACAGAGGGTGGGGCCATTCAGAACCGACCGGGCCTTATTCAAGGTTCTGACCTTATGCTGACGTGTAAGATCATTTCAGGTCATGCCTGCGGTTCTGCTGCACACCTTCACAGTACTCTGAAGTCTGTTTTTATTTTTGATGTCAGATCATTAATATAAAATGAAAGGCAACAAATTAATTATTACATTGAAATTTATTAGGCTATTCAATAGATGATATAGTAATTTTCATCCAGCTGTATTTATTTACATTTTCAGTTTGTGCAGAACCAAAATATCACATGTTCACACATGGAAGAAGTAGAAAGGTTGGAAATGCAAAGAAATGTAATAGAGGTGATGAGAAAAATACAATGGTCACGTAATAGAAGACAGAAACAGAAATGCCATGTTAGGTAGAAAACAGCAATGAAATATTACCATGTAGGAAGAACTGCAGAAACAAAAGCTGAAGTTTGAACAAATTAGGGAAGAGTTGTGGTAATAAATGATCTACAACAGTTCAGTGCAGGGCAGAGAAGGAAGTGCTTCTCATAACCTTGTCGTTAATCAGTAGATCAGGAAGTTATGGGAAATGCAACATCTAAAGTCAACTTTAAAACCAGGATGAGGTAAAAAAAAAAATGTCAATACATTTGGACTGTAACCTGCCTATGAGATATATATATATATATATATATATATATATATATATATATATATATATATATATATATATATATATACACACACACACACATATACAGGGTGGGGAAGCAAAATTTACAATTAACATTTAGTTGTTTTTTTCTCAGCAGGCACTACGTCAATTGTTTTGAAACCAAACATATATTGATGTCATAATCATACCTAACACTATTATCCATACCTTTTCAGAAACTTTTGCCCATATGAGTAATCAGGAAAGCAAACGTCAAAGAGTGTGTGATTTGCTGAATGCACTCGTCATACCAAAGGAGATTTCAAAAATAGTTGGAATGTCCATAAAGACTGTTTATAATGTAAAGAAGAGAATGACTATGAGCAAAACTATTACGAGAAAGTCTGGAAGATACTGTTAAAGAAGAATGGGAGAAGTTGTCACCCGAATATTTGAGGAACACTTGCGCAAGTTTCAGGAAGCGTGTGAAGGCAGTTATTGAGAAAGAAGGAGGACACAGAATAAAAACATTTTCTATTATGTAAATTTTCTAGTGGCAAAAAAATTCTCATGACTTTCAATAAACTAATTGGTCATACACTATCTTTCAATCCCTGCCTCAAAATATTGTAAATTTTGCTTCCCCACCCTGTATATATATATATGTATATATATATATATATATATATATATATATATATATATATATATATATATATATATATATATATATATAAACGAAAAAGTATGAAATGAGCCATTCTGCACTTTTAGCTTTGTTTCTTTAACTATATTAGATGCAAATACTTTGATACTAGGCAGGATTATGAATACAGAATTTTTTTTTACCTTTAATAATATAGCTATATGCTGATGATTCTGATATGCTTACACTGATATGCTTGCACTAATAAAAGATCAGAATGTAAAAGATCTGTACTTCCTCCTCAACTGCAAACAAAAATGGTCAACAGGATTTAAAGTTTTCTGTGTCTTCAGTTCATTAGAAACAAAGTGCTTTGTTATAAATTTTTAGCGTTTTCCACTTTTTGTTAAAATGTTTTTTTCTTGTCCTTCTTTCTAGGCATACAGGACAACAGGAAAACAGTAAGCATTGTTTCAAAACTATCAAAATGTGTCCAGATAAATAAAAGTATTCACTCCAAAATAACCACATCCACTGGTTTGTGTTTTCAGGTGTCGTAAACAACTGAGAAAAACCCTGTTCTACCCAGAATATGTTGACATGGAGACAGAAGTTTTAGGAGTAATGATGGAAGACGAAATGAGAAAGTTTCTTGATGAGGAGCTGCCCTGTCACATTACAGCGGCCATTAATTCCCTCTGTAAGAAATTTTACTTTTGTTTTTCAATCAGTGCACAAGATTACACAGTGTTTATGTTGCTGAGCCTGACAAGTTGCATCATATTTGTTTGCTGCCGTGTTTGGATTAGAGATAAAAATCAGAGTTTTAAAGGTTCTGTCCTTCCCACAGGTCATCTTTCCGATCTTGAGGAGGAAGAGGACCAGGAGGACCACGAGGAAGAGGCCGTGGAGGAGGAAGATGATGATGACGATGACTACTTCGATGACAGCAGTGAGGAGGAAATGAGGAGCGAGGGGGAGGAAGAGGAAGATGAGGAGGACGAGGAAGATGAGGAAGGACATGACCAGAGTGACCTGGCTGATGATCTTTACAGCCCAGGGGAGGAAGAGGAGGAAGAGGAAGAAGAAGAGGAGGATGAGGATGGGGAAGAGGAAGATGAGGAAGAGAGAGGGGTCTAAGCAAGATTCATCCTCCTTTTTTCTTTTTTTTTTTTTTCTGAACACCTGTTGAAGAACTTTACTCCTTGACAGTAGTTGGATGCAACAGATGTGAAGGTTTTGACTTCTGTTGTGACGTCTTAACCCACCTTCTCTTTGAATGTCCCAAGTACATTTAAAAATCTTAAGCAGCCGCCACGTTTTGCCTCAAACCTTCATGCCAGACAATAACGGAGCTTTGATTCGGCTGGGTTCAAAACAAACGGTGCACTGAGACGCTGCTAATGTGAATCTGTGGTGCATACTACTCAACCTTGACAAATGTGCTTTATGTTCAAAGACATTTGCTGTATACACACGAATATGAATGTATAATTACCGAATGTTCTGGAAGGACTCAGGCTGAATTTGGGATCTCTGAGATACCTGATGCGCGGTACTTGAGAATCAGTAGCAAAGCAATTTTCTTTACTTTACTTAAAACAATCTGATTAATCAATTAATCTCGTTTGTTTTCATAACGTTGTGGTTAAGGCCAGTAAATCTTTCATAGTTGTATCTTACTTCTTCAGTTTGTTTAGGAAAACTGTGCTTGTTGCAGGAATTTCTTTTTTCCTTTTAGAGAGGTCTTTTACAGTTGTTCAAATGATCAACAATGGTACTCATTCACAAACAAAACTTAAGAATTTCTTTAAAGTTTCAAGCTAGATAAGAAAATATTTTAATTTCTTGAGTTTTCCAGTTTTCCCTTACCATAAAAAGCCAACAAGTTATACTGACTATATATATGATGTAAATGCAAACACACAGGCAAGAGACATTGAATGTGAATGGCTCCTGTGTGCATTGGATTGTTTCCTCATGGTAGATTTATACATTGCAAGCCAAAGAGTAAGGGTGTGTGTTGAATGTGTGCATGGGTCCTGTGTGTTTGTGTTGCTTGGCATGATGTTAGAAAAAGACTCATCTGTGTCAATAACAGTTTACATAGTCTATAGAATACATTTGCTTTGCATCGTTGTGCTTTAAAAGCATTTACTGCATTGTTTTAAAAAATCTCTAATATTCCTATGCACTGTTCATACATTATTCTTACAATGTCACTTTTAGGTGATGGGAAATTTTGCACTTTACTACAAAATACTATGTTGGGCCTAAAATATTTGAATGTTAAAGGTTCATTTTGATATCATAAGAGTGATTTTGTGAGGGGCCAAACAAAAAAGACTAACAAATAAAGCCTGGTGAAATGCAGATTGTTTTTTGTCTGTCTTATTTTTCTTTATTAAATGAAGTTGTGACTGATTGAAAATACACAGGTACCTATAAATAACTTGTAAGCTTTTGCAAAATTATAGAATAATTTGTCCTGTCTTTTTCTAAGATAAAAATCTGCTACCAAAGAAAAAAGAAATACCTCTGTGGTTAGCTTATTTATAGTACTATTTTTCCATTTTATTGCTTGTTTGTAGCTGTATTTTTAGCTCAGAGCAGCAGGAATTACGGTGTGATCACTGTTCCGGAAACTTTGTTTGAAGCCTTGAGAAGACGGACACCAACTCAGACGGACTAGTTTCCGTGAGTACTTCCGGTGTCAGCATGTTGGGATATCTGTTTAGCCTGTACGTTTAGCTTATTAACTGAATTTAATATTTAGCAGAACACGGAATGAATTTATCTTATAAATAGGAACAAATACAGCAAGTCATGAATCCAGTTCTTCGAAAGGTATGTTTATTTGTGGTTTATGGACGACAGATTTGTGTGTCTTCAACAGAGGTCACAGCTGCGATTTTATGTGACGAATAATGTCCATAACTAGTAAAAATGCAAACATTTGTTTCTGAGATGCAGCCTGGTATTTTTTTTTAAATATATTTTTAAGAATATAACGCGAAGCAAGTCGTAGTGTTTTTTTTTTTTTCTTAATCTCTAAATGAACTGTCTTCTTGCCAGTCAGTTGGTGGATGAAGACGATAATGGAGTAAACTATGTGTCGTGTGTGTGGAGTTTGTTGAAGTTTATAATTTTACTGTTAGGTCCTCCTCAGGCATTTTTGTACATTTTTTTTTTCATTTGCTGATCATTTTGGTTATGTCACAGCTTGTGGCATGAAATTAGGCAAGAACTTTTCTTTTTGGTTATATATTTTTAAAATCAGGTGTCTTATGTGTTTTATACGCTGTTGATGCATTTGGCATCCTTTTGTTATCTTCGTGGTAAAAATGTACATGCATAAATTTTTTTTTATAAACTCCTTTTTTTCATAAATGTCTTTAACAACTTCAGCCCTCTCAAAACTACCAAGCATTCAACAGTTTTCAGTATTGTAACCCTTTAAATGCCAGTTTAATTATTTGAATTCTGAATGATTTATTACAAGAAAAACCCTAAAAAATGTAATATTTTCTATACAATAAATAGTAGGGGGATGGTGGTGATTAGGGTCTTGGATGTGTCAAAGATTAGCAACAAAATTAATTTGATTGCATTCGTATTTTTTCTGTAATGTCAAATACTCCCTCTTGTTACCCTCGTGGACAAAAATGCCCCACTGACTCCCATTATAACACATTTCTTAATCTAACTGTCATTACACTATGTAACCATTCATTCTCTAATGTCAACATTTCATTTTGAAGAAAAGTAGTGATATTTGATTTGTTTATTGTATTCCACCAGATTCAACCATTTTCCCATTGTAGACTGATGCATAAAATTCTTTATATATGCAGCACCACTGCTTGCTGTCCTCTTTTTCATTTGCATCGAAGTCTTCTCCTTTAATGCTTTGGTTCTGTTATAGCAGTTTTTTTTTGTGTGTGTACACTTTTGCCACGCAGGTAGCCAGAGTAAATTTGGGAGGACACAAGGGTTAAGACACATATGAATAACTTTCTAAAGCAGTACTCAGTAAAGGGTTAAGAGCTTTATGTACTGTTGTAGCAGGAATCTCACAGTGAATGAAGAGACTTATCATAATTACTCAGCTTGGATGTGCACAGAATATAAAAAAATCTCTCCAGTTTGTCATGTCAGTCATTTCTTATTATGTATGCTTTGTTACAATCATGACAGGTGTTGATATCATTCCTTGTAAACCAACTAATAGGTTGATTACTGTTAGATGTTAAGTTTTGAGAAACTTACATCATCCTTTTCATTCAGTTGCAGGCATCTTTAATACAACAGCCATTATTTCTGAATCAAGCAGTTTCATTATGCCGGTAAGTCCCATAAATCTAGTTTATTTTTAATTGTAAAGGTGCAATATTTGGTGTTTATTCACTATTAACTTTATTTGCTGCTATACAATAAATATAATGGCCATATTGAGGTGTGTGCTTGAAAAAAAATGGAAATATTGATTTGATTAGAGCCTACATGATGAAGTCTTTCATTTCTAATACTGTGTTTGTCAACTGTTTCATCTCAAAGGGCTACACTATTGATGGAGCATCTTACATGGGGTAAGTGTTCCAAGTTTAGTATGAGTGAAATAGAATTTCGGTTAAACTGTATGAAAGCAAAACAGGACAAGGAAAATGTCACAAACTTACAAGGCTACCTTTTCCTGTTTTTCTGTGCATACCTGGTTGTGTGAAATATTCATAAATTCCATGTACAAGTATCTGTATTTGATTGGATATTTGTTCCTTCATGAGGAACTGCTGCCATAACCACAAGACAATACAAATCCATGCCTACTCATGGGATTGGAAAGTGGAAACATTTTTTACCCAAAGAAGTGGTAAGACTGAGACTTCATTTAATTTGTTACATCCATTAAATCAGGTATCATCCAATCACAATGAAAATTAAAAGGTAATTAAAATATTTTTTGGGGTTTTTTTTGTAGGCAAAGAAGAAGAAAGACAAGCATCAAATGAAGCAGATCGTGGCAGCTACAAATACAGCGTATGGGACTCTGAATGTGAAAGTGTCAGGTTATGACATGACGGTGGTGGAGCATTACTCCCAGTACATCCACAACCTCTGCAACCGGTTTGGCATCAAAGTGTCAGAAAGGTGAGGATGTTTAGGGAGACATTTTCATTGCTGTTGCTATAGCGCTTTTTATGTTCTAAAGAGTTTGGAAAATTGTGGACTGTGGCTTGTGTGCTTTCCCAAATCATTGAGCCTGTTTCCATGACAGTAACTAGGAGTAATCAGATAATAGTGATAATCAGATCTAACACATTTACATGCACTTAAATAAACTCTGGTTTAGAGGCTCCAGTCCATTTTTGGATTTTTTTTTCGGAGTACATACGTATGTTAAGATGGTAGACTCAAACTTCTTGTTATTGTCTTCCGCTCACATTTGACTACGTAACTTCTGTTTTCTATGATTTTAGTTGTGTTTACACATGTGCAGACATAAAAGAATGAAATAAATCAGATTAACCTGTATACATACAGGAAGAGATCAAAGTATTGGGGAGAAATCCATGTGTGTGAATGCAATTTATTATAATCCGATTACTGCTGTTATCTGATAAAACAGATCAGATTATATGGTTAACTTGATCACTGATAACTCCAGAAATCAGATAATGATCGGAGTATTAGTGTGGACGTAAACAGGCTCACCTCCGATAAGATTATTCAAACTAATTATTCAACATGATTCAAAATGTTAATTCTACTAAGAAAATCTCTGGTGACTCTGCTTCACATGCAGCTATGCTTTGCCAACCAAAAGCACAGAGGTCATGTTAATGCCAGAGCAAGGCACCAAGATGTACGTTGATGCCGTCCTTAAGACCCACGAACGTATTGTGCAGGTAAAAGTCAGCTTATGTTACTTCTCTATTGCCACTGCATATTATTGTTAGTTTTTCTTGAAAATTCCTTATGGCCTTATGTATTTGTTTGCCTAGTTGAGCAGTTTAAATGCTTCACTGAGCCCCGTTTTCATCGACATTCTTCTGAAGAATCAACCTGAGGGAGTTCAACTTTCTGTAAAAGAGGTGAGTGAGCATGAGGACGGCTTGGCTATTATTTTGGCATTGATCCAAGTGATATCATCGTGTCTATGCGTGTGCTGATGTCAGCATAGATATTTCAGCCATTATAAGTAAATTGGGGGGGGGCAAAATTAATAAAATTTTGAAGTTTGACCTACTTTTCCCAAAATATAATCACATCTATTGTGGGTCACTGACAATCTATAAACCCAATTTGGAATTAATTCAACCAATAGTTTGGCTACTTAAGTGTTAAAGAAACAAACAGAACCAAAAACAATACCCCTTGCCTCCTCTTCGTAGAATGGGATAAAACAGAAAATTAGCAGGTGCTCTCAGGTCGACTCCAAGTACATTTTCATCTTCTTTAGCTCAGTGCGTGTGTGCCAGAAGACTGCCAAGTGGCTTCCCTTTTTTTTGGATAAAACTTTGTGTTCTTCAATTTCTAAACTTTTTGTCATTATGAAACATAAAATTAGATGTTTATAGCATAATTCAATGTACAGCATTGTGATAAAAAGTTAAAAAATAATCATGAGTATATGTATTCCTGTAGCTATGTGTTTTACCCCAGTGATAAAGTGCCTGAAAAGTACTTGAATTTGACCTTGAAAAAATGTGTACGAACCCTGATTACATTATGACACACACACACACACACAGGTACTTGTGGCTACGATATCAAAATCACCCAGAAGATGATGTAAACAAAAGGAATCAAAATTTTTCCAAGGAGAAAAAAAAAGACGTGCGCATATTATAACTTGAATAAAACGGGTGGATTTCTAAAACCTTAACCAGGTTCTTTTGACATTCCTTTAATGTGTCCTTGTTTTCCACAGCACACGGAAGCTGATTACCATGCACGGTTCAAGGCTCGTCCGGAGCTGGAGGGGCTGATGGCTCAGATGAATCAAAAGGATATGTGACAGTGAAGTTACACTAACAACAATTTCTATAAAACAGACACGACTCTTCCGTAGCCAGAGATTGTCTTTTTTTTTTTTTTTATTTATTCCTAACTGATACTGTTAAAGATTACCACCATTTGCGGCTGTACACATTGACATTATTTTGTGATGTCTCAAAAATAAAATCTTTTTCCAACCCTGATTTTTGCTCTGAGTTTTTGTTATTTTTGAATTCTGCCTTAAGAGGTAAATAAAGCAAAGCATCTGAAGTGACACAATACAGGATATTGGATTTAGGTGTGTATCTATACACACACAAGGAAAAATGTCCATCCATTGTGTTGGCTCATCATAGTTACACACCTATGGTGTCAAGATGAGGCCAGATAACATTGTACATGTACGTGCTTTGACAAAATGCTTTCTGCATTCACAAAACTTTTCTGCACAGTCACAAAACTTTTTTTTTTTAATCCATCAATTTCTGTAAGGTGACTTCGTTGTGATATTGGGCTCTAAATAAAACTGAATTGAATTAATAGGTTTTATATACACTCACAGTCAATGAAAACTTTGAGAACATATTTTTTGACATAATTTTTATTTTGAAGCCCTAAACTGGAATTTTTTCATATGAATCATTTGTTTAGGATATTGGCATACAAAAACAAAAATCTAAAGTTTCAAGAATAATTTCAAAACAAAAAACAAAAGAAAATGGCACCTGCCAAACACAAAGTCACAACAGTAACGGTCTTGATCGGGAGTTGTCACTCCCTCTTGCCCTGGACACGGTCTATCTTTAACAGAGCCTGTTGTGTTGTGGCGTTCAACCAGGTTTCTGATTGTGGGTTGGGAACAGCCCATACGCCTGACAATATCACTGTAGCTCAAACCAGCCTCCACCATACCCAGTGCCTGAAGACGACGTTCATGTGATAGACGTGGCATGATGCTGTTCACTGGACTAACAATGGTGGCCTTTTTTGGGCCTTTATATACCGGTAGGCCTTCAAAACCAATTGTGAAGATACCCACTGAGTATTGCTCAGTTTGTATTTGGTCCACTTTTGCAAAGAGACCAACCCATGTGCAACGAACTGTGACAACATGACAACTCATCATTATCTCAACTACCCGAGCACTAAGTCATGAATAAATCCACAATGAATAATTACAGCCCCCCTACAAGTAGAAACATGCAGACATTTCTACCTCAAAGTTTCTATTGACTATCAGTATATGATGTACAGATTGGATGGTACTTTTAGATTTCGTTGTACTTGTTACAATGACAATAAAGATTATTCTATTCTATTCTATTCTATTCTATTCTATTCTATTCTATTCTGTTCTATTCTGTTCTGTATGGTAATGTGTTATGAAAGCCAAATCCAACACTACAACTACCTGATTGAACCTTATTACCTTATTGAAGGTGACTGTAAGTTTAAAGTTCATTATTCATGCCAACAAATAAATTTGTCGACAACACATTTATTTTTTGGTTTTACTCAAGTGTATGAGTTAGGTACTGGACATTCAAAGATTCATGGATATATAAGACACATTAAGCAGTGTCCTTGAGACTATGGAATGCATTGCCACTGGCACTTTGCACTTTAATGTCGCTTGAGTCTTTTAAAAAGTAACTAGACCTTCTTTAGATGGGCTTTTAGTTACGGGCGGGTTTTATGACCATTTGCTTTTATGTTTTTATGCCTGTGTGTCTAGCTGTGTATTTTTTTTGCCTGTGTATTTTACTTCTGATGTTTTCGTAAAGCACTTTGTGAATTATTTCTGTGATAAGTGCTAAGTAAATAAACTTTATCATTATTATTGTATGATAATTATTATTATCACATGAAACTGACGTGTATTGCTTTGGCTGCAGTCTTTATGCTGAAGTCTAAAACTCTTTACACAAATAGGAAGAAACGTTCAGATTATTCACATTTTTGTCTCATACTGTATGACCAGCTACTTCACCATCAGAGACCACAGCATTAAGATGATAAATAGAAACAACTGGAAAAATCTCATTAAAGCTACTTGATTTATCTGAAACACCATATATATATATGAGTGAACATCATTGACGTGCAGTGCTTGATCTTACTACACCACCACTTGAAGCTGTGAGGAACACTTGGAAAAAACCTGAAACACTGCGAAGAGCTCTTAGCAGTTATCTAAAGTACTTTATGAATAACCAGAGGCAGGTGCCTGAGGAGCAGTAACAACCTGAATCCCCTTAGGGAACAATTATTCATAATTTAGCAATTATTTAAAGCAGAATGCTAAGACCCTGGCTCTTATTACCTCTGCCAGGAGGTATTGTGATCGCTTTGCTTTGTGTTTGTTTGTTTGTTTGTTTGTTTGTCTGTTAGGAAGATAACTCAAAAAGTTATGGATGGATTTTCATGAAATTCTCAGGAAATGTTGATACTGGCACAAGGAAGAAATGATTACATTTTGATGGTGATTGGGGGGGATCCCTCTTGGTGGAGGTCTGTGCTCCTGCGTGTGTCTTTTTTTATGCTTTTCTTGTTTCCTGCCTGTGGAGGGTGCCTTTCAGCCTGTCACATATGGCACACTGAAGAGCAAGTTTATATGTTTCAAAGACTTTTCCTGGCAAAATAAATTACATTTAAACAAAAAGTCAATATAAGTCATTGCCAAAACTTTTGGCCAGGGGAGATGCTTCTTCTGAGGATTTACTTTAATTAAATATCTAATTGTCCCATATTATGTTATAATTCAAGAGGTTTTTGTCTTGCCAATTGATCCCTCTTTTAGTTTCACTGGATTAATATCGAATCAATATACAGCATTTGAACCCTTAAAGATGTATTTTGCGATGACTTCCAAATGAATTTTTCTTGACATCTAACTTTTACTAAGTGAGTTATTAGTCTTTATTATTTTATGCTCTGCATTTTTCAGTGAAAAGCAACTATGTTTATGTATTTAACCACAAAAAAGCAAGAGTAAATTAAAAGGATAGATAAAAACAGAGAAAACATGACTTTTTCAATAAAATATATTATTAACTGAACATAAAAACAAGTGTCTTCAAACACTTTTAAATTACAAGGGTTCTACTCCTGCCAGTGTATTATTTGACTTTTATTTTAGTCAGTATGTTGTTTATTAAACTTGAATATTATTTTCTTTGTTGTGCTGGTTTTGCTAACCTAAATATAAAAATAAATCATTTAGTTGGAGTGATGAATCAGCTGTGGTCATTCACAGTTTTTATGACATACTATGGCAATATGATGTTATTAGTGATGTGCTTTTTTTTTTTAATGAAGCACAAACAGATTTTTTCAGCAAAACACAGTGTTTCAATACATCCTTAAGCTTTTGTCAAATGAAAAGCACACAGACTAAGTTTGATCCAACATGACTGATGAAAAATGTCATTCAGTTTGATGGACTGAAAACATCTGAAGCTCATGGATTTTACATAGATTATAATATCTGCCACAAAAGACTATGACAACAATTTTGAGTAAATATTTTATATTTTGTTAGCCTCATAGCTGAAAACATTTTTTTTCCCTTCTCAGGTCAAAATGAAGCAGCAATGTTAGGAGAGTAAAGTTATGCAGATATCACAGTTTGGCTAAAAATATGACAGACAATTATGCTATGGGGCTAGCAATATATGAAAATATAAGTTATTATTTTGTAAGTAGGTATATGTCATAAATGAAGTAAATATTTGATATATTTGCTAAATGGAGTTTCTATATGATACTGTAAAATATTAAATTAGGGGTTTCATTTTCCTTTTTTATGTCATTGGCATCGTCAAATGGTATCCACTGGAAGAAAATCCAAAGCTTCATATCTTTATATATGTCACATGAAACTGTTACCTGGTGTAATTTTTTTTTCTTCATTTATTATTTATTATTACAGTTTTTTCTTACCTTGTCCATGGTGACTGCCACTGCTGTGACAGTCATCTGAAAGAATGCATATCAAAATGATCCTTACTTCAAAAATATTTTTGCCAATATGGGGATTCTTTACATGACAGTACAGTAAATTAGTATTAAATGTTATGTTCAAGTGAGCATTGTATGTGAAACTGCAAAACTGTTCAAAACCACTGACCTGTTCGAATGGTGCAGGTCCAGACTGTGTCCTTTTCTTTACTTTTCATTTGCTCACCTTCAAGTTTAAGGGTGAAGTCACTTTTTGCATTTCTTATGAACACCTCAAAGAAGTTTGGGTTTCTCCGCTCGCTTGTCAGCTTGAGTTTTTGTGGAAAAAACAGGCGTTAGACTGAGCCTACCCATGCATATTATGAGTAAGGCACCCCAGAGAGCAGTGTTAGTTTAATATTTTAACGTACTTCAGGAAAGATTTCAGACATCAGATTTGCAGTATGTGTCTGCGGAGAGGAAGATGTGATTCTCCATCAGAAGGGGCTTGTCTGGGCTTAGCTTTCAGATTCTTTTAGACCCGTCTGAAGACTCCGCTCTCTCCACAACCTGTGGGGGGAAACAATGGACCATTCTTGGGATGAAATGTTTAAAGGACTACTTTGAGAAAGACTTGAAAATAAGGAACTGGCACAGAGGCAAATAAGCCAAAAGGGGGTATTTTGTACCGAACATTGAACCAAACATTTCATTTTGAAGAAAACAAGTGATATTTGACATTTTTATCGTATTCCACAGGAGTCAACCATTGCATTGCATGAAATTCTTGAAATTTTTTAAAGCTATATTATGGGCCCACCAGGGGGTCCCAAATGGTGTGTTTGTGTGTGTGCAAAATGATTTTTAAATCAATGTCTGATTTGTCAGTGTGAACATTTATTGTGCAAACTGTAACATCTTCATAAGCTTCAACTACAAAAGAGACACAACAGAACAAATGAAATATGATCAGATTTGGAACAGAAATATCCAGGCTTTGAATGTGATGTTTGTGTGAGAGAGAGAGAGAGAGATAAATAGATTGTGAGGGTGTGTGTGTGTGCTTAGTTTAATTTCCAGTAGCAGTCCAGCAGGTCCGGCACCATGTGGCCTACTGACCTACAAATGCATCTGTTGCACTTGGTGCAGGTGGTAGAACGGTAAATGGTAAATAGTTGGTACTTACATAGCGCTTTTCCACAGTTCTGTGGTGCCCAAAGTACTTTACAAAGCTTCACATTCACCCATTCATGCACACACTCATACACCAGCGATGGTGCAGGTGGTAGGTCTTTTTTGAGACCTGTGAAAAACCAGAACACATCTCTCTTGGTGGAGTTGGTGGCAGCTGTGGGGCAACATCTGGTCCGTAACTCTACCTCCATGGCAGCTTTCTCTGCCATCACCACTGCTGCCACCAGCTCCAGGTGTGTGCTGGTTTTGTACAGGCCTAAAAAAAAAGAGGTCGTGCATTTGTAGAGAACACTAGATCACATAGGGCAGTATGTACTGGTCTGCAACTAGAAATTAAATTAAACACAAACACTCACCCTCACAATTCATTTTCATACATTCTGTCGTATCTCTTGTTGTTGAAGGTTATGAAGATGTTACAGTTTGCACAATAAATGTTGACACTGACAGATCAGATGTTGATTTAAGAATTATTTCATGTAGCCCCTTGATAGTCATGTGACTCCACCTCAAAATTCAAGAATTTCATGCTTCAGCCTACAATGGGAATCTGGTGGAATACAGTAAAATATCAAATCACTACTTTTCTTCAAAATGAAATGTTGGCATTTGAGAGTGTATGATTATATGGCAGTGATCTGGTTTTAATGTAAGTCAGTGAGGCATTTTTGGCCTCAGAGGTGTCCAAAGGGAGTATCTGACACCACATAAATGACATAATTTCTGTAATAATCAAACACTTCTCTTTTAAGCATTGAAAGCAGGTTAATTCAGCTATCTTTCTCATATACAACAGCCAAGAGTTGTTTCAATATTGACTAATTCCATTAGAAGCAATTGTTGCTTTGGAAAAAGGTATTTTGTACCTGTTGTTCCCTTCAGCATTAATCCTTCAAAGAACTACATATTTTTTTGGTAACTTCTGAGAGTGATTTAGCACTATTCATTATTTCACCCTCTGTATTTTTCACTGAAAAGGTGTTTTTGTATATTTAATTTACTGATTATGTATGTAGAGGACCAAACATAAGGACCAGGACAAAGGTAGTAAAATTAGGAAAAATGATAATTTAATAAAGTTAGAAAAATTTTAACACAAGCTCCAAAAAATGTCAATTAACAAAATGAACAAAGATGGGCCCAACTGATGTCAACTAAACCAAACTGCAACAGAACAAAAACTGACTTAACCAGGCAAAGAACCAAGGTGGGCTGAAATAGAGAGGGACTAACCCAAATCAAACACAAGGGGGAGGCATTACACTGACAAATTAAACCAAACCATTAACTTAGTCAAAATAACATAGAAAGCAAATAATCATAACTAGACACAAAAAACTGTCTGTGTGAAACAAATGTGATTTAAACCAAGAATTTAAGCAACTAAATTAACACAAAGAAACAAACAGTGTTTCCCCCCTCAGTCTCGAGGTAGTAGTTCCTTCCCATGTAGTAAATGATGGCCAAGTCCCTTTGTCTGGTCTTTAGTCTGGGAACTCAAGTGCAACGCAAGTAAATAAATAATTCAAACATAACTAATATGTGTGCACCCACATTAGAATGTTTAAATAAAATACTTAAACTAAACCATGTGCTGTAATTATTAACTATAACTTAAGAAACAAAAACTCATGAAATAACAAAAAACTAATAACACAAGATTGTGGTGGGTAAGGATCCACCACAACGTAGATGTTCATAAAAGTTCAGAGTAAATTTTAAAGTCCTTACAGTAAAACAGAAAAACTGACAATTCCAGCAAAATACATCATTAACTGAACATAAAAACAACAACCTACATCCACTGTCATTTGTTAATCTACATGGGTTTTACTGGTGAATCAGTGTTGTAGAAGATGACAGTGTTTCCACGTTCTCTACGGAGCCTCTGAATGACAAATAACACATATACAAGTACATCTAAAAAAATTTGAATATCATGAAAAAGTTCAATATTTTTTGTCACTCATTTCAGAAAGTGAAACCCATATATTAATAAATAGACTCATTAGACAAAGTGAAATATTTCAAGCCTTTATTTCTTGAAATTTTGATGTTTATGGCTTGCAGATAATGAAAACCCCAAATTCAGGGTTTCAGAAAATTAGAATATTGCAAAAAATCAATCAAAAAATTATGTTTTAAAGAGAAATGTAAAGCGTCTTAAAAGTATGTTCATTTCTATGTACTCAATACTTGGTTGGGCCTCCTTTTGCATGAATAACTGCATCAGTGTGGCATGGCACGGAGGCAATCAGCCTGTGGTACTGCTCAGGTGGAATGGAACCCCAGATTGGTTTGATAGCGGCCTTCAGGTCATCTGCATTGTTGGGTCTGGTGTCTCTCATCCCCCTCTAGACAATACTCCATAGATTCTCTATTGGTTTCAAGTCACATGAGTTTGCTGGCAAATCAAGCACAGTAACACCATGGTCACTGAACCAGCTTTTGGTACCTTTGGCAATGTGGGCAGGTGCCAAGTCCAGCTGGAAAATGAAATCAGCATCTTCATAAAGTTTGTCAGCAGAAGGAAGCATGAAGTGCTCCATAATGTCCTGGTAGACGGCTGCGTTGGGTGTGGACTTCAGAAAACACAGTGGACCAACACCAGCAGATGCCATGACAGCCCAAATCATCACTGACTGACATATCATATAATATCACTTATAATAGCAAATCAGTATCCCTTCTAGAATTTAGTGATTATTGGAGTGATCATAAAACTGGGTAATAAAAAGGTTTCATGTTTGAAGAGAGGCTTGAAAAGTATAGACTTTATTTAAAGCGTCGCAAAAATAAAACAAAAGTAGATATGTAATATTTGGTCATACACTATAACTCATCATCAGCTTTGAG
The DNA here is from genome assembly GCF_902148855.1 of Sphaeramia orbicularis. Taxonomy (NCBI): domain Eukaryota; kingdom Metazoa; phylum Chordata; class Actinopteri; order Kurtiformes; family Apogonidae; genus Sphaeramia; species Sphaeramia orbicularis. The sequence goes on along the minus strand of NC_043974.1, from coordinate 8,613,687 downwards.
ATGAGACTGGAATGAGATCAGAAGGTTATCGGCTTCCATTATTTCCAGTTTTTCAGCAACAACCATTTCAGTGATTTTAGAGACAACAGGCAGTTTAAGCCTGTAATTAGTACTATTAGGACTATTAAAATGTAGATTTCTATACAAGAAGCTAAATGCAGGCTGATTAATATTGTCTTGTGATTTCAACCACATGACAGACTCATATTATACACACACACACACACACACACACACACACACACACACACACACACACACACACACACACACACACACACACACACACACACACACACACTTCTCCATGCACCCCTTTCAATAAAATGAGATCTAATGGCTCCTGACTTGGCTGATGCACAACTGTGAAAATTTTCCCTTTTGGGAGAAAGTAAACAAAAATCAATCTCTGTCTGGTCATAAGGTTGTGTGTCAGAAGACTGACCTTCAAACTGATGCACAGAGAGAACATCCAGAATTGTGAAGAAATCGTAAGTTGAGTCCATATGTCTTTTTTAAAAGTTCAAGTATTTTACTCTGTATTGAATGAGAAAAAAAGCTAAAAGGATGAGTAGGAGAAATTTACTGTTACTAGCTTTTACTAGTCTGTACTTAAAATTTCCAACATATACTTTACTTAGTCTGTTCATCACTATTCACCTGGTGTCCCTTTTTGACACTCCCCTCTGGGGGAGTGGCCACTGTTTCAGTTGTAGCCGCCTGGGGCCCAATGATGATGGGTTCTGAGGTGTGTCATCTGTGCTCTGTCCTGACCTGTGACCCCGGACCTCCTCCCCCACCCTCAACTGTCTGGATGGACCTCCTCACCCTCACCTGTCTCATCTGACTAGATCGGGGGTCAGTAACCCTGGTCCTCGAGAGCCACTATCCTGCATGTTTTAGGGTGTATTCACACCTGCCTTGTTTGGTCCGTTTAAAACGGACCAGAGTTCGTTTGCTCCCTTGGTTCGGACCTTTTGGGCTGGTGTGAATAAAAACCACCGAACTCTGTTCCGGACCAAACAAGCGAACCGAGACCCAGTTGAAGAGGTGGTCTCGGTGCGGTTCCATACGAACCCTGGTGCGGTTCGTTTGAGGTGTGAAAGTAGACCGGACCCGATCTGACACATTTGGGTTTTTTGTACCTAACGAGCTCCTGTCGTGCGTCGAGCATTATGGACAATAGAGTTTTACCAGAGAAGCGCTCAGAGTGAGGATAGGCTACGGAGCTGAAAATGAACCCTGGTCAAACTTGGAGCTTGGAAGGGACACGCTGCCTTTTAGACATCTGGGCAGATGTGCATATAACACAGCTGCTAGAAAGGACACATAAAAACTCCGACGTTTTCAGCTTGTTCAGCGAGAGAATGATTAGGATGACGGTTAGATCTGTCTGTTGTGCTTGAAATAAAAAATAATAAACGACTTCATCATCCCCAGCAAACTTTACCTGCGTTAAGGAATTCTGTCCCTGGCTAAACTCAACGGTGATATAGGATAGATACGCATAGGTAAGCAGTACGGAGCACTAATGCTTTTGGAGAACAGTCTTTTCACATACTAGCAGAATTCACACTTCAGACCTGTTCTGTCTGGTGTGAATCAGACCAACAGTCACAACATGATGTCCACATGAGCGCTGTCCTCCGTAGCCGTCTTGCCCTGTGTCTTCGTCATTGAGAAATGAATTCTACAATACTGTAAACCTGACGTTGCATCAAACGCTCTTGCTGCTCAAACACTTGTGCAGACGTCTGCATCTGTAAAAACCGCTATGACGGTAACAAAAACAGCAGCAAAATGTCCATGATTCTGTCCTTTCACTTTGGACTGAGCGCTTTAATGGACACTGCTCATTTCTGTCCAATGGATGAACGACCTCAGCACACGTGGTTTTGTTTACAGATTTTGGTCCACTTACAAAACTGTACAGTGTGAATACGAACCGCACCAAATTAAAAAAAAAAAAAATTTGGTCCGGACCAAAGCAAGTGAACTATCGGACTTTCCTGGTGTGAATACACCCTTAGATGTTTCCCTCTTCCAGCACACCTGACGGTCGTTATCAGGCTTCTGCAGAGCTTGATGATAGGCTTATCATTTGAATCAGGTGTGTTGGAAGAGGGATACATCTAAAACACGCAGGATTGTGGCTCTCGAGGACCAGGGTTGCTGACCCCTGGACTAGATTGACCCCCACCCTACTGCATCTTTACAGACTGGAACTACATCTGCAAGTGGACATCCATCAGTCCTGGTGCATCTGTAGCCTGTCCGTCCATAGAAGTGGATCTCTCCTTCACTGTGGTTCTGCCCCTGGGTTTTTGGAGTTTTTCCTTGCTGAGAAGGAGGGTCTAAGGACGGGGGATGCCTGGGACATTAATCCATTTCCTTCATCTACTGTTTATTTGACTTGTTTTTTTATCCAACTAATTCTGTAAAGCTCTGTGAGGCAACCTTGTTGTGATATAGGGCTCTACAAATAAAACTGAATTGAATAGCTTATCAGGCAAAATCTAAATATGTAAAATTAGTTATGACCACTTAAATGTACATAGGATAAGATGGAGGGACTATACTGTATATCTAAAATATCTAGAAATAAGGACAGGTGGTTTATAAGTATCAAATAGTCAGTAACTGAATATCATTTTTTGCCAATATCTTTTAATTATAATTTTCACCCACGCAGCACAGCTTGACACAGTACTGTCTGAATTATAAAAACAGAGTTGTAATTAAAATGAACTTATGCTTCACGTAGGTGCATAAAGCTAATGCAACCTGTTGAAAATGTCCTTATAAATGTAACAAAGTTCACTCACTTGTACTGACATCCAGCAGGAATTGCAACTGTTCTCAAGATTAGCTGCTGTTCATCGTTCAGTGATGAGCAACAGGTGATCTTCTTTAATTGGCTGCACAACACTTCACGAATCCAATGAGTGGTGCATGGTCTATGAACTATTTATTTATTTTCAGAATAATGCTATATACTTTTTGACAGCGAGCAGGCTGATGTTTATAAATGTTTGTCCTTTTTTTTTTTTTTTTTTTTAAATTTTGGCTGTTTTTGATGAAGGTGTTTCTTTATGTAAAACCTCAACAAAAACAGTCTTGGTTACAGTACACTTGAAAAATGTTTTAATTTACTATGATGTTCAAACACAGTAGCTTACATTGGTTACATATTTTACTCCTCAAAGAGAGTGACTGACAGTAAACTGCATATAACTGACATGTAGTGTATAAATATATGGCATATGAGTATATTGATAAATGTGCACTAATCCTCTTTCAATCTAAGCTGTAAAAGTATGTTTGAGTACCTTCTCAATTTCAATGTTTTTATATGTAAACCATACCCCCAAACTGCACACAGTAACTGAAATAAAAGGAAAATGCATGCAAGTTTCTAGAGTTTTTCTAGCACTTACAGTTGCTCTCGATCCATTCACACATTTTAAATGTTCTTACCTTTTTCTGTGAGACAGTTTCTGCTGAGCTTGTTCTCATGTCAAACTATTCCATCAGCACTCATTTGCTGCCTTCATTTACTTTTCCAAACCAGTGCTGAAGTGTGTTATGTATATAACTGACATTTTCACTTCTCTTTTCTGCCAGGATTAAAAACTACCCTGTGTGAGACCTCCCAAATTAAAAATAACACTCATAAGGAAAATGAAAGATGTTTCTTCATGCTTAAGGTATTTGTGAAGCCATTCATCAGGTGTCATGAAAGGTAAATCACTGCTACTGATGAAAACTAAATCAAGTGGTGACACAATTCTGCTGTATTATGTCATCTGTCAATTGCATTTTAAAGAGAAGAAACATGAGTCCACACAGTATAGGTTAGCAAATATATTTTAATATATAATATTTATATTCATTTTAGCACAATGACAAAATGGCATAATTTCAATTCAGTCTCATTTAAATCATGACAAAAAGCCACACCTTCATATGTGTTTGAATTATACCTCATACTGTTTTGTTGCAGTCATTGCAAAATAAATCCTGAATTAGTTCTTGCCCCATGAGAGGAAAACCTTAGCAAAAATGACTAACAGCATCGAGCCTATGGCATCCAACAGGGTTAAGTTATGAGCTGTCTGTGACAATGTAAAAATGGATATAATGATACTTTAAAATGCATTGTTAAGCACAGTGTCACACCCTCCGGAACACACCATTTTTCCACAAAGACAGATCTATAACACTCAAATCGAATAGCAATAGTTCAGTAACATAATGGACTGGACTTACTGTAAAACCACCCTATTTTTTACTTGCTACACCATTTGAGATCTAATCTCTTTACAAAAATGAAACAAAGTTAACATCCTACTGACCGACTCTGAAGGCAGTGACACAAAATTGTTGCATTTATAGTTACATGTTCACATTTGTTAATGGTTTATCAGCTCATCCTTAACTGCATTAGTAAAACAAAACTGTCAAATGTCAATCGGATAGCTAAAATATTCACTTTTAATTCAGAATGCTGCAAATGCAATTCTGAGAGATTCTTTGTGGTTAGCGTTTTACGAATACAGGTGTGTTCACCATCACAACAGACACATTTCTGCTTGGATTTGTATAATGCATATGCCAAATAACATTTTTAGCTCCGTCTAATGCCTGTGCAAAAACATCCTCTAACCTGCAACTGTTCATGCCAAGCCACCTTGTTAGATGCAAAAAACAAGAAACTCTCACACCACAGGAATGCTTTATACTTCACTTTCACTCTTTTACGATCACCAAACATGACATTCCGTATTGTCTACTGCTAAATGCACAGATCTCAAGACAAAAGAAAAATCAAACTCTGATTTCATGACCAACCAAAATAGAGATTGTTCAATACAAACACTATGAGAAACTACGAAATGTCAAACACAATTTCAAGTCCATCCACTCAGCAGCTTGCAACTGAATCAAGTTGGCACTTTAACCTCTGATGTGAACGCATGCTATGTGGTGCAGAAAATGTAAACTTCTAAAAAAATATCACATTGTTTTTGCTTTGCAGCTCTACAGGTGTAAGTAGGTATGGTCCAGAAACTTAGAAGCATGGCATTCAGTCACACCAAACGTAATAATCACTCATTCTCTGACTGGTAAAAGAAGTACAACATAAAGGACGACGGCACCTGTAGCGACTCTATCTAGACATTCAACATTCTTACATTAACACAACTCTTTTGAGTGCTTCTCTCCATTGTCCAGCATTCCTGTGCAAGAACCTGCCACATTAAAAATGATACTAAACTAAATGTGTCATCCACACATACCAAAGATGTTTCCCTAAATATGATCACATTCTTTTAATCTTGCACCTCAACTTTAACAGCTAAAACCTTTACTACCTACACTCTACCCAGCACTGGTACTGACAGCTGTCAGTCTACTTTTCCTCCACACTGCATTTAACTTTAAAAGTAAAAATAACAAATACAACAAATAAGTCTGGAGCCCCAAATGTCAGTGTAATTAAAATCAAAAACATTAAGGAATAGGCTAGTGAAATATGTTAGAACAAAAGTAAAACTAGAAGAAATAAAATTAAAAGTTAATGCTAGCTAGCTAACTGTGTTGTTTTGCTCTTTACCTAGTTAACAGGCTAGTTAGCATGTGAACCCTTACACAGCTAAATAAAAGGCTAGGCAATGATTTGGTTTGCTTTAAACAAATTCAACCCACCATTTTACACAAATATAATTCAAGGTTTCAGCATTACATAGCTACTGATTCACTCAATGCTAAACATTTTGGGGCTCCATACAAAACATGAATGAGTGCTTATTGTTCTAATGAGGGTTGTCAATTGCTTGTTTTTTCTTCATTACCCTATATTTTCTCCCTTTTTAATGAATGAGAATCAAACATTGGTTAATAAAAAGATGTTGTATTTTTTTTTTCAGTTTTTCCTAACAAATGTATGAACTACAACTCTGACATCAACATTTCTTGAACTTTCCAAGAGTGCCTAGCCCAACATTTTAAGACTCAAAACACAATACCCTTTACATTTCCTACTCCTGGTGCAATATGCATTTAACAACAAATTGTGTACAAAACAACATGTCAAATTATGACTTTGTGACTGCTTTTCTCTTTTGTCATGATTTCGAAACTCTGAATAAATCATTTTACAAGCAGTGACCACGACACATCTGATCAAACACGACACAAAAACAGAATATGTCACACGTAAGTAAATACAATGAAATAAATATCTGCTTTTTTTTTTTTTTGTAAAATCATCACCCAAAGCTGAAACAGCAAAACATAAATGAAGAGAATAACAAGAATTATAAAAGTTTTGATGCATGTTCTGCTTAACATTAGATAAGCAAAATGTTTCCATCCCCTTGATTTGTTTCCAGTTAGTAAAACAAAATCAGGATACGTAAAAACAACAATATATAGGCAGTAAATAAATTAATCAATTTCAAAACAAACACAGTGATATATATTCAAAACACATATTTACAACCTAATAAAATTAAAGAAAAGAAAGATTTTTAAGGGAAAATTCTTAGTTATGTGTTTTTTAATTGACTGTTACCTTCGCATAATATCTGCCTCTACCTTTTTCATACTTTAATAGTCATGTATTTGTTATAATTATGTAGGTATTCACCATGAATACATATATATTCTTTAGTAGATGTATACTTTTGCAGCATTTACTAAGTTGATATGTACTTGGTACATGGAAATCCAAATTTGACATCATCTGTGACTGATATGTTGGTATATTATGTGCCGATGGCTACACAAGAAAACCCAAAGCGATGCCAAACATATAATCAAGTCAGAGCATCTGAGCCACGGTTACCACGGTGACAGTGATGGGGCTCGTCTTTGGAGGAGTAAGAAGCAAGAAGCGAATGTAAAACGCACGAAAATAAGCAAACGTTGGGGCATAGCCACAGTTTAGATGCGGACAGAAATCTGAAACACGTTTGAAGTTACCTGTGTTGTCTTTTAATCTAAGCTTTAAGCAGTAACATGTAGATCATCAGGCAGTTTTATTTTTTGACGTTTATGGATATTGCATGGACAATCCTACAGACAAGCTACCACACAGTTGCTAACATGAGTCCATTGCCTACTCGTATTCTGCGAGGAAAAACAAGTCACTTAGTCACATACATCTATTCAAAAAGCACTTCAAATAATAACAAAAGAAAAATTAAATAAAATGGCCCAAATCCTCCCCTGCTGTTTGTTTTGTACAATAGTGGAAAAGCATGCGAAAATCAGGAAAGAAGAACTTGCCTTTTGGTTTGTAAAGTTACCAAAGCTATTCACTGGAAGTGGTGAGTGGCAATTGATTGTGTGTTAACATTTTAACAATTGGAAAGACCATTACCCAAAGGTCATAGCAGTAAGTACAACTGTCTCCCTTTGGCCTTACAGAATGGTTTCAGGGTGCAGTGGTCCCACTTTGTATTTAACAGGCTTAAGCTGCAGGAGGACAGCCACCGCTTCACTTGGGGTCTGGCTTCACAAAAGGCTAGTCTGGTTTGAAGGAAAATCCACCCACAAACACTCAGACACAGTTAAATGTCACAATCACATGGTCAAAATACCTGGACATGTGAGGTTAACTGCCTGTAGATTTCATTGCAATTGTCCATTTGTCAAAACATCAAAAACCAAAGTCACAGAAGAAAAGTCATTGCAGTGAATCAGTCAGTACAATCCACCACGTTGTTATATCAACACTGGTTCACAGATGCAGACCAACCATCTCTATGACAATAAGTATGGCTGCCACATCTGTCCAGATGTTAGACTGGTATCACAAATAACAGTGTTCAAGTATTTGAGGGCGGACTACTCCTGTTACAATACAGTAAAAGCTTGATATAAATGGAAATCTCCTGCAAATAAATGTCCACTGTTTGAAAACAACTGCATGTTGAATGTTTAACTGGAGCTGGGCAATACATACAATGAAGTATTATTATAATTATTATTATTACAATACTTAAAAAAGTTAAATCAAGATAAGTCCTTCCTCTACAGACTTTTCTTATGCCACAAAAATCCAAAATGCTACCTGTTCGTCTGTGGTATATATAGTTTAATGTTAAAAATACATACTGACACCCTTATATGAGCTGTTTTTTGTTCTTGTCAATTATTGATTTGAAAAAAAGACAATTATTTTTCAGTCATGAAGTCAGTGATGAGTTCATGTAGACAGAAAAAAAAAATAAAAAAATCCTGAATTGTTTATTTTTCTGGCCGTATTGCCCAACCCTATTTGAGCAAAACAGCAGGATTTGCATCATACAGTATAGCTCTAATACAATGTGTGGTCTATATTTTTGTTCAGTTTCAAACAATGAACACGGAGCATTTCTCTTCATTCCTGAAACTGCACACTTTCTGAACCAACACTCCACCCACCCAGTTTAGAGTAATTGATTTGTTGGGAGGATATGTAACAGTGCAGAGTTTTCTTACAGACATAAATGCATAGGATACAAATCAGTTCAACACTACAAGATACATCGAGCAATACAAAAAGAAAAAAAAAAAACATGATCACGGAAGCTGTGATCAAAATAAAAGTCTTAGTCGTTGGCACTGGGGTTGAATCGGAGGGTGGAGGTGAGGGAAAAGAGAAGGGACGATAACAGGGCTAGGAGAAGATGACAGATTTTTGTGTTCATGGATTTTTTTTTAAGGACAAAAAACTGACAGAACAAAAAAAAACAAACAAAAACACACACACACACACACAAAAACATTCTGTACACACCAACACTGAAGTCCTTAGCAAATTTTAGAATAAAAGTAGCATCACTCTCTTTAAAAGTGAGAGCCATTTTGATTAGCTTGACGTGTACGCCGGCATCTGTCGGTGCTTTACACGCAAATCTCTCACAGTTTTGAAAAAATTTTGCGGGGTAAACACAAAGTCTGCTAAGGCTTCGTCGCGGGGATAAAAGAGACACAGTGTTCAGAAGAGCAGTTATTATAGTTTAGTTTCAACAGTCTCGCTAGCTATTGTGTCGGTGTATGGCAGGTGGGTTATGAGCTGTGTGCATTAGATTCTTGTCACAATCTACTTTATGTACAGTTTATTAAAGGACATGTCTTATTCTCATGTGCCATGCTTTCATTATTACATTTTCCCTCTTCTTGGACTTTGATTTTCACTTCTTACTTTTTATTCACAGAGATCTTAGTTTCTCCTCTGTGAGACTCTGACAAATTAAAAGAAAATTCAGTTTTTGATGGGAGTGTTATCGTGCTTGATATTGTGATGACGTCTAACAAAACCATACACAATGATGTGAATGTACAGTGAAATTTGCTGCTAGAGTCAGAGTGTCCTCTATGGAAAACACAGGTCAATATATTATTCTGTTACTTTTTTTGTAATATATTAATTGTGTATTTACATCTCTAGCCAGCTCATACAGACTTTACTTTAAGTGGTCCCCTTAATGCAAAGAAATAGAAATAACTATAACTTTATCATCTAAATATTTTTTTTTCTCTAAATAGCTTTTGTTTTGCTATATGCTAAAAGGCAGATACTGGATTTTTACTATGAAAATTAACTTTAAATACTTTCTTTAAAATATTACCTTTTTATTTCTGCTCTTGAAACATGATTTAATTATCTGTGCAAGAGTAAAGGGAATGCATACAGTACCTCAAACTGAGGAACATTGACTGTCCTGCACTTTAAGTCTGACTTAAAGACTTTTTTTTTATTTTTACAAACCTCACGGCAATGTGGCCAGACAAGGCAAGTAGATGACGACGTGATTACTGGAAATGTCTACTGAACTACATGGGCTTCAGCATTAGGAACACACAGAACATATGCGCAGATTTACAGTAAAACAAGCACCCGCTAGGAAAACAACCAGAATCACACTTGAGATTAAGGTTAGTCTCGGAGTACCTACATCAGTTTTACTTTTATGTCTAAGTTGGTTTTGTCTTTTTTTGTGTAAACTAAAATTTTACATGTATTAGTTTCATTTTACTTCTGTGTAGTAGATCTCAGTCAGTTGGTTTTGGTTATTTGGCTATTTTGCACATAAGAGGTGAAGAAAAAGACAAGCTGCGTTATGCCGATTCTACGTCACTGAATATACAAATACACAGCTTAAACAGATTTTATCATGACATTTTCGTAATAACTGACATTTCTGATATTTCACTCTTGTGTAATCTTACGGGCAGAGGTTTTGTTTTGTTTTTGTTTTGTTTTTTTTAATTTCTTACCTTTTAGTCTTAGTTTTAACCATAACACACATACTCACAGAACCAGATACTTTCTTCAACACAGCATCACAGGTAGATCAGTGTTAACACTCATTTTCAACTGACCCACTTTGTGTTAAAATCAAAGGTAGACTCTCTCTCTCTCTCTCTCTCTCTCATTCACTCCCTTTCCTCTTGCTCCGCCCTCAGATTTCTTCTTCTACTGTCTTCTTATTTCCCCTGCAGCTTCCGGATGCCCGTCAGCTTGGAAAGAGGCGGATGAAGTTGCATCGCTACGATCTGATTGGGTGTTTAGTGGCTGCCTGCGTGGCTCTGTGTCAAGGTATGTGTTAGTGCTGGAAAGGCGGAGGGAGGAGGAAGAGGGGGAGTATAGCTGTGTGTGTGACGGGATGGGGGTGAGGCGGGGGAGCGACAGGGCAGGTCAGAAATGGTTGGTCGGTCGGTCGATTGGAGTGTCAGAAGTGTAGAAATCAAGGTGCAAAGATCAGGGTGTGGGGTTGTGACCTCACACTTTTTTAGGGGGAGGGGCCAACTTAATGATCTCATCTTCAGAGGGCTGGCGGATGATGTCTACTTGACACGGGTGGGGGGGTTGGAGAGACACCACAGACAGAAAGACAGAAAAAGATAGGTGATCAGAAAACTGCATTTTATAGAATGGTGGAGCTGAAACAGAAAAACAGCTTAACACTCATTGTCTGTTTGTATCTAACAGGTTTAATATGTCACATCGTTACCTGCATGTGTTAATTGATAGTTTCAGGAAATCAGCTAAGAAAAGCAAGTTTATGTGTATTTCATATACTGTATATTATTAGTGAAGAAGTAGTTTATTCGGTCGTCAATTACTTTAAACAACAAACAAAAACAATATATCCATTGTTCTATATACAATGTGACCGAAAGGGTTTAGGCTGAAGTTAAGATTTATTTTGCCTAACCCTATTTACAATTAACACAATGTTTCCATATGAAAACAAACAAACAAACAAACAAACACATTTTCCATGTAATCATTGCTAATTATACAACAGAAGAGAATACATATTTAATTTAATTCAGGTAAATCATGTCCTTATCTCAACTACCAATATTGATCCTGGTCTTTTAAACAAGTATTTTCTTTGGTCAATCCTGAGCTCTACATTTTTGAATAATAGTTAATTTGTACACCTTTTTAAAAGTTTTAACTGTTTTAGACTGTTTTAATCGATCTTCCTGGCCATTCCAAAGATGAACCCCTCTAATAGAAATACATCTACTTTTTTTATTTGTTCTTGCCTTAGCTTTTTTAAACATGCCGGTTCCTCTGAGGCTATACTGACTTTTCCTACATTCAAACAGCTCCTGGATCGAAGGAGGGAGAAGATTATTGTGTGTCTTATACATCACTACCACTGTGTTAAGGTCAACAAGATCATGTATTTTCAGTAAATTAAGCTCTGTAAAAGTAGAATTTGTTGTTGCATAAAAATCTGCATTAGTAATAATTTTTATTGCTTTTTTTTTTGAAGATAAAAATTAGAATTAGATTAGTGGATACAACTGCGACACCTCCCATTGGATTCTGAACTGTCATTTTGAGGCCAGTAGTTTGCAACTGGTCGTCACCATGTTGACTTTTTGGAGCCAGAAGTGACCATATTTGGACAAAAGAGGTTGCACATACAGCCCAATTTGACCTGGTTGCCTGGACCAGTACAATAATAGCATAATAACTTATAAATAATGACAACTTCAAATCCTTTTCTCTTTGTTCTAGTGCAAAAAAGTAAAAATACAGTATGAAAATTTTTACATTTACAAAGTATTCTCTCATAAAAAAACGTGAATTTATGATCAACACACGTTTCACAGCAAAGAGTCATTTTAAATCTGTCTGTCGAGAAAAAATAATAAGCTGAAACTCTAAAGTCCGACTTGGCAGGTGAGTGAGCTGTCAATCAAAGCCCAATACGGCAGACGTCACAGCTTCTATTTGACCTGAGATCTGATTAACAAAGGAACGAATGTAAATATGGACCATCAGATGATTTTTAGTCAATTAAAGCAGAGCAGACTGTAAAAAGTCTTGTAAAAACAAACAAACAACATCGTTAAATTAATATTTTTAGAGAGAAGTTGAATGTAGGTCTAGGAGAGCCAGGGTTTTTTTTTGAGGAACCCCCAGCGCTATTACAACAATGAGATACTTCCACATTGGCTTCATTTTGGATTTGCAGTCCTCATCTACTATTACATGAATATTATCAGCTGGTTTATCATCTTCATCTTCAAAACGTGACAGTTTGGATCATATAACTATTCCACAGTTTATAAAAGCCTTTGACTAATATTTGTTTCTGTGGCTCTTTATATGTGACTTTTTTTTTGTTTTGTTTTTTTTGTTTTTACCATTTTGCATCTGATAATACCATTCTTTTTATTATTTATTTGTCTTGATTCAGTGAATGTTTTTGTCTTATTGGCCTCCACATGCAGTACATGCAAATATTTGCAAAATCTATTTTCATTGCACTTATTTGCATTCATCTTTTATGGATAAACAACTTTTCCACCTCTCCCATGAGGATATGACTGAGTTATATAAGAAAGTTAGCCTATGCACAGTAAAAAGTAAATGTAAGTACATGAGTACATGCAAACATATAGAACCTTTGGATATGATCTTTTAAATATTCATTTAAATGGCTTTATATAAACTCTGAACATCCTTTGTACTTTGTGAAGCCCTTTTTATACCCTGACTTACAGAATTCCTTTGGCTGTTTTCTTGTGTTGTAAGGTTTGTTCACAGGATGTCTGATACACTTAATGTATCTTTGTAGAAACACTGAGTTGTGAAGTATAGTCACAGGCTTTTGGGTGAAGATGAGAAACAGCTGGATATTGAACCTTACTTGTTTTTTTTATGCTGGGGACATCAAGGTAGTTTGGGTCCTGGGTTTAGTGGACTTACTGTGAGTTAAAAAGCTTGCAAATAAAAAGATTTCTACATATACTGGAGTGAATGGAAGCTTTTTCCTTCTTTTCTTTTTCTTTCAGTTGGATTATTTATAAGTCTAACAGCTCATCTTTGTGTGATACCAGATGAGTGATGATGTTTCTTTTACACTGTGCTGAAGAATAAAAGTTGGATTCTTTTCATGTCAAACACCATTAGAGAAATACTGTCAGTGTTTTGTAGTGTTTCTGTAAATCTCTTATAATCTTACAGCTTTTTCAGTTAATTATTCATTTCAGTTCATTCATTGCCACAATATTATCACTTCTTCAGCAAGATACAGAAAGGACCATACATTTAGAGAGAAAACCAAAACAGATTCCACTGTATTTAAAGAGCAGAATCTACTGTATATTATATACAGTAGCAAAAAAAGACCAGAGTCTTCATATGAAAACGGGTCAAGTTATTGTTGTCTGGCCACTGCATTTGTTTTTTATGTTTTTTTGGCTTGACTTTAACATGGTCAAAGTCCTTGTGAACTGGTCAACAAAACTATGGCAGTTCAGAAAAGATAATTAAAAATGTCCTTTATCACCCCATGTATGAACTTTTATGGTCATTTAAAATAAAAATGCAAGATTAACTCTAACTTTCTGCTTTAATGTCATCATTACTTCATGTGCAATTGTGATTTCTGACCATAAGACAAACACAGTAAAATGATATTATAGGGCACATACAGATCTGTAGCTAGTTTACAAAGCTGAGAGCCCTATCCCAGTTTGCTGCAGAAATTCAACAACCCACTGTATGTTACCTTTGTATTTCTTGGCAGAGGGGATACGTGTGAGTTTGGTGTCGATCTCATCATCCTCAGAGATCTTGAGCACGGTGGTACGGTACTCAATCACCCTTGTCAGCAGATCCGGTCGCCGTGAAATTTCAAAGATGTGCTCGATGTATGACAGATTATCTGCATGCAAAGTAGTGTTAGAGGAACTGTTTGATGAAATACAATTTGTGACAGAGTATCTTTGTCTGGAAGGCTTGAATATTTCATAAACAACACTTGCAACAACTCAATATGCAACAGATTATGTAATATAATTTGCTGCTAGAGGCCCCACAGACCACAGAGTGTGAGAGGAGACCTTGATGTTCTGCGTGTACCCTTCTTAATAACTGTTCTAATTATATACAGTATCTCAGTGTTTTTGATACTTAGTGTCAGGACTCAAAATGGTCCTGATGCTGATGATAAAACGATATGTGAATTAATATCCCCAATTAAAACAGAACAAGACTGTTCTGTGGAAGAGTTTACAAATGATTACCAAAGCATATCCATGTAAAATATAGAGGAAAAGCCACATCTGTAAAGGATGCAACAAGATGGAAAAAACACAAAATGTGTAAAAAGGATGAAAATGGTATAAAAGACATGTAAAGGATGAAAATGGTGCAAAATGTGTAAAAAGACAAAATGATGTAAAGAATGTAGACCAAGTGGAAAATTATGTAAAACATGTAAAAAGATGAAAATGATGTGAATGGCAAAAACAAAAAAAATGAAAATGATGCAAAATATGTACAATGACAAAAATGGCATAAAAGATGAAAATGATGCAAAAGATGTGAAAAAGATGAAATGATGCAAAAAAACTTAAAGCTGCGGGAGACTTACGGATTCATGATACTTAGGCTATGACTGAGGTTTTACAGATCTGATGAAAAATTGGTGACAAAAGTCTCCTGTACCTTTAAAATGATGAAAATGACGTAAAAGATGTATAAAGATGAAAATGACACAAAGAATATTAAATTGACGTAAAAGATATCAATAAAAGTTGAAAATGCTGTAAAATATATTAAAAGATCAAAATGACAAACAACATAAAGACAGCTGAAATTGGTGTAAAAGATGTAAAAAAACCAAAAAAACAAAAGAAAAGCATGGATGAGCCTTTATACTCTGAAACGGTCATAATATTTAAAATAGTTGTATTGTCACCTGTGGCAACCAGCACTAAAAGGGAAGGTTAAAGCTTTATGGATGTCACAATATGAAGAGACAAACTGTACTCTTCAGAAATGCTGCCATCCTTCTCACAAATATTAAATGTTTTGACATGAGTGTGTGTGTGTCACCTTGCGCCAGCTTGTCATTTTTCTCCAGGTAGCTGAACCACTCCTTAGAGGAGGTGATGTTGTTGCTCTGGTCCTCGGGGATATCCTCCTTACAGGCCGACTTGAGCTGCTCCAAGTCCTCGTTGGTGATGTTTTCAGACAGGTCGCTGAGCAGAGAGCTGTACTCCGCCATGGTCTGATAAGAAGCACAAAGAGAAGACGAGATAAGTCAGTAAAATACACTAAATGAGAGAAACAGAAGAGTTGAAAGCATCAGTAGAAGTTATGTGTCAGTAGGTGAGATGAGAAAACTAGCAGAGCTTTGATTTTAAACTCAGATCAAAGAAAGAAACAAAGACAGTCACTGAAAATATCACGAAGTTTGTACATATCTGTGTCCACATAGCCCACCTGATTCCCAGACTCAAGTGGAAAACTATTTGGAAATGTCAGCTAATGACAAAAGCATACAGTCAGAGTGGGATGGAAACACACACACACACAGACACTGAACACATAATATAAGGTGAAACACTTTCAGCTTTGTGAGACTGAGATGACTCCGACAGTGACACTACAGGGTTTTTCATCAAGTTTATTTCTGAATATCAGAAAATAACACTTAAATTACAGTTCTGTAGAAAAGTCCTAGTCCAACATTATGTTTGCTGGTTTAGTAAAATTCTTATGTCCACACATGTATTTCTCAGTCTCTGTATTAGATCTAAATCTAATATATGTGAGGTATGCACAGCAGGAAAAACAAGTTTCAGGGAAAAACAGCTTCTATGAAGTGGTCAAAGTGGTCGTATTTAGTGTGATCTCCCTTTGCACCTAACATGTCTGTAACCCTTTTGTTCAGACAATATGAGATTTATTGCATTCATTTTTTATTTATTGCAATTTAAAATATGTTAAACAAGACCAGTGAAAAATAAAACAGAACACCCCCCACACACACACTCATACTTAGTCAATATGCACGAGCACAGTATTGTGAATGTTATTATTACTATAATCAAAACCACCATCAACAGTGCTAATAATAACAATAACAACCATAAGACGAAAGGGAGGGAAAGATAAATAAAATGAGGGAAATATATACCTATGCATACATATACACCCATATACATATACACATATACATATATACATACACATGCATACCTACACACACATATACACATACACCTACATATAAACAGTGCAATACATGCTTTTCTTGATGTTTTATATCAGGTTTTATTCAACTCATGTCATATGTTTATAACAGTTTTTGCTGCTTCTTGTCATGGGGTCAAAGGTCACACTAAATAGTCACTTTAACCCATTTAGTTCAGTGTTTTCGCTGTGTTTTAAAGGTGAGCACACATTTCCTGTATTTTTTTTGTTTTGTTTGAAGAGAAGAGAATGAGAAATAAATATGTATGTTCACTTGAACCCTGCAAAAACAACAAAGATAAAGGTGGCCTAAGACATTTGCACAGTATTGTAAACCAGCACATACACCATTTCCTGCAGGAAAGCCTCAAGTATGTATAAATCTGTGGCTGAAAATGCTTCAAATAAGGAGTTTTTTTCTTGTTTGACATTGGTAAAAAAAAAAAAAAATTGGATTTGTTTTCTAATATTACTTACTATGCATTTATCCATGTTTAAGAAGATATGTAACCTTCAGTCTCCCACTAGTAGACTGATTGGTGATTTAATTTCTGTGCAATGAGGGTAAAGTCATTTTGTGTGTGGTGAGTATAGCTACATCTATACATATAACTCAGATTCAGAAAAGTGCAAGTATTTGTCAAATATATTAAAAACCTGCTTGCTAAATTAAAAAAAAATTAAAATGAACCAGACAACAGCTTCTTACTGAGCACCTTTTACAATTATGTTAATCCAGAAATATGACTAGACACCCTTTTTTCTTCTATAGCTCTATTGTGTTGTATTTTAAATATGTTGGTTCTGTAGGTAAAATGAACAGCATCTTTGTCTGATGTCATTATAATAATATTATACATCCTGACTGAACAAACCCTCATTTATTAACCACGGTGTTTAAATATAAATGCACCCTCCAGTGTTTATTTTGCAACAACAGGACACTGTACCTCAGTTGGAATCTGTTTAGTTTGCTACATGTTTTAATTACTGACATTTGGAGACAGATTTCTGCCTCAAAAAACACATTTTTCCCTCTGGAGGCAGGTATAGATGAGCTTTATTGTTTAAATCTGGGATGGGAACTGTGCTTTCATGTGTCAATGTACAGGCGTGCAGTTGTTGAGGATAATTATCAAGATTCAGATTAGGTTTTCCTCCCAGAGACTGGCTGTTTGTGTGTGTGTGTGTGTGTGTGTGTGTGTGTGTGTGTGTGTGTGTGTGTGTGTGTGTGTAGGAGTATGTGTTTGTTGGCATGTGAGTTGTTGTTCAGAAGCAAAAGATGAAAAAAACAGAAAAACAGAGTGATTCAGACATGTTGTGAAGCCGTCTGCTTTTCCTAAACTGATTTGTATCTGAATAGAGCAAAGACACAGTTTGACTGAATTCTAACTGAGGGGTAATTTTAATCCTTTAGCCACTTCCCAAGAGGTCTGAGGTCACCATCACATGTGAAAGTTAATATTTAGATTAGTGCTGTGGAGCATGATCCAAGCCTCGTATCATGACACTTGAGTATCATAAAAATGCATATCATGCTGTAGCATATTTCATCTAAATTCACTGAATAAGTAGTTCACATAAAATCACCACATAAAAGTTTCTGATTACTTTTTGAATGATACAATGGACTTATAGGTTGTACTATTTCTCTTTTATTTAGAATTTTTCCATAACTGCAATTCTGTCTTCTGTTTGACATGACTGAATTAAAAGGCAAATTTCCTACCTGAAACCTTGTCATGTGGAAGAATGTGTTCCATACTCCTCAAAAATCTTTTGATGTTTTGCTGTAGAATATTAATATTCATATCGCATCGGCCTGTCCAGATGATGAGTTTTTAAGTGATTAAAGGATAATTTATATTAAAAAGAAGGGGACAGTCCCGATTATATACAACCTCTTAATTGCTGTTTCAAGCTATTTTAACTTCACAGCTAATTAAACTGTTCAGTGATGTCAACTTTTTGATGAGAGTTTCCCTCATTTTCACCATTTAGGAATCATTTGCTAAACTACTGTTTCATTAGCCTCATAGCATAATTGCCTACGTCATACACTATGTGGACAAAAGCATTCGAACACATTGAATTCAGGTGTTTCTTTTCTAACAGGGGTCTGGGAAACAAAAGAATAAGGACAAATGTCATAATTTAGTTTTATATTGGGATAAATATCCTTGCATTGCATTTGTTAGTTTGGTATAAATTGTTATCTTTGCTTCCAAAATTATGTTTTTTACATAATTTCTCTCAACATAGATTTTTCCCCCCATGACTATAATTTTAAATGTTCTTCCTCTAAATTTCTAAAGTATTTTTCATGCTCTGACTGTAAATAATAATTTTCAACCACAAGTAACCATCTACTTTCTTCACATCTTACTGAGGAAGAAAAATCTCCTATTAAACTTTAAGGAAATATTGATATTTATAAACTATATACACAAAAATATTGGGACACTTCATGGCAACAGCTGTAAGATGTCCTGTTCCTACTGATTTGGCATTTAAACATCAATATTTATAATCAATATGATATTTATCACAATTTAAAACTATATTATGACATTTGTCATTATTGTTTTGTATCCCAGACCCCTGTTAGAAAAGAAATACCTGAATTCAGCGTGTCCCAGTACTTTTGTCCATATAGTGTACGACTTAGGAAATTACACTACAAGGCTAGTGATATGTGAAATTCATATCTATCACCAAAAAACACTTAAATGGGGACAAAATAGGATTTTGTGTGTTACTAAAGTACACCTCAGCAGCTATTCAGAGTGATGCAAGTTGGATAAACACCATGAAACATCATTCCAACAGCAGACATGTGCATCTTAACGCATGGCATTCTTTTCATGTCTTTCTGTGTCACATGAAGCAGCCCCAACCCCCAGTTGCTGGCATTCCTGCATCTGGCGAGATGCTGCCGCTCTGTGCAGTGCATCATGGGCACTGGCACGAAGCTCTGTCTGCCTCTGATCCCCTCAGTCTCATCGCAGATAAACACAGCGTACAGAAGCCCCAGCAGAGCTCTGTGATGACTGCTGTGACCTATATAAGAATACTGCTGTTACCTAGAGCTGCCACCAGAGGGCCTCCATTCTCTATGGCGCATTAGCCACGCTGTGCTGAACTTTGCTTATTAAAGCTGGAGCATCTTGTGGTGTAGCTCCACTGTCTTAATTTTTAATTGTCTTAAGCCTGCTCCCCGGGACATATGGATGGAAAGTCATGTTTCACGCTTGAAAGTGTTGAATTTATTTGAAGAAAAGTTGACAGACAACTACCCAGAAAGTTAAAAAAGATCAGTTTTTGGCCTTATTGCTTCAGAAATCAGTAAAATTGAGCTCTTCTCCTTGATTTAGAGATTACACACGAGCTTTCCAAGCTTTTAACTACCTTCATGTTTCAATGTGAAACTAAAATGAAGAGTCATATTCATATTAGTATGTAACATATGGGACCATGCAGCATACTGAAGCTGATACAACAGCTTATCTCATAGTCCCAGAGGCTGATTTAGGGTCAGATCTGTTTTGTTCCTTCTCTAATGGCTAATGTTGGCATTTGGTTTAATTTGTCTGATCCACAATCTCAGCCTCAGGGCAAGAGCACAATGATGACAGGGCATTTTTTTTTTACTCTGTATGTGTGTTATTTCAGTCTTAAATGTCACATTCGTCTCCTCTCACTTGCCCAATCAACACAAAGCGCTGCGTGGGAGAGAGCAGTGATACGCACCTTAACTGCACTGAATGCAACAGGGGTCTGAACTGTGTGTGTGTGTGTGTGCATCTCCAACTGCAAGTATGGGAATTGTGTGTATACGTTTGCATGTGCACTCAAGTGGATGCATATGCTCCGACTCATGAATTGAATCTGATAGAGGGAGGCAAACTTAAAGAATGTGTGTGTGTGTGTGTGTGTGTGTGTGTGTGTGTGTGTGTGTGTGTCTCGGTCCCTGTGCCTCCTCTCTCGACCCAGGTCGCCCTGCCTGCTCTCTGTTTTGCACCACAATGGACTGGCACTGCTTTTGTGTACTTTTAGAGGAGAAGGGGGAACAAAAACAACAATGGATAGAGTGGCTACATTTAGTGTTTCTATCCCACCACCTCCCTCCCATTGCTCCCTCTCAGCCTCCATTAACTCTTTCTCAACCACCAAGTAAAGCTTCTATTGATGTCATCACAGTTTTTTCTACTAATTTAACAGTTTTAAGAATATTGGCATTTAACATTGATTGATTTCACTCTAGTCCTATAATTCCATTTTTTTTTTGCTTTGACAGTAACTTTCACTCACAATAACTATAAGATGATTACTTTATTCTTAGTCAGTGCCTTTATTACTGCTAACTATATCACTATACCAAACATTGTCCAACTATTGTTGAGGGAAATCAGAGTCTTAGCCCATGTGAATTTTTTCGACTACAGAACTAAACCGTACTCATCCATCTTTTGTCAGATTGCATTCATATAACCAGATCAGCTACAAAATCTAAACATGCCGCACATGCCATGTACCACATGGTGAACAATTTTTGCAAAATGCAGGTTTTTGAAGTGTAAAATCCCATCTAACTACACCCCCCCCCACTCTGTGGTCTCTCTGGGACGAGCCTGACACTGCTTCCATACATAGAGACCCACTGTGCTTCACATTCTCATGAACACAAACATGCTTTTGTCTGCTCGTTCCTCTTTCTCTGCTGTCTGAGTGTGAGTGTGTGTGTGTGTGCGCTTCAGAAACCCTAAAAAACAGTGGCTCCTGAACTATAAGACATAAAATCAGACTGACAAACTACTAAAATTTTATTACAATTTCATTTTAAAGTTTTATTTATCTGACAAATAAAACTACTGTTTTATACTACTGTTATCTACGACATTTCTTATCTTATCCTCAGAAATTAGGAGTAAAATCAGTATCTGAGACGATAACACAAAGAACACCACTACTTTTTGACACCTGTTCAATATTGTAGTAATATTTCCACACCATAATCAATGGCATGTAACAGGTTATAGCTTTACCCTGTTAGAAATGTAAGGTCACTACACTTTATGGACAAAAGCATTAGGGCACAATGAATTCAGGTGTTTGTTCACCAACAGAGGCCTGCCCCTCAAACCCAGTATGATGTCATAATTGCAATAAACATTTTATTTCAATTTCAGGGTTAATTTAGTGTACATTGTCATCTAAAACACTTACATTATAACTGTTTTAAATGTTCCACCTTTAGATTTTCAAAATATTTGTCCAGTTCTGATCAGAAATAATCATTTTAAAACCACAACTAACTGTTCGGTTTCTTCAACTCTCACTCACTAACAACAAAAATCAACATTTAAACTTAAAGGAAATATTGATTTGACGTATTGTGATAATTCTTGATGACAACTAGCATTCACATTTTTATCATGATAATGCAGGGAGTTATAGACGGGAGTGTAGGTGTGATGGGTCCCAGTATTTTTTGCTATATAGTGTATTTTAAGTACTTCAAAGTATTACATTTTATTACCTTACTTGCTTTAGCTAAATGCAATAGAAAGGAAAGCACAGTCAGACATTTCATTTTCCAGCTGCAATCTGGAGTTTGTTGGTTTTTATTTTGGGCATGTTTGTCTCAAAGTGACAACAGGCAGACCATCCTGAACAGGATTCATTTGGTTTTCCACATATTCACTAGCTTTAACATCCATAGACTTTCTATGATATAAATTGCAATGAAGCAGACTGAACAACTTCCCTTTAACTCCATGACTACATTTTTCATCCCAAACCATTATCTATGTAAATGAGACCCCAATAAACTGAGAATGTATGTTTTGTCTTCTTTCATTGAATATTTTTTATATCCTTAACCTTCTTTTCTCTTATCATCAACTACATTTACATGCACAAAATATTCAAGTTTTTACCTTATCTCCTATTTTTATTAATTATGTAAACAATTTATTTCACTAACATTCCTATTTACGCACAAGTTTTTGTACCCTGTTTAAGAATGAGACTTCTTTCAAAGTTTTTTTTACTTGTGGAGCATGCAGTGGAAACACAGCCTCCCTTCTTCCTTCAACCACCATCTTAAAAAGCTTGTGATATTTGTGTCAATAAAATAACATTTTAATGCTTAAAAGTTGTCATGTTTCTACTTCTCACCTTAAAATGTGGGGTTTTAATGCTTCATATTTGCAATGTTTGATTCCAAAAGCTTTCATTAAAAGAGCAGCACCCTGTACTTATTCACACAGAGCTATGTTTAAGTGCTTTGAGTAGAACCAGCACCAGTTGGTGCATACCTTCTATTGAATACATAAATGCAGTATGAAAAGAGTGAGCATAAAAAAAGGATGATAATGAGACCTTGGTCTAAGTTGCATGAATAAGGGCAGACACATGCATACAATCCATACATACATGCATACACAACTGCCAAAACTCAATTCACCCTCCACCCCAATGACGTTACCATGGAGACCAGGCCCAGCTTTCCCTTTAGGCCTGGATACTGTTACCTAGCGACAGGGCAGAGACCCCCCTCTTCACCTCACCCCCCCCCCCCCCCTTTTCAGAATAAAAGCCCCTAAGATGATTGCTGTACAAAGTGCATGTGCAGAGTAACAATCTTAACAGCCTTATATTATTTTCAAATATGTGTTTTTGGTTATGTTTATAACTACCAAAATGTTGATCTAGAACACCAAATCTGCAAGTAAAGCACATATGTATCTACTCATTTACTGTCTGAATGAGTACAAAGAGACAATAGGGGTTGTTGATCTCATGGCTGTGTCATTGTGTGACGGTCATATGATCAATTACTGTGTTCACGTTCTCTTGTCCTCACACACAAACAGATATACTTGCCTCAAACATACACACACAGACACACACCAAGACACAATGTGTTGGCCAACTGTGCTGGACTTCAGCGTGGAGACAAGCCTTTAGATTTTACCATGGCAACCAAACCACCGGGATCGCAGCTGAAAAATTTCTCCAACGACTCTGTTCTGTGTTAATTTCCATAAAATATACTCAAACTGAAGAGTATCTGGCTGTATAGCACCCCTTCTTCTTCTTCTCACATATCGTTCTTTTGTCTTTGTTGCTGTCAGTATTTTCACTTGCTAATTTCTCAGCAGTTTGATTCCCAGTTTGTCACTACATACACTCTTTAAAAATGACTCATTCAGTTGTCTACCTACAAACGGACCATTAAGCTTTAAACACTGTTTAATGACAACACAGTGTTTAAATGTCTATCACAGGCAAAACAATAAACTCCAGCAGTTCTATATTATGCAAAGTGAACGAGGTACTGATGCAAAAATGAACTAATTTGGGAACTTTGCATTGGAAAATGTCTATGGAATCAGCAAGACAGTTCACTAACTTGAGGTGATTTTTGCCATTTTTCACCAAAAAGTAAATATACAAAGGGCAAATGGAAACACTTGAATCATGTGACTGATCAGGTGTTTGAAGCATCTTTCCAGATATTCTGATTGAGTGTGACATGTCTGGTCTAACAGGTCCTGTGGACAGACGGGCAGACTGAATCCATGAGAGAAAACCAAGACATCACAGCCATTTTAGATAGAAAACAACAAGAGAATGCCCTACTTCTTCTGTTCTTTTTATTAAAACCACATATCATGCAGCTACAGCACCACTTGCTGATGACATAATACAGCCTAGATCAGGGGTGTCAAACATATGGCTCGTGGGCCAAAACTGGTCCACCAAAGGGTCCAATCTAGCCTGTGGGATGAATTTGTAAAATGCAAAATTACACTGAAGATATTAACAGTTAACCCGTAAAGACCCAGTGCTACTTTTGTGTTAGTTAGCAAATGGATTTTTCTCAATATTTAACATTTCTTAAGTGTTTTATCACCACCTATTGTAATATTATCTTCTTTATTTGGCATTTTTTTCAGTGAAAATCTGGTATTTTCCTATATTTAATTTACTGATCATGTAAATGTTCATAAAAGCTCAGATTAAAGTTGAGGGATATTATATCAAAAATGAGAAAACTGATGAAAAAGTTACTTTTACAGTAAAATCTATCATTAACTGAACATAAACCCAGTGTGTCCATCCATTGTCACTGATCCAACTCCATGGGTTTTACTGGTGAATCAATGTTGTAGAAGATGACAGTGTTTCCACGTTCACTATGGAGCCTCTGAACATCCAAATGGGTCATATCTGATGACCATGAACATATGACAAACTGTATTTTACACCAATTATTTACATGTATTGATACTGATAGGATTAGTGGATCAACAAGTATTAAACACTTTAGATCAGTAGAAGATTTTGGTTGCCAGTGGAAGTTTGGGTCTTTATGGGTTAACGATGTTAAAATAATTTTAATTCAGGTTCAGGTTTAATTCAATATGATCTCAAGTGGGTCAGACAAGTAAAATATTATCAAATTACCTATAAATAATGACAAATGTTTCTTTTTTTAATGCAAAAAAGTAAAATTACAGTATGAAAGGGTTACATTTACACACTATAGTTTAAAAAAATGTGAATAACATGAACATCCATGAAGAAACTAAAATGTGTTAATGAAAATAAGTGCAATTTTAACAATATTATGCATATTAGTAAATATTTTGTATATTTGTAGATCCACTGTTGGAATGTTGGAAGTTGGAATGCACATGTGTAAATGATAAACTGAAGCATAATATTGTTAAAATTGTGCTTATTTTTCTTAAGAATTTTCAGGTTGTTCATGTTACTCACACTTTTTTAAAGGATAGGCTGGAGATGTAAATATTTTCATAATATAATTTGACTTTTTTCACTGTTATTTTACTGGTCCGACCGGACCACTTGAGGTCATATTGATCTATATGTGACCCCTAAACCAAAATGAGTCTGACACCCCTGGCCTAGATTATTCACTCCACACCAGTTTATTGAAACATACATAACATACATATCTTTCTTCTTTTTGCAGCTTCTCAAAAGTTTGCTTCAGACTTGCTTGACATTTTATGGATACACAGCGAGTTTTCACTGTCGTGGTTGCAGGAGTAATGCCCGGCCTGTGACATATCTTCAATGCTGCGTTCAATTCCTCCCTGTAAGCCTATGCTCCTTAATGAATCCTTGTCATGATGAATCTCAGTTGACTGATTGGAATCATCAACTTTTAGGGAACATCTTGGTGGCAAAATCTGGGCTCCCACATGCCAGTACTTTTAAGCTCTAAAATGGACTGAAATTTTAGTATCACACAGAATTTCCACCAACACCAGATTGTGCTACAGAAAACACAGTTACTCATTGTGCCTCAGAGTGACTACATGACTATAGACACTGTGACTACTTCAGCTGCATCTGAGCCAAAGTAGAGCATCTTTAAATTCATTTATTTTAGCGGCAGGAGCAGCAGACTGAAGATGTGCATTTCCAAATACTGCTGCTTTTTTCCCCATGATATCAGCTCCTGTGCTCCTCCTATGCTCTTGTGTTTACATGATGCTGTAAAGATGCCCTTCATTATAATTGTTTTGAATGTTCTGAAATGCCCTGAACTTTACTACAAATAACTGCCTGGTTTCTTCATTTTGTATGATATGTAAAGTGTTATCATGGTAACAATTTTATCCGTATCTCCAAACCTTAGAGTCAGTGGCGGCCAGTAAACATTTTTTGGTGGGGCACACAATGCAAGTCAGTTTTCAGAAACACTGTAGCCACATATCACCACTAGGATGTGCCAAAGCACATGCACCACAATTTTAAAATATTAAATTAAAATAAAAATACTCAGCATGTTTTCAGTTATGTATTTTTTATGCATAAATTTCACCTGTCTGTCCTTCAAACGTGCACATTTTTCCACAACTTTATTATTAAAGTCAGGAATGTCACTGACAAGTGTCTTTTCCACTGATAATATGGACAACGCATTTAGACATTAATGTATGGGATACAAGATGTCACTGTTATCACTCAAGCTGGGATTGGTACCCCGGGCTCTCACATCTAAGGCAGTAGTGTTACCCACTGAGCTAGCCTGGAATTTCCCCTTGTGGGACTAATAAAGGCTTATCTTATCTTATCTTATCTTATCTTATCCAGCCACTTGTACATGACCCAGTAGTATTACCTACAGACCTATTCACTGATTCCATGTTTGAGGAAGGTCTTGATTCTTTTCAGGATGTGATGTTTTCTCCTGTGGGTGGTGGCGCCCTGAGGGTCTCCTATCTATTGAATTGAGGGGGTCTACTGCACATGTGCCATTTATAACGAAAGTCTATTATGGTAAAGGGAAAGCCCTGGGTGCAGATTTTTTGCACCCTGAACAGGAAACATGTGACTTGCTAATGAAACGACCGAAAACATTTTTAAACTACACTTCAATGCAGATTATACGCAGTACTCACAGGCTGTATCATGTATAGCTCGCTAATTTAAATATTAATGTTTTTGTCAAATAATTTTTGGTGATTCCCATCATCTTCTTCTTCATGTAAGACAGGTGGGGCAGCGCCCTAGCGCCCTCTATTGACAAGTCACCACTGCCTATAGCAGATGTAGGTTAGGTCAAAAGCGGCCCAGTTCTTTCTTAGCCGTTGTGGCAGTGAGTGTTATCTACTCTGCTGCTCTCGAACATTGTCATTAAATTCTACACACCTTCATTCTCCCCTTTCTTTGTCTGCTTTCGTCTCATTGCATTGCTTCATGTTTTACTCGTGGAGGCAGAGCTTACAAGCAGTTAATCTCCCTCTCCTTCATTAAATCTCTCATTAATTACACCCTGACCTTTCTGAGCCTCCCTTCTCACTTTCTTGGTAGATTTTTCTCTTTCACTCAGATGGACTGAGAGGCAGAGAGTAGGAGTCCCGCCCACTCTACATCTTTAAAATCTCTCATGGAGCTCACCTCGACTTTGCAACGATCTGTTGTTTTTTTCATGCATGGCAACACCATATCTTTTGTTCCAAAAATTAACAAATTACATAATCAACTAATGTCACATCACATAATAAGGTTTTTATTTTGCCTGAACAACAACATTACTAACCTCAAATCACTTTCATTTATCATTTCACGGAAACTCAACTAAGGTTGCACCAATGCAATCCCCAACATTTTAACTGGTTCGGGGATCTGTAAAAGCAACCAATCCGTAAGACCAATCCTTCCCCTTTAAATTTTTGAGTGGAGTTGTTGCAAACACAGACAGGCAACATGGAGCAAATTAAAGGATCTGATTTGAAAGTATTTCAGCCTTACCACACCAACTCTCGACAGCAGTTTGTAGCTTGTTAAATCAGCAGCATTTCCCCTAGTAAAATTCTTCCCGCCACACCATTCATTTGATACAAAAAATCATTACCATCGCAGTAGACTTATTATACGTACGTATAATATACGAGGGCTGTTCAATAAGTTCATGGCCTCACCCAGAAATACTGGTTGTTATAATACAGGATGTTACATTCTTTCGTGATGGGATAGTGATGCTTGAACATCGATGGACCAAGTGCATTGCTATAAATGGAGATTATGTTGAAAAATAAAATATAAATTATCAGTCTGTGTTGTTCTGTTCTGGGTGAGGCCATGAACTTATTGAACGGCCCTCGTATAATAGACCTACTATTTTCTATAAGAAGATGTGCGTGCTCTGTGCCGCTGTACAATTTTTACCCTCCCTAATTTTTTTACCCCCTAAGAATTATGCGGATGCTCCAAACAGTCAGGCATGCGTAACCACATTCTTTTCGATGTAAAGATCCGGTAGTGAAACCTGTCGTACTGAATTTACCTTGTTTATCATTTACTATGGTAAATTTCACTTTATTTGGATATTCAAAACTACACAGTTAATGGGGGTAAAAATAATAGGGTTGTAACACCAGCATGTGCTATACCAAATTTACCTACATAGTGCGCATGTGCAATAACACCAGGAGTACAAAAATAATACAGGGGTAAAAACTGTATGTGACACCGCACCTTTCTGAGGTAATCGGAAGATCAGCGCGAGAGGATTTTTTCTCTATGTTGAGCAGCTGCTATAACAAAAGGTGAGTGTTTCAAATAAAATTATCATAGTGTTAATCTGTGGATTGGACCACAATAGGTGGGCTACCACCAGCAGAGTTTCCATACAGGAGAGCTCTTTTTTTTTTTTTTTTAAATTTATCTTTTTTTGAGCAATGTAACAGTACATACAAAGGACTGGAATTACAGTGCATACATTATACATTGCCTTTTATATCATTTTCCCCTATACCCAAACCAACCCCAAGGCCCACCGAGAAGGGGTAACAGCAGGAAAAAGATCATTAAAACAAAGTCTCTGTGCAGTAGAAAATCAGTTAAGTAAAAGCAGTAACTAATCTGTGATATACAAAAATAATATCTGAGCCAACAGAAAATAGAAAAGAGAGAAAAAAAAAATGAAATAAAAAATAAATAACAAAACTAAACCAAAAAAAGTCGACATGGCTTGTAGATATATGTGCCTACTATAAAATATTACACATTACATAGATGAATCAAATGTGAAAATCATTGGTCGACAGAATGAATTACGACAAAAAACAACACCGAAACAAACAAATAGCGAGTAGGATGGAAGTGTGAGAGATCAATTTGAAGGCAGTGTTCGTAAAGATTGAAAGTAATCCAAAAAAGATTGCCATTTATTAAGAAATTTAGCTAAGGAACCTTGTAGTGAGAGTCTAATCTTTTCTAATTTCAGAAAAAACATAACATCCCTAAGCCAAAGTGAAATAGATGGGGGTTTAGGAGATTTCCATGAAAATAAGATACGACGGGTTGCAAGGAGGGATGTAAAAGCTATTATATCAAACTCCATTTGGTTTAAACAGGAGTCAAAAGAGAACCCAAATATCGCTATGAAAAGGGCAAGTAGTGATATTTTTCCCCAGAGTGTTAGTCATGATCATAAAGTAATCACCCCAAAATTTCAGTAACCTTGGACAGCAAAAGAACATATGGGCTAGATGGCAGGGAGAGCCCTGACACTTAACCACATTGGTCAACAATATTTGGATAGATTCCAGAAAGTTGAGATTTTGATAAATGGATTCTATGCAACACTTTGAATTGAATAAGTTGTACTCTAGCACATGGTATGCTGGACCTAATACTAACAACAGCTTTATCTCTAGAGCTCTTTTATGAGAAACCAAGAAGAATTAAATGCATGGACAAAACCTGTGCACTAAGTCACTGAGTGTATCATGACTCAATAATGACCTCCACCAAGGAGGTTATATTTTCATCGGGGTTTGTCTGTCTGTTTGCGTGTTAGCAAGATAACTCAAAAAGTTATGGATGGATTTTCGTGAAATTTTCAAGAAATACTGATACTGGCACAAGGAACACATGATTAAATTTTGGTGGTGAATGGGGGGGGGCAATGACTAATCTGCTATGGGAGAGGTCTGCGCTCTCCGTGTGCTTTTCTAGTTTGTTTGTTTGTCTGTTAGCAAGATAACTCAAAAAGTTATGGAAGGATTTTGATTCAGTTTTCAGGAAATGTTGATACTGGCAAAAATTTGGTGGTGATCTAGTTAATACTATTTTCATTATTAAATGTTATTATTAAATCATTAAATGCTGTTGCACTGTAGTTATTTTCTTTCCTTAAAAATGCAGAACAGAAACCGACCAACCCCACACACTGCCCCGCCCCGGCACACCGCCCCGCCAAGAGATCAGTTCCACAGGAAATACTGAAACAACAACGATACTGGATCGTTATCGGGTATAGACTGATATGCAAGGCCCCAGCATCGGTATCGGCATCAGAACTGTAAAAGTCGGATCAGTGCATCCCTAAACTCAACCCCATAAACCATCTCGACTGTAGAATATACAGCGTTGTATGTTTTCACTTCTCTTGCAGGAGCTGCAGGAGGTGAGGGATCAGAGAGTGGGAGGAAGAAGAGCTCACTGCAAATGTCCGCCTCCAAAATCTACCTCTCAGGTCACAAATCTCTCCTACCCAGCCAAGGATATAATGTTGCATATCTGAATGTGTAACTAATTGTCTTTTCTTTCATCCCACATACTCTGAGTTGCTTTTGTCTCACATTTCTGCTCACTCATGTAAAAATATCCTCGAAAATGGCTGAAATCACTCTGAGGCATCTTCAAAAGACGCTCAGTAGCTGCTATTGGTGTCAGGTTCTGGTTTTATGCTACGTACACATTTGTTGCTCATCCTTCTGCTGTTGTTGGTTCGCTGCCAATGACAGTAAAATTTCAACTACATCTATTATTGAACATATATTGTCGCAGGAGGAGATAACAACATTTGGTCTTTTAATGCATTTGTGAAACAGAGACTTCCCCTGTGGTTATCTCCGCCACTTTAGAGTATTATGCAGATTTAGGGTGAATATCACATTGGCTGAAGTAATATGTGGTTTTTCGACAAGGTAATAGATGGCTATCGTTTTTCAAGCATGGAAGCTTGCTGCAGTATTTTACAGGATGTGGTATTTGGCCACGTTGGCAGCTATAATTAAACAAATTGGCTAACTGTTTCTTTTCATAATATTTCCTTTCTCCTTGGTATGCATATTCACACAACTACTACAAAGACTTGAGAGCTCTCTGTTTCACATAGGCACAACATTTGATGGTCAAACTTATTAGAGTTTAAGCCACAGGGTCTCAAACTGTTGACACAAGCCCCACCCTCTCCATCTGCAACCCCCCCCCCCCCCACACACACACACACACACACACACACACGAAAGTATCTTTTTTTAATTTAATTACTTTCTGTAGTCATTTCATAACAAGTCTTCATATATAATTAGACTAAAAATATATTTTATTTGACATAAGTAACAGGAAAGGTCAAATGTTCCTATGTAGGCCTAGCTATTGATGAAAAGATATCTTTGGGGTCATAGGTGTTGCTTGAACAATGATGTGTCCCTCCTTTTTGTAGCATTTAATAGGAATTATATTAAAGCTAAAAAAGGCTCCATGCAAAAAGATGTATATTTCTGTATTTATACTTCTCATATTATGTATGGCACAAATATGCAATTAACATAAAAATGTACATTTCAACAATATTGCGCTTTGTTCTAGCGCTTGAATGCAGAAATGTACGTCCTATTACATGACAATACCGGCAGGAATTTGGGTTTGACAGCCCCCTGATGTAAGTCATAAGCAGAGTATCGTACTTTCTGGACTATAAGCCACACCTGACTATAAGCCGCACTCACCCCGTCTCCGACATCTCACCATCGCTTCATTGATGCCAAGCTTACGTGCAGCAGCTCTATTTCCTTCTTCATCAGCCGGATCGAACGTTAGCCCAGAAAACATAAATTAGCTGCATCATTTTAGAGCCACAGGTTCAGTGTGTGGAAAAAAGTACCGGTTATAGACTGGAGAGTACGGTAGTTTCTTTGCATCCACTAATCACATGTGTATTGAAATTAGTGGCTGAAAACATATCTGTTAATCTATTAACTGCTGAGCTGAACCATCATAAGATCTTGCTTTATAGCGTGCATTACACTTTGGAGTCAACGGTATAATGTTCACTCACTACACTATACAAATATTAACTTGCTGACCTGTTTATGTAGATATTAAAGGGGACATTTTGTCATTTATCTATTAAAAAGCTGGTCTGAGAGATCTTCGTATAATGTTCAACTACTAAGTTACTCATTCTACAAAGTACATTACACAATCACAGTTGAGATAACGGAGTCTGAAAGGAGCTGTTTGGATAGGTATGGATTTGTGTTATCAGGATTATACAGTTTGCAATGTTAGCAGACCACCAGACCTAAAAGAACCACTAAATCTATCCCTGCACCATAGTGGGGCTTCTACACGATGGTATCCATGGCTCTGACAGGAAAGGGGAGTGGGCATCAGTATCTTATTTACATTTAAAGTGAGAGATGTTGAAACAGCAATGAAACAACCATGCAGGCATGGCACAATGCAAGATCTGTGAAAGATTAGATTAGATTAGACTAGATTAGATTAGATTAGATTTTATTGAAACTTTGGGACATGTGAGACCCTTGGTAACTTGTTAAAATAGACACTACAGTAACACAAAACATTGCAAATCACAGATTGTAAACCTTATTGTGTAAATCAGTGACTGGCTACCCAGCAACAGGCCAGCATCGATCAGAGCTGTACCACCTCAGGCCTGTCCATGCTGTCTCTCTGCAGGTTTCTGTCCAATAGCAAACAACAAACAGACGCCCCCTGCAGACGGTGAGCGAGGAGGAGGTAACAGTGTTCAATTGTGGCAGGAATCGACTTCCTTCCACCGCACACTGCCATGTAGCAGCTTAATTCACCTCTGCTACACCACAGCAGGGCTACAGAATGACACCACACAGCTACCGTCCTTTTACATTTCTGCATAAGCGTATATGTATTGTGTCTGCCATGTGTTGTGGTGTTTGTTTCAGGTCCCTGTTTCATTTTTTTTTTTTTAATAAATATGAGTTATCGCAGACCTTCTGTTTTACGATTATTCCACAAATACTGCAATAAAAGCAACCTCACTGACAACAAAGCCCCAATAATTACATGTTGTCAGTGAAGAGATTGAGTATACATGCATTTTTGTGCATATATGGCCAAAGTGGTCCCCAAAATGTACACTATTTGTTGTCTAAATGACAGAGAATTAATAATTCAAAGGGGGACACAATAAATAGTTAAATGCAATAACAGCCTGTACGTTTGGACACTCTCTCCACAGATCAAGTCATATTGTTGCACATAATCTATGACCTGTGATGAAAATGACCACATAAAATAGTCTTTTGTTTAAAAATGTTAGAGACATTACAAAAACTGTGAAAGGAGGGGTTTCAAATAATGTGTATGATTCAAAAAGCATATATAAACCCCTACATTATGAACCTGGATACTTAGAATGTCAGACAGGGCCTTTGAACGTTGATTTTCTCTACACTTTTTTCTATTTGATTCAAGTTAATATCATGTTATGTGGTGGTCCATCACTTTGATACTTCGAGTTGGATTTTCTTCTAACTGGAAAAAGGGGCAGGGGGAGGAGGAGGAGAATATTATAATTTGGTAGTGTCATCATCATGTACTTTAGTTGTAACTTTTTAAGTAACTAGTAAATACAGTTGTCAAATAAATAATGCAAGCAATGAGAGCATCACGAAGTGCAAGTAAAACAGATTTGTACTCAAGTAAAAGCACCTGCTTTACAGCCCACAGCCTGCAAATATTGCAATTTGGCCAACATGAATATTAATCATCACATCTCCAAAAAAATCAGAAATGGATTTAGTAATGGACATGTGATGATTTATTCATGGTGGTTAAGTTACCCCACTAATGGTGAGGAAGACCTTCAGCGATTAGGAGCAGATGTTGCATTTTGCAAAATGTGAGCTGAGGCGGATTTCACATGAAGATTGACATTTGTGCCATTTGTACAGTATGTCATTTCTCAAGGCTAAGTGTAACGCTGCCATCTGGTACAAGTGCTCACACACACACACGCGCGCACACACACACACGTTCATGTCTAAAATTAAAAAACAATCCAGCCACTGAAAGGTCAAACACAAGGTTGTGCCATCCGCCGCCTCTAATCATCCACATCACTCTTCACTAACGCTGCTTTTTCTGACACTTCCTTCCTCACTCATCTTGCTGTTACCTCTTATTTGCTGCCTTCGTAACAACCCTTTTTAATGCTCCCTGTGCTCTTTATGGCAGGCTTTGAAATTGTCATCATTGCAGGCTGCCAGGAAACGTTAGGATTGATTTCTGACCATTAATCTTACTCTGATGTCTCTGCTACTGAGAACATTCTGTGCGATTGTCAAATAAAACACTCTGTGTAACACCATCCCTTCTGTCTTTACCCTTCCTTGAATAGTTCTCCCTTCCTCACCCTCCTTTCTTTTTTTTTTAGTCATGCGGTTTCTCTCCCGGATGTCCTGCCTAGGAAGCGATTCCCTGCCTATTACCACAGGATTAACCCCTGTCCAATCTGTTTAGTTCCCTTCTCATTCACACCATACACCTGAGCAGCAAACACAGGGGGAATGAAGTAAAGGGGAGACAGGAAAAGGGTAATATTGCTCTGGATTATGGGATGAGAGGGGGATAAATGACGCAGCAGAACAGAGAGAGAGAAGGAACCTCGGCCCTTTTCCTTCCAGACCGCCTTGTGTCCAATGAGGCAGCGAGTACTGCCAGCACTTATCAGTTCAAAAGCCCACAGCGAAAGAGAGAGAGAGTGAAATAGAGGAAAGGAGGAAACGCTAATCTGTGGAGAAGCAGCGAAGCGCCGGAGAATATAGGCCACTGGCCCATTTTTCATTGAACAGAAAAGAAGATTTGCAGTGTGTAAAAATAGTACTGCTAATTCACATATCTGCATTTTTTAAACAATCCATCTGTTTGACTTTTTAACTAAATCTATCTTTTTGACTGCCTTCCACCTTGTACAGCCTCACCTACTTGCTAGTCTTCAATGTTGTTGACTTAAGCACAGTAATCATACATTATTATGGAAAGTTCTGGTGTCAGTAAAATAAAAATAACTTAAATGTAAAATGGTACATCCTTTTCATTTCTTGGTGTTATAGCTATAATGTAAGAAGTAAAAATGTGTACTGCCTGGCCACACACAAAAAGTCTTAAATTAGCATATAGATAACAGTCTTTCATTATAATCATTGATATTTTTCTGTTGCAGCAAGTTCTTCAACTCTAGAGCACATGAATATTGGACTGTGTTTCAATGGAAAAAAGTCATGTGGTCTCATGAGTCCACACTGACTCTGTTCCAGAGTGATGGGCTAATCAGGGTAAGGTGAGAGTAGGATGAAATAATTGCCCACCATGCCTAATGCCTACAGTACAAGCCTGTGGGGGCAGTGTTATGTATATGTCAGCCCTATGAGGAAGTGGAAACACACACTTCCACCTTTGCCCGCTCCAGCGTCCCTACAACGACTCAAAGACTAAGCAGCTTAGTCATGACAGAACACACTATATCCCTTTATGAATCTAGCTGCAGACACATTTTTTGTCTATAGGAGGTATTCAATTGATACACAGGATCTTACACAATGTGCCCATACATGAACTTAATTTCTGCTTGTTACTTTATTCACTACATACGTGCAGATGCATTTACACTTACGATATATGTGTGTGTGTGTTGGCTTTCCTTCCTCTCTTCGTTCCCTAAGCTGTAGAGGAACTGCATCAGCGAGGAGTTTGTGTAGGCAGAGGCAACAATCAATCCTCCCAAGTGACACACAAACACAAAACACACACACAAACACTGTGGGCACCGTGTGGATGTGTCCTGCATACAGATACCCCTTATTTTTTGGCGCAAGCTTGCGTGAAGCCAGAGGGTAAAGGTCACAGAAACACAGAGAGAGAGGAAGAAAAAAACACCACAGGAGACTTTCAGTAACCAAATTTCCTCCTCAGCATATGAGTGTTCCAATGAACAGTCTTAAAATAAGCAGAAAAGGCAGAAAATGTGAGTAGGAATGCTTGAGAATGAAAAGTTTGTTGAATGTTATTAAGTGCAGGAAAAGTGAGGCTGCTTTGCACATGCAGACTGAATGATTAGCAAAACCAGATGCAGGCTTACTTAAAACACGCACACGCAACCAGATGTAGACCAACATGAACACATTAACCCTGAGTGATCAAAGAAAGCTCAGAAAAAAACACCCTGAGTGCAGTGTCATTGATCATTTCTCTGTGGTTTACATAAAAACATGAAAAATAAAGAGGATCATGTTTTTGTTTTTGTTTTAAATAAAAAAATAAACTCAAAAAGTAACAAGAAAAGCATAGATGCTGTAAATAAAGTCCACAAAGGGTTAAATGGATGAGGAAACAAGACATTTGAAGGAGCTGCAGACAGTGTGTTGCGTGTGCTGGAGACCTGGCTGTGACTGACCAGCCGAGGCTTTACTTCCTGCTGTCGCTATGGACACACTTCCTGGCCCCGGGTGTAAAGCAGCGGAAAAAACAGCACCCGCCAAAGACGAGAGAGTGAGAGAGAGGAGAAAGAGCAGACAGAGAGGGTAGAGAAGGGGATAAACAGAGGAAGAAACAGAAAAAAAAGCAGCAGCTGGACTCGCCATCGGAATTAAAACTGGAGCTAATCCCTTCTGCTTTGTTCAACACATCCCTGTCCTTCCTCTGTCTCTTTCTACACAACTGTCCTCATCATTTATGGACAAACATTCTTCTTAGCCTCCGTTTGTCAAACAACAGCATGTCCTGTCAGAATACCTTCAAAAATACACCAGACAGAAGTAAGATTAGGGAATAAACACTGCAGGAATTCATGCAAAAAAAAAGGATTTCAATATGCACTAAAAAGTGATCACAATAATGATATATTGTGTACAAAAATATCTTCCATTTCACATCACTCTTTGCATTTTGGCACCCTTGTAGGAAATCATTTATTCACTTCTTACATTTTATTTATTTATAGTCTGAGCCTTATTTTGCTTTGATCTTGAGAGTTGCATGTTCTGGTATATTAGTCTCTGGCCACTTTATTAGGTACACCTTGTTAGTATTGGTGTACCTAAAAAAGTGGCCAGTGAGTGTACATACTGCAGCAAGGTTTGTGTGACTGCCATATTACATATTTGAATTAGCATGCCAATGTACCTAATAAAGTGGCCGCTGACTGCAATATCATTGATATGACTGTATTCTACTGTTTTGGCACTATAACTAAATTATTATTATTACATGATGATACTCTTTGTTTTTACTGTATTTTAGCCCTATATTTCAACAAAAAATATGCGTCAAAAGTCTTTTTGTGTTGTATTTCTCCTTATATTTCACTCTAGGGCTAAGTGATGTACATTTGATTAATTGAGGCCTTGCGTTCTAAAAATCATGAAAGTGAGGAAAAAGAAAGAAAAGAGATAAAGATTAAGTTTTTTGACCATGTTGCCACACTCTATTTCCTACAGAAATCTATATCATAATACTGGAAGGTAACTGGCCAATTTGGTACCTACAGTTGAGGAACAGTTCCATCTTCACATTAAATATGTCTGCAAGTTGATAGGACCAATATTTTAGGAGATATTAGTCATTTTGGAATACACTAGCTTTACAAATGAAATGAAGTTAAAAACAGGAATGACGTATTTACTTACTTCAGTCCCTAGATATCGGTATTAATATGGCCCGTGGGTCCTCATGGGTCAACGCGCTAGTATATATATATATATATTTATTTATTTATTGCTACATGCTTCACTGAAAATGGCTGTAAATAAAATGAAAAAAATAATCAAATGTATAAGATGCATGCTTCCATCTAAACTATTTCTTGGTTAAATGTAATGAGACTGGTTTATTTTGTGTGTTATCATTATCTGGATATGATATCACCAGCTGTGTATCTGGATATGAGTTGTGGTCATATTACACAGTCCTTATTATTTTAGAATTTAGACAAAATTGTCAGTAAGAGTTCCTGACAAATGGAAGTTGAACCTGCACTAAACACTGCAGTCCTAACAGCTGGACGAAGGATCAGAAGTTCATCATCACTATGAAATGGTGACCATGTACACGTCTGTACAGGACTAATGGTGTCTCCGTCATGAGACACAGAGGGAGTCACTTATACGCTCTGTCGCTGGAGCTGACCTGTGCTTAATCTAAATTCTAAATGGCAAACGCTTCATCGTGGCTGCAGGAAAAGACCAGATGGCCACAACTAAAACCAGAGAGAGAGAAAGGTTGAGCTGGACCAGATGTTGTGTGTAGAGATGCAGGAAAAGATAAAAGCAGTGAAGGAGGAAGAGGAATGAGGAAGAGCGATGAGTGCCATATACATTACTTCTATATCTGTAAATTATTTGTGCATCCTCTGATCAAAGAAAAATCCTGTTTATTCAAGACTCTGTGACCCTGCAGTGATGGCGGTCAGGCCAAACAGGGCAACGACAATGTGCAATCATGCAATGCAGCGCCACGACGCCGGGCTGCTGTCAGCTCTAATTCACTAATCCATTACAATCCTGCTTGAATGAGGCTCAGCTACAGTAAGCAAGTCAGTAACCTTCAACACCTGATAAGTCGACACTGTCAAGTCATTACAAGCTGTTTAACGGAGGCTTAAGCTGCTGGAGCTGTATATAATGCTATTTCCTTTTGTTTCAATGATGCAGGTGTTGTAGGCTAAAATGTTTATCATAATCAGACCCGAAAGTTTGACTTCAGTGGGAATACCTTTTTGTAAACTGTCAAAAACATCACCGCTGTAAACAATCATTAAAACCAGAACTTTAGCATCAACCCTCTTAGGACTGATTTATCACAATATCATCAATTTGGCAATACAAATCTTGGCTTCATTTTCTGGCCATCTTTACAACGTCTCCTTATTATGGAGTTTGCATGATCCTCTGTAGAGACCAACATCCTCAATAAATAAATCTCAAAGACAACTGAGAAGTGGACCTAGAGCCAGTATGGGTTCATGTTTCATGCTGAGAGTGAATTTCAATGCTTAATATATATGGAAGTAATAAATATGCAGCAGATTTAGTGATCATGCAAATAAGAATACAAATAATTCTATTCAGTAATAATGTTAGACTTGGAGGATGGAGAACAAATTGTCCTGCACAGGTGTTGACTGTAACCTCAGCAGCTCTTAAATAAAATCAGTGAGTCAGTGATATTGAACCACAGCGGGGACATATAATTGGGCTATTTTCTGTCTTGGAACATATTTTATTGATTTGTGGAACCGACAGTGGTCATTTGTACAATCATCGGCTGCTTTTATGCACTGGTTCCCATAATAGAAAGCACTGTGAATGCATTTTGCGATCAATCAGTCTCTCTATTCATGAAACAGACAAACTCTCTTGTCTAAAGAAGAGAGAGGATTCAAGTATTAATGTAAGTCTAGACATTTATTCCAAAATATATTAAATAAGGGGGTGACACGGTGGTGCAGTGGATAGCACTGTTGCCTCACAGTAAAAAGTTCCTGGGTTCCAGGTACAACTCCAGGACACCCTGTGCCCTTAGTGAGGATGAAGCGGCCATGGCTCAGGAGGCAGAGCATGTAATAACTGAAGAGTTGGTGTCACTCACACTGGTGTATGAATCCGTATAAACGTTTGGTGGTGGTTGGAGGGGCTGTGTGGCACGAATTGGCAGCCACGCTTTCATCAGCCTGTTCCAGGGCAGCTGTGGCAACAAACATAGTTTATGAAGACTGAGTAAATAATGGATCAATAATGTAAAGCACTTTGGGTGCCTTGAAAAGTGCTATTATTTAGGAGAAGGATGGATGGATTAAATAAGGGTATGTCATGCATCTAACGTGCTTCTTTCTGGTTTTGCGTGATCAGAAGTGAACTATGATGAGCCTAAATGAGAAAATAGAATGTCAGACTTCAGAGGGCAATACTTTTGGCATAACTAGGCTAACTCCAATGGTCTGAGAGGAAACAAGACTTCTGCACCTGCTCTTGATTCTGTTTTCAGACTTGAACATGCAACAAAGTCAGATGATTTTAGTTAAAATCATGGATAAAATCACAAATCTGACCAGCTCTAGCCATGAAGACTCTCTAGTTCTTAATAATAGCAAAATGACAGCTCTCCTACCTGTAATAAACTATATTATATAATACACACAAAGTCATGCTGAATTAAGGTGTTCTATTGCCAACAGGAGTCAGGCTACAAAATGACAATAACAAACACCATAATAGAATGTTATATTACAATAATAAATATATAATTTTTTTCAATAATAATATTCATTTATATCGTATTAAATGTTCAACCTCTATATTGCTGACACATGACTAACCTGGTTTTTTCAACTTTCACTCAGGAGGAAAACTCTGTCTGAACTTAAAAGAAATATTGATTTGACATTTATTGTTATAATGACAACAACTGACAAGCCTGTTAACACTGGTCTATAATTTTTTAGAAATGATTTGCTTCAGAGATTAAATGTGCTAAATGTTACGTATTTTAATAAGATTAATTGGAAAATAAATGACAAAAGTGCTGGTTTGCTGATGTTTTCAAGGTATATGATTAAGTGTTATTACACATATATATTGGTTTATGCACATTTATATAATAGTTTTATAAATCTTCCACTAAATAGAACCTGTAAAGTGAATGTATTCTAATGTGCAGACAGTGTTTTGAAGTAGATCTTGTAGCTCTGAGACAAATATTCCTTTTGAGTCAAACCCATTCTCTCGTTAATTCTTGAATTTCACATTTTGACCCAAGGCTGTATCTTGGAAAGTTCAGCCAACCAGCATTTTTTTTCTTGATTTTTCTTTATCAGTGACTCTCATGTGGTAAAATTTCATTACTTTTATTCTGGAAGCATTTTCCTTGTAGACCAGTGTAATCAGCATGATGCTTCAAATAAATGTGACCGACGAACTGTACGTCTTAGCTGTAGGTTTGGTGTGTCCCAATATTTTAGTCCATATAGTGCATTTTGACTTCATATTTTTAAAGCAACATGAAACACTAGTATCACAGCATCCATCCATATATACAGTGCATTTTCAATTCCTGTCTACTGTGGATTCAGATGTATATATTGTCACATATACAGTATGTGGCTCATTTTTTTAATGCAATCTTGCAGAAGACACACATACAGTCATACTATAATTGACTGATACAGATCAGTGAAAAATTTTAAAACTAAAAAAAAAAAAAAAAAAATTCCAGAATGACAGTTCCACACTCCACAAGGGCTCACCAAATGGTTTGATAAATATGAAAGTGGTGTAAATTAGAGATGTGCCAATATATTGGTCAATATTTGCAATACTAGTCAAAACAGTATTAGCAATATAAGGTGCATTTGTCTGTTTTTTTTGTTTTGTTTTTTTTCACAAATTTGTATGAATCTGTGTTTAAAGATAATGTGATGAAGCACTGGAAGACTCTAAAATAATAAAAAAAAATCTGTAGTTATAATTAAGATTTCTTTAAGGACATAAAATAAATACATTGGCCAAAATGTCATTTTTTTCACATTTGCATCAGCCAAGAATTTTGCATTTGGTGCCTCCCTAATGTAAATCTATACGCCAGTGGGAGATTTTAGACCATGCTCATGTTCCACTAATATCATCAAAACACCAAATATGGGAATATCTTTTGGAAAATGGGGTTCATCCTTTTAAGAGAGTTCACAGACTTGTAGAATCAATGGCAAGTCACACTGAAGCCATTCTGGAGGAACAAGATGTCCCAACACTTCATTAAGACATCTTATGTCTGTTTTTCCTTCTCTTTCATTTAAAAAAAAATATTATTACTATTATTATTATTATTATTAATTAATTAAATTTTTTTTTTTTGTTTTTTTTTTTTTTTTACACACACAAGTGCACATGTCATCGTCACTGCATGAATTTGATCCAACCCTGACCACCATGACCTGATTGGCACACACAGCATGACCAAAGTGAGCATGCTGATGATGATCACAGAGGAAAAATGAAAGAGAAGCACTGTAGATCCACGACTTGCACAACAGCTCGATTTACCCACATAGCATTGCAGCAGACACCATGCATCATCAGGATTATCTGACATTAATCCTGATGATAAATAACCACAGAACAGGTATATCGCATCCTTGGGCAAATAATCTGACAGCATTGTAGAGGAATGATATCATGCTGCCACGTTAAAGTCTAAAGCCTTGTATGGTGGCCGGCTGCTACATGGATTGTCCAGAGGCTAACAAGCTTAACTGCCTCCAGATTTCAGGCTCGATGACAATCTATTGCATCATGCAAACTGAAAACAAGTCTGTCTATATTAATAACATGAGCATGTGTGATAAAGGAGATCATCTGTTTTACAAAACAACAAATCTGATGTTTGTGTTGGTTACATCTGCACATTTCCAGTGGTTTGAGTTTCATGTCACATTGTGTTGAGTGTTTATTTCATGATGCTCTCAGCTGTTTCATTGAAATGACTGAAACAGGTAAATGGACTGGAAACAAGTGGAATTATCCCACCTCCCTGCCTCTCTCACCTCATGAGATTTGGAGATTGAGGGGTTGACCATTTTAAATGTACGATTATGATGAACTGCATCAGACACAACTCTGAATAATTGACTCTCATGCACTGTGAAAGTTTGTGTTCACAACAGCAGAAATGCAGCGGTGTGTCACAGCAGTGGTACAAGTAGGCAGATATGAAAAATCATGGAAATGTATTTGTGTCGTCGATGCTTCATTAGCGTTTGGGCTTTATGGAAGATAAAAATATCTTTGTGCCTCTGGGAGGAGAAAGGAAGAGGAGGGGAGGGGCTGACTGTGTGTGCATGAAATGTGGGTAGACGAAATGAGGATGCAACACAATTTTCCTCTTTTTCTTTTTGCAGTTCTGGTCTGTTAACATGTTTGCACACGAGCGATGCTGTTACAAGTGAATCTTTCAGGCAAAATGCGAAAGGTGCAAATCACAAGCTGACGTCAGCCTCTCCAGACATCCAGCTGTGAAGTAAAGTCAAAAATATCTCTCCTTCACATCTTCACATCTCTGGCTCCTTCAATCTGTCGCATTTCCTCACTTCTCACAAAGGTGATGCTCTTTCTTGAAACCACGCATGAGAACATAAGAGCCACATATGGCCGCCAAAAACATAGATTTTTCTACACAAATTCACACATATCTGCCTTATATTCTCACCCAAAAGCCACAAATAGCAGCAGATTGTATGATGCAAAGCATTTCCAACAATGAATGAGAGACTAAATGGAACATCATTATGCCAAATTGCAGTAATTTCA
This sequence comes from Sphaeramia orbicularis, assembly GCF_902148855.1. Lineage (NCBI taxonomy): Eukaryota > Metazoa > Chordata > Actinopteri > Kurtiformes > Apogonidae > Sphaeramia > Sphaeramia orbicularis. The sequence goes on along the minus strand of NC_043974.1, from coordinate 8,570,250 downwards.
GATCTATTCATTCACCTTGACCTGTGAGAAAATGAGGGTAGTAACAGGTTTTTAACAGCTAGCTGTCAGGAAGTAGAGCTGAAACAAATGCAGGAACAAATGGACAAAAGGCTCAACTGTCAGCACCAGATATGTGGACTATGAGTTTACCAGCTGCTGCATTGAGAGACCTGAGGTTCAGTGTCTCATCTAATACAAATAAACTGTATTTTGTTCACTTTGAGCTCATCATTGTGTTGTCATTTTCCATTCTTCTAATTCTCTCCTGTCTGCTCTGGTGGCTGGTTGGTTACAGGCGGAGCCCACCATATGATTTCTGTTGACTGACTGAGTCTGAGTCAGACAGGGGCAAAGTAACCATGTTTATGCACGAATGTTCTGGATTTTGCCTTCGTTCCAAAAAATTACTCATGAGCTGTTTAAATGGCTAAATGAAAATGCATATTCCTGTAATATTTCTGTTTACTTCCATGTTTTGCCACTGTATGAATTAGAGATGCAACGATACCACTTTTTTCCACACCGAGTACAAGTACAAGTACTTACATTTGAGTACTTGCCGATACCGAGTACTGATATGTATGATTGATTGACTGATTGATGTATTTATTTCGAACATGAATGTCAAACAGAAGAAAATAAACAAAACACTTAAGCATAAGACATATAATACATATTCGAAAAGGAGTGAGAAGAAGTACAACTTATAAACTCCCACCCCTTCTCCTTATAACAATAATAACCTTCCTTGTCTAATCCTATCTATACACTATGCCTTAATATGACTGATACTTACTAGTAAATAATTAGGTTTCTGGCTTTATATTATCATGAACAAATATAATATGATTTACATAAACACAAAATACAATAACACATATATGTAAATACATATTCATACACAGATCTATACACACATATACACCTACATATATACACACACACACATACACACCTATACATACATTTACACACACTTACCACATACTTATATGAGTACTTAATAATACCATTACAGTTCTTATTTACTTCTGAAAATGTGCTTTATTGTCATTGTCATTAGCCTGACTGTAACAAGGTGCTGCTACTGACATTTAATGCATTGGAATGAGCATTTGTCAATCAATCCACCAGGGGGCGGCGCTCTTAATTAACCATACTGGCAGAATACCACGAAGAAAAGTAAAGTTTTTTGAGAAGAAGAAAGTCAGCAATAATAAACAGAGACGACAGAAGTAACACTAATATGGATACTATTGTTGATATTGATGAGGGTAGTTGTCATACATATGTCAGTAGTTTTTCACTAACTCACACAGTGGCTCTTTGAACAGATCCTCTACCTCCACGGTTCCCGGTGGTATTCTCCATCTGAGTACGCATCCGCGAGAACCTGGAAAACGGATGGAATGTAGGCAGAAGATGGACAGAATGCTCCATCCGTATCCATCTGTGTCTTTAATGTTACTTGCAGTCAGAGTTACTTTTGTCACCGTCGTTAATTTTGAAAAATCTCCACACTGCTGACAGTACTCCTCTGCCACGTACCTGCTGCACTTAACTGAGAATGTCATGCTGCTGTAAGTGGCATCGGTGCAGTCGTATCGGAGTACTTTTACGAGTACAAGTACAACTACACACGCTGAGTAGCGGACCTGATACTGGTATCGGTATTGGTGCATCCCTAGTGTGAATATAACTTTTCAGCGTTTTATTACCTACACAAAAACCTGTTGATGTCATCCTTCATAATGTGCAAAATGCATTTCTCTTTTGTATCTTTACCAGAGAGGATATTTCTTTATCTGCTAGCTGACCATGTATACCACAACATGAGGTAAAATCTGCATATGAGGTGCAGGTGCATATTCTGGATGCTCTGTATGCATGTCATTCCTCATAAAACTGCAGTAATATCAGCATTTCCCATGTCTTAAAATGCTCAATTTGGAAAAAGGAATAATTGAAAATATCCACAGAATAAATACTGTTTACGTGATATCTGTCAAAGCCAGAATATTTGGAATAAAAGCTAATACAGATACAGTTCAACTCAACTAAATAAAACTATAAAATTGATATTAAATAGTATTACTGTGCATGTAAACATACCCACTGGTCCTGTCACAATGAGCTTTCCGGAAAGTCTCTTGTTTTAACTAAGTTCCTCTGAGCTGAAAGTAATGGAGCCATTGTGTTCGAAGACTGTGTTTTCTTCAATATCTAAACAATATTTTCTAGGAAGAAGGACTCCATGTTGATTTCCATTGTGCACTGAAATGAATGGGAATCAATAGCCTTGTAGTTGGAAGCAAAACAATCTACTCTTACAAAATGAATGCTGGAATGGTGTACAAGCCTTAAAAGCTTGCTTTTTGACAAACAGGAACAGAACGTGCAAGAAAAAATACAAAATAAAAGTCAAGACAAGAACAAAAAACCAAAAGCGTAAAAGTATATAGATGCATGTGTGCATAAACATGTCATTCATAATGTAACAATGTTAGTAGTAGTAATAGTGGTAGTAGTATTAATTGTGATGAACACTAAATGCCATTTCATTTGAGATGGCTGGCCAGTCATCTGTCTGGCTTAAAGCAATGCATTCTGCAAAATGCATAAGGCTTTTTCATGACACACCATTCACTCATATGTGTTGTGCAAATACAGCATCTCGCTCACTGACATGGTCAGATGGTAGCACCGTAAGATTTCTACTGTTCTGCTGTCTACAGCACCTCTGTCTTATTGGCCAAGCTCAGTTCAAATATCACATCGCCAACAAGATGTGATCTCAACTAGATGCCATTCCATGGTCCCATCACAGGATGTCGGATAGCCTATACAACAGATTGTAGTCAATAGCCTATATGGTCAACATTAAAGGTATGATGAAAATCGCCCTGGAAGAGTTGGTAAAGAAAATGTGTTGACAACGATGACAAAAAGTGATGAGTGACAACGAAAAAGTAACAACCAACAAATCTGCATGATCTGTTGAGACAGTGGATTCATGTGTGTACCACGGCTACCACTGACTTACTTTGGTATCACTTCTGTGGGCCCATCACAGAATTTTCAGCAATTCCATGATGCCATCACAGATTTTGAGTTGAGGGTAAATGATTATTACACAGAATTCTGTGAGATCTACCACCTGTGTAAGCTATAATAAATGCCCATAATATGTACAAAAGTGCTTTAAAGAATGTCTAGTGGGAATAATAAATATCTGCAATGGATGGACTAATTTGTAGTAAAAAGTCTACAATGTGCAGAAACAACATTAAAGTTACATTAAACTTTAAAATGTCTTAAATGTGTATTCTTAAGTACAAAACATCCCAATCTGAGTGTTACACAAAACTAGAAACTGTGTAAACCTGTTTCCAAACCTAAGCCAACAGCCAGACACACAGGTGGCCAGGTAGTCAGGCGGGAAAACTAATTAAGATCCAAACATTCAGACACAGTCGGCCTGCGGGGAAACACTGTCAGATGATTTGATCACTTGTCCAATAATCAAGAAAATCATACAGGAGTCTGGCTGGGTTGTTGTGACATTATTGACTATGTGCATAAATGTGTGTGATGAAGAAAAAGGCATTAAAATGTACAAAGAAGAGCAGAAAAAGGCCTGAGGAAGGCAGAGGTGGAAAAGGATGGGACGGTGTTGAGGTGTTAAACTCGTGTTGTAAGTTCTTTTACATCCCATCTCCTGATGAGAAGATGAGAGCCAGATGGCAGATCAGTCATTCTAATGGCATCTCATTTCCTCCATGGGGTTAAAGTTCATACAACAAATTCATCCTTTTAGGTGAAGAGAGACTGTTTCTCCATAGACGAGCAGCAGAATGTCAGCATTCATCACTTAAAAAGCTGGTTATATGGTTTAAAGCTCCTGAATTTAACCACAGAGGGCTGCCATAAAGTGAAGGAGAGTGGTTTAAAGGGAATGTACAGAGAAAAAAAAACAGCCTGGGAGGTTATTTATTTGACTTACCAGCACAGCACCTTGTGTCCAAACTGCTTTTGAAGCTTTATAGCAAATAAATAACTGCATCCATCTTGTTTACATCTGACTGAAACACGTCAAAGCAGGTCAAACCCTAATTACAACTTCTTAAGTTGTAAATGCAAATTAATGAGGAACATATGATGGCATCACGTGACTGATAAGGGATAGACAACCATTATGGAAACCACTGCTCATTAGTTACTAAGGATTTCCTTGAAATTACTTATTTCAGTGACCTTTAACAAATGTACGGCTATTGAGAGAACTTTCTGCCAGCTGCTTCGTTTTCTTCAGGTGACGTCAGACCAGATCACAGCTCTCATCTACTTTTCACACACAGTCTCACAGTCTCCAACATCTTTTCTTCACTCACTCCCATCATCTTCCTGCTTTATTTCCTCCCCAGAAACATCCTCACAAGCTCCATTCTTCACTCTATCATCACCTTCCAATATGTTCCTCCTCACACTCCTCTATAATCTCACACTTCCTATTTTTTTTTTCCTATTTTTCCATCTTCTGTATGTGAACCTGACTTTCTGTCTTTTGTTGATTGCTCTCACCTCAGAGTTTATATCGAGACCACTGACGGTGATATATAAATGCAACGTCAAAGTGCTGGTTTATGTGTAAATGTGCACATAAAAACACTTACTATAGCAAGGAGAATTGCTCAAACATCATAATTTCTGTTTATTTTTTGTTCAATATTTCATCAGTTATGCTGCAGGATGAAGGAACATCCATCTACATCCAGGAAACAAACAATTAAACAGTTAAGTTCAAATGGAAAGAAGAATGAATACTACATGATGATCCCAAACCATTTTACTTTACTTCAAACCACTAATAAAAACAGTCTCTGAATGTATGTGCATACATGAAAATGTTGTTTCTTTTAGCATGGTGGAAATTGTCAGAAAACATATTGTATTTATGTCAGCACCAGTGTCAAGTGGTTGTGACAACGGCGTTATTAAACTAAACATGGTCAGGTTTAAAAGGTGTTAAATGTAGTATTTCTACTTTCAAATTCACTGAACAAAAATATAAATGCCACACTTTTGTTTTTGCTCCCATTTTTCATGAGCTGAACTCAACAATCTAAAACTTTTTCTACGAACACAAAAGGCCTATTTCTCTCAAATATTGTTCATAAATTTGTCTAAATCTGTGTTAGTGAGCACTTCTCCTTTGTCCTTTGATGAGATAATCCATCCACCTCACAGGTGTGGCATATCAAGATGCTGATTAGACAGCAGGATTATAGCACAGGTGTGACTTAGGCTGGCCACAATAAAAGGCCATTCTAAAATGTGCACTTTTACTGTATTGGGTGGTCCAGGGGACCAGTCAGTATTTGGTGTGACCACCATTTTCCTCACACAGTCTTCTTCATGAATTCTCTGAAACACCTTTGGAGATGGCTTATGGTAGAGAAATGAACATTCAGTTCACAGGCAAAAGCTCTGGTGGAGATTCCTGAAGTCAGAATGCCGATTTCATATTCCCTCAAAACTTGTGACATCTGTGGTATTGTGCTGTGTGATAAAACTGCACATTTTAGAGTGGCTTTTTATTGTGGCCAGCCTAAGGCACACCTGTGCAATAATCCTGCTGTCTAATCAGTATCTTGATAGGCCACACCTGTGAGGTGGATGGATTATCTCAGCAAAGGAGAAGTGTTCACTAACACAAATTTAAACAGATTTGTGAACAATATTTGAGAGAAATAGACCTCAATGTGCATACAGAAAAAGTTTTAGATCTTTGAGTTCAGCTCATGAAAAATGGGAGCAAAAAGAAAAGTGTGGCATTTATATTTTTGTTCATTGTATTACAAAAATACTTTAAATTATTATTAGAGCGTTGAGAATAAAGAGTTCTGAAGTTCTGCCAAAGACACCAATGATTATAGATACACTGGACATAGCTCTAAATTAAAAGAATATAATTTGATGCTGAAATGGCAGTGTTTCTTCTACGTGGGTGAGTTTTATTATGAGGCTTATGAAGGTATATGGTTATGATGTGATGCTATTATCTTTGATCTACTGTTCATACTAAACTGTGACAATTTTGACCTTGTTTGTTCAATTCCACACAGATATTTAGTGCAGCTATTGACAACACAAACTGTACAGAAAATACATGGATTTACTGTGACTGTTTTCTGTCTAAAAACAAAGCTAAGCTGACAGAGCTATAATGTCAACTATCAGCAGATGCAGCATGAGAAGATTATAAGACACTGTTATTTTGACTGGCTGTCAATTCACCCAGTGAGTGATACAGTCTGCAGATACATGGCATTAAGTTATTGGTGGTTTTGGCAGACATACGTATGATCAGGCACATGACTTAACCCTGCTGTGGAGAGTTGGGAAAACTCAATACTGCATGGACCTCCTTTAAACTGTGGTAATACTGACGAAGGCTACAGGAAGTAGCTGAAACTATTAAAGCAGGTAAACAAAAAACTACCCCAGTCTGATGAATGAATTACCTACAATTGTGGTAATACTTGGTTAGGTTAAGGAAAAAGGCCAGGGTTTGGTTAAAATAATACATTACAGAGCATGTACTATTGATAATTAAACCCCACCATTATAGTATCTTCCTCCACACCCAAGTGCCATTATTGCCTAAACCTAACAGCTTACAGGGGTCAGGATGTGAAATCCAGGACTGGTGTATCCACCGTCCATCACAAGCTCCTGTCTATTGAGGAAAGACAAGAAAGTAGTGGATCCTTCATTGTGAATTTATTTATTTATTTATTTATTTTTTCTGTTGATGATTATCACTAGGATAGAACAGCAGGAATCATTTTACTTGTACCAAGTTACAAAGAGCACTGCCAGAGCCATGATGTGGCTTTTTCAGCCTGAAACCAAAGACAACAACACCTCTGCCTCACATTACTTAACCACTCTTTGTCTCTCTGCAAATATGCAAACAAAGGCAATGAATCAAGCACCAGGGCCAGATGACACACACCAGGTCAAAACCACTTAGGCAGACATGCAAAACAATGCGGATAAAAGGGCCAGTCTGACTTTGATGATGCATTTCCCACACATTCTGCACACAGCACCTTTGCATTAATAACTTCAAGCAGCTGAATACCCCCCCCCCCCCCCCAAAAAAAAAAAAAAAGAAAAGAATACATAACAAACTTGCTGCCTGATCGCAGGTGGAGAAATGCTGCTGGATGTGAAGGGAAAGGCATGTTAGCAAACACAGAATATATCACTGAGCTGACTCTCACTCACAAAAGTTTTTTTTTTTTTCCTGCACACTGAATAAGATATGAAAAATGAAACACTGGTTTTCTCTACCTACCCTCCTTCACTTCAGCCTCTGCCTAGCGTAGGCGTTGTTGTATATGTTTTCCAGTCTGCATCTGTGTTTGACAGACACCTGCACAAACCCACATTCTCACCTATTTTAGCAGTTATCAACGTGTGAACATTCAGGTGCTTTTCACTGCATATTTCTCTCCCTTATTGTTGGTCTAAGGTATTTATGAGCATATGCAGGAGTGTTAGCTTGCGACTCAGTGGTTTGTTCTGCCTGACGATCACTGTCTTTACAGCAGCTGCTGTCGGCCTGTCAGGGTGGAGATGCTAAACGGCTGCACAGACGGGATGAGGGTATGAGGGTGAACACATGCACATATTTGCTGCAGGCGATTTCACTGAACCCCATTTGTCCAAACCCATTTCCTTATGTTTAATCTCTTTATCATCTGAAGACTTTAATGTTTCAGTGGTAACAACATTTCACGACACAAACAATATAATAATGAAGTCTGAAAATATATTGAATGATGAATAAAAAGGCAACAAGAAGATGCACTGACGACAGAAAGCTGCACATGGCTGCGGGAATAGTTCAGGAAGGTTTTTTGTTTGTTATGTTTTTTCCACAATAAAAAAGGACCTTGACCCTACATATTAGGTGAAAAAAAAAAACTCCTTGTGTTAAAAGATACAAATTCATCTACTTCATTCGCTTATAAAGCCAGAGTGAATTAAAGACGGTGTAGGCAGACTATCATTATTATAAAGGACACACCACAATTTACATAAACTATAAGTTAGAAAAGAGAAAAACAAGACTTCTGCTCCTCCATTGACTATCTAATCTATCCAGTGAGGGTGGATTTTGGCCAATCATTCATCAGAGAGCAGGTATTCCTATGGGCACACGTCCATCCTCATCTGCATCATTCCAGTTAAAAAAGACCACATGATTTCAAAAATGTATTTGTTAGAATTAGTCAAATTTCCATTGAATAATATTCTACAGTCTTTAGCTATACTCACAATTTGTGCCATCATAACTAATCACAACATTTCTGTTTTTAAAAAGAAACTTAAACTATTTTCTTTTCAAAATACATATTCAGAGGAGTGTTACATCTCTGTGTAGCCTATTTCTAACATTAAATACATGCTGTGGAAAAGAGAATAATACACATATTCTCATGTTGGAGAAATTACATCATGTTATTCGCGATATTTAGTCCTGACAAATATAAAAATACAACAATAGAAACAACGCCCACATCTGGGAGTTTTAGCTACACTTAAATCTTTTGCTAAGAAAATATCAAGTAGAGTTAGTTTAAGACCCATTCACACAGCCTCCCATTTACACAAGACCATGGAGACATGCAAGTACACACAGTTACACACAGCAGGCCTCAGTCCGGATGCCGGCATTCTCCACAGTGATAATGGGGCTGTATCCCACTGTAATGCACAGTTCACTGAGGCTGGCTCTGCTCCAGATGGAGAGGCAGCGAGGAAAAGGAACAGGATGCCATAACCTCGCCTAACACAGTGGACAAGAGCCACAGCTGCAGACACATAAATACACACACACACACACACACACACACACACACACACACACACACACACACACACACAGATACACAAGCCAGAGCACCCACGCCTGCATTAGCCCACATGAATGCTTGTATCTAAAGCGATGCAAGCATTTATCTACTGTATGTATGAAACACAGAGACGGACATGGGAATGCTCACAGATACTATTTCCTGCAGAGCAGCTGCGTCCCTACATTGATCATCAAAACACATGAAAAATGGCTGCAAAGCACACATGCTCATATAGAGTGTCTGTAATTATGCAGCTCTACTGTCTGAAAGCTGGAAATAAAGGTAGTGCAAGGGTTGGAGAGAAAAACAAAACAAAACTGCCATTTGTTGTATTCTCAGTTGCTGTGCAACAAGAAAAAAGCCAAAGTGGAGTTTTTTTTTTTTTCTCTAAAAAATTGAAAGTTATTTCATCCTGTTTTGACCTGTCCAGACAAAGGAGTCCAGAGTGAATTTATTCCTTAAGTAAGAGAAGCTCTGCAGGGTCCACACAAACACAGGTAAATTAACTTTTTCATTTCTTAATAACGATTACTTGCTTGATGAAATTGGAACTTCCTTTTGTTTAAAGAAAATGCTGTATAGTATTGATATGAAGAGTAGTCTTTCCATCTTATTGATCAGAGGGATCCTTCCTATATGGGTCTTGCTGAGGTTTCTCCTACTTTATTTCTCTGATTAAAACTACAACTGGCAGAAGTTGCTATACATGTTAAATATAAATTTTCCTGTGTTCCATTTCTAGTACTCTGTCATTGTACGAAGTCATTCGCATCACTAACAAACGTCTTCCTCATGTTTTGGTCATCTGGTTTTATAATTAAAGTATGTTTAAAAGCACTAGCTACTTTGCACAGGCATCAATACAAACCATTGTAAAACAGGTATGATTAAGAAATATTGCTTTATTTATCAGTCTTAAATGACTTGACATGTCTTTCAGATCACTTAACAAATGCTGTTGCCAAAAAAATGGATGTTTATTAAAATTAATGTTTACGAGTACATGAAAATACAAATAGTGTGGAAAAATCACCGTATTTCTAATAGGGTAAATTTGACCCAGTGGCTGTTAGAGGTATAAATGTCCATAATTTTAGTCTGAATTTACTTTAACTATATTTAACAGTGTAACACAATGTTCAATATTTTATTAAAACAAAGCGACACAATCTTAGACAACCTTTATCTTTGTAGTTTCTACAAGGTTGAAATGAACATACATATTTACTTCACATTCTCTTTTCTTCAAATATAACAAGAAAATACAGGGAATATGCGCACAGCCTTTAAAATAATGGGTTCTGAAGGTTAAAGTTACTATTCAGTGTGACCCCTGACCCCATGACAAGAGGCAGCACAAACAGTTAGAAACATCTGACATGTGTTGAATGAAACCTGGTGTAAAACATTAGAAAATTAATCCAATAAATCTCCTATTGTCTGAACAACAGGGACATGTTAAGTGCGAAGGGAGGTCAAACTAAACACTACCACTATGAACTAAAATTGATTATTTTTTTTCACTTTTAACACAATGATGTATGTTGCATTATGCTGTAAACATCTAAAATTATGTTTCATAATAGCAAAAAGGTTAGAAATTAAAGGAGAACACAAAGTTTTATGCAAAAAAAGGGAAGCCACTTGGCACACTCACACCAAGCCAAAGATTAAGATAAAAATGTACCTGGAGAGGACCTGAGAACACCCACTAATATTCTTTTTTGACAAAGTTTTATTTTTCAAAATGTACTGTATCACCTCTCTGTAAGTAGTTTTGGCTTGCCATCTAATCTGGCCGAGTTTATACATAAAAATAAGGCAATGGCTACTGCCACAGTACTGTGGCACAAAATATTGATTTGTCTATTGCCACAGACCAATCAAAGGTTAGCATTTGTACTGGAGCCAATCAGGGATACTGTTAAATGAACTCATTAGCTTGTTGCCAGAGTACTGTGGTGATATATGGCGTATACTTTAGTGCATTCTTTTGTGTATTTTGCTACCACAGTACTGTTACTGATTGAAGAAAATGTCAAATTGGTGGTAGTATAAAATATAGAATAGGAATTTTTGTTCTAAATACTCTGTATGTTGTTTTATGGGGTTCTTTGCTCTGTGCAGTCAGTGAGGCTGGAGAAGGTGGATGGAGCTACATGTTAGATGTGGCAGTGGGCTGTGTGACTTCTCAGTTCTGTGTCACTTCTGTAGTCCTGTGGAATTCTGCACTCTGAACATTGTCCCAGTAGTGGTATTTAACCCCCCCCCTTTGAAAATCTTTCAGAAAAAAAAAAAAAAAAAAAAATTCTCCAGCTAGGAATAGAACTTGAATCTTCCACATTGCAGTCTGATAACTAACCAAGTGAGCTACATGCCTGCTGTGTCTAAGAATGACCTATTTGCCATCTGATTGCCTTGGTGCTTTTTCGGGATGTACGTTACCAGTCTAGACATGATACAACAAGGGTGCTGATTGGCTCTGTGGTAATAGACAAACCAGTATTTTGTGCCACAGTACTGTGTCAATAGCCACTTCATAAAAATAAATAAATAAATCACATTACAGAGTTATAATTACAAGCACTTACTCTAAAATGTAAGCACTTTTCAGACCTTGAAAACACAACGTTGAAATTCAAGCATTTTCAAGGATTTCAAGCACCCACACAGGAGATGCCATTTTTATGAACTTCCAGTTGCCTTGCACTTAGGCATCATCTTGATATTTTGTGACAAGCCTGTGATCTTATTGAAAGCTAAAACAGGTCTATTGAAATCAGAGTAAACAAAAATATGTGTTGGTCTATTGTTATCTCTCTCAGCCAGGTTGGATTCAATTTGCAGACTGCAGTTTGCCCACACTGTCTGCTGAAGCCAGTACTGTTTGCTAAAAATCACACAGGCCTGCAATCAAATAATAACTAAATGGATAGAAGTAAAGACAGATACATTCTATACATCAGTTTTAACCTACAATAAACCACTGCATTTCATTAGGTGTGACCTCCGATGTAATCCTTCTCTGCTGGTTATTTTTTATATTCCTCTGATGGGTTTCAATATCTGCTCATAAATACTCCCGGTGTGCACACATGCTGAAAGACACATTTGCACACATTTGAGACCTTGGGTTATATAATTACAGTGTACGTCAGTTTTGCAGGACTTTCATACTGCTAACATAGCAAAAAAATAAAACCTAATTATTAAAATGCTCCAAGAATCAGGCTTGTAGGAGGAAAGCGTAAAGTTTGGAATACATTTTACTGTAAAATTTTAAAAATCAAAAGGTTTTAGTTGAGAATGACAAAAGTGATGCACAAATGGGGAGTATTTCTGAGAAGATACAAGGATGAGTGGGTGGGTGGGGTGTACATCCATTTGATGATCCTAAACCTACAGTAACTGCCAGTGGAAACACAGGAGACGTTGCTCCTTTCAATGTTACAGAACAAGGGGAGAAAAAAGTGGGAGGGGAAGAGGAGGTGAGATAGAAAAGAGAGGAGAGAAAGGAAGGAAAGCGGGAAGAGGGGAAAGGAGGGGGAAGGAAAGGAGGAAGGAGGGGCGGAGTGTAGTCTGAGTCATCATCGGTTACAGACGAGCTCAGCCGGCGGGGAGGAACGACGACGCACACACACACAATCACGCGCACACACAGAGGAGAGGCAATCTTTAATGGCAGCTTCCCCTTCTCTTTGACTAACGGGGACAGGAGTCAAATGGTCAGAGACTGTGGGGAATTGTTGTGTATATCGAAGCCACTGACCCCTCTCCGACACACACATATAAATGAGCCCAACCGGTCCATTAGAGATTAAACAAGTTGCTCCGTCTATGTTCCTGTCTGCAGGCGTGACTCAAAATTTCAGCAGACTGTCTTCTACTTCCTTTCCCCGTCTCTCTTTGTGTCACTCAGTGGTCTCTATTGCCCCATTAGTGGATTGAGCACGCTCATACCACAGCAGAAGACGGGCACAATTCAGAGAAAATGAAACTTAGTCCATCATCAGATGTCAGGACATGTGAGAAAACTAACCGGAATAATTTACTTTCTCTGTCTCCATGCATCTCCAACATCACTGCTCTAAAAAAAAAAAAAAAAAAGAGCAGTAACAATCAGTTGATTAGTTGTGAGTTACTAAAATTAAATGCCAATTAATTTGGCATTTGATACATTGGATTGAGAAGGAAAAAAAAAAATCCAAATTCTGATTCCTGCCTCGTGAAATTAAATATTTTCTGGTTTCTCTCCTCTGTGAAAGTCATCTGGGCCCAAACCTGGGCTTTGAGAAAGAATGATGGACATTTTTCATAGTTTTCTGACATTTAATAACAACTAATCAACCATTAATTTAACTTGATTTGATTTAAAAAAAAAAAAAAAAGCAAATCAAAATGAAATAAAAATTCTCTAATAAAAGTAAAACCACCAACAAAACACAAATATCCGCACTTTCTAAACAATTTATGACTTCTTTTTCATAAACAGGCCATGATTTTGCCAGTGCAACTTCAAGAACAAGCAAAAACAGCAAAGCCCAAACTTCAGATTATTATCTTCTTTTTTTATACTTCTGGTGAAAACATCCCCTGTGGTGAATGGTTGAGTTACATAAAGAGCACTTCTGCACCCACCAATATTCACACAATTACAGTGAGGAACAACCTCAAAGAAATGCTGCTTTTTGCCATATTATTTCCTAACATGTGTGAACTAATAAGGAATTATTATCAGAAGATGTAATACGGGTATATTATTAAGAAAGATTGCCGATTAGCTCCTTGGTAACCAAATGACTTAGCCTAGCAACGGATACAGCTCACATCTCTCTGTAGTAATTACTGGTATGGCTGAAATGTAACTTTCATCTGTGCTTGGATTAAATTATAGCTTATGAAATACAACCATTAAAGATCCATTTGTTCCATTATAGATCCTTGTTGTTCTCCTAATGTGAGATAAAATACTGTAGAAAGGAACATGGCAGGGTTATTTGGCATTTCTTTCTCATTCAAGCTATGATGCACCTTGTAGCAACTTTAAATCTTAGTCTTTGGCTTTCCTGTAAATTCAAAAATGAAATTGTTTTCACTGCCCAATAGTCCCCATCCATCCAAACTTAATATAAAACACCACCTTAGAGAGTTTGCTCATTATGAGCCTAGTGCTGCTGTGGCTGTGAGGGTTGTTGCAATAATAGAGTGCACAAATAGTGAAGTTTGAGTCATTCACTACTTGAATATTGAGCTGCACTGCACCGAGTAAGGGACGGAGACATAAAAAATCTCCATTAGAGCCATGTTGGAGGTCATCTCTAGAGCAACAACAGGGGTGTCTGTGCTGCATCTGTCTGGACAAAAGAGGAAAATTACATCTACGAACAGCAGAGTGCTTGCCTTTATGTGACATATCATGCAGCATTGAAAATGAGCAATGTCGCTGATGAATACTTTTGCAAAAATCCAACCCTGGTGTCATCAGTCCAGCTGAAGAAAAATGAAGGTGCTAATCGCAGTGAATAATAATTTAGCAAAAAGCATCTAGTGAATATGTCAGACAGGAAGCTTCATGTAACAAAAGATTTAAAAAGGTAGTAGATGAGAATGACAAAATAAACAAAAAGTAGTGGAGAGACTGATAAATTAGTGCTCATTATTATCAAATATTAACTGAAAATGTTCTACTTTAATATCAAGGACAAATCCATAGAGTGAGGGTTCCCAAAACTACTCATTCTGTCTGCTGTCATGTCATGAATTGTTATGGTGTGTGTATTTTTTCAGACTCTTCCATTGTGTTAAATGTGCTTTACAAAAGAATCAGTCAGAAAATAAAACCCTGTCAACAATCACAACAGACGTGTGAAACAAATGCTTCAAAAGCTAACACACAAACTAGTGCTGTCAATAAATATTCTAGACTTGATTGTGTGCAGCCTGGCCATAGTGCTGATCCTTCCATTGGATGATTACTGCACTGATTAATATGTATTAGCTTCAACAAGTTCTTTAACTCTAACTGATGCAGTGAGAAGCTTCTCCTTTAACAACCATCAGTTTAATAGGGAGCATGAAGATTGAACTGTGTTTCAATGGGAAAAGGTCATGTGGTCTGATGAGTCCAGGTTGACCCTGTTCCAGTGTGATGGGTGCATCAGGGTAAGAATAGAGGTCCAATCCAATCCAACTTTATTTATAAAGCACTTTAAAACAACCACAGAGGACCAAAGTGCTGTACAGAAGACTAAAGGCACAATAAAAATTAATAAAAGTGTTAAAAAAACATTAAAATGAGATAAAAACAGATAAATAAAACAAGCTAAAATATAAAAACAGAAACAAAATATCAACATTGCATGGGTGTTAAAAGGCCAAGGAGAACAGGTGGGTTTTCAGAAGAGATTTAAGTGGTCAATGAAGTGATTACCCATCATGCCAAGTGCCTACAGTACAAGCCTGTGGGGGCAGTATTATGATCTGAGGTTGCTTCAGTCGGTCAGGGCTAGGTTCAGCAATGTTATGTAAAAAAAAAAAGAAAAAAAAAGTTCTATTATATAAACTTATGAAAGCAATGCCATGGTGAATGTGCACCATAATCAAATTGTGGGCCTTTTTTTGTGGCATGTTTGAACTCTATACAAAAACATATCTCCAACTGTGAAAATTAATATTCGATTGTACAGCGCTGTCATGGCTGTTTGACTAGCAAGTGCAATGCACGATGGACAAAAGTCACACAACATCACTTTGCATAGTTTAAAATGAACTGCAAGTCAAGCTGTAGTGAGTGAGTGTTCCAAAAGCAGACCTGCACTAATGATGGGAGGGATTTTACAGCCCAACTCACATAAAGATTGATTTGCACTCTGAGCAACATAAAAATCCACTTTTGGAAATACACGGTTGCCCATAAAGTTGGAATAATTTTGTTTCCAGACACATTCTTCTTTTTACCCCTATTTATACACATCAGTAATTACCTTTGACCAGGTACACTGATTACATACTGACTCCCAGTTACAATTTATCTATCAAGAATAAATCACATTGTTGCAATCATTTCATGAAAAGAGGTAAAAATATATTTTTTCCAACTTTCAAAAGTAGACGGCAAAATTGTGGAACCATGAGATAAAGTTGTTTGTAAGGCACACTCAGACAAACCATTATTCCTGGTGAATCACAGACCCTCATAATATTGGAGCGCATGTGTATTCTTTATATGATGTCGATTTCTCAACACCGGTACATGCACTGTTCTACTGCAGGTAATCCACTGATTTATATGACCATAGAAACATGGCATATCCTCTACACAGCTCGCCCGGAGCAACTGTTCTACATTTATTTTGCAACATGTAAGTATTAGTTTGTCATGACACATTTAATTAAACCTATGTCCACCAATGATTATGACTTTTATTGTATTAATTTACTGTATTGTGGGCAAAATGATCAAAAGTAAATACTACATGTCTTGAGGGACTAATCAAATCTAATTTCTGGTCAATTCTGACATCACACAACTGAATTATCCACTGTCTGAAAGTCTCTTACTGTGATGTTGTTACATCTTTTATGTCATTTTTGTATCTTTTACATCCATGGGCTGTGCTCTACATTTCTTGGCTTTGGTGAGGCCTCTTTGATTTTAATACAGAAAATCAATCCACATATCATAGTACTGTTACATATTTTACGCTGAGAACTGACAGTTTGGGGAAGACCATATATTTCATCTTTAAAAGCGCACTTCAGTCAAACAGCAGACATGCCTTTTACAAACAACAATGTGGGATAAAGTATTGACTCGACAATGTAGGATTTTTCTAAAAATGTTGCAAACTAAAATCTGCAAAGAAGCACCCTGTAATTAAACCACAACAAGGGCAGATGTAGCTTGTAGGCTGCTCATTGCCCACCTCATACTTCCCAAAATGTCTGTGAAAAGATATTACATAAAAGCTTCTAGACGGGCTTTTGTGCAACAGTACAATGCATTAGTGCAAGCTGCGATACCTCAAGCACTAGGTGGGTACACAGGTCCCCAGAGGGTTACATAAACAAGCACACAGAACAAGTTTGATGCCTGCATCACATTTCATCAGTTTGAGGCGTGTGTGTGTGTGTGTGTGTGTGTGTGTGTGTGTGTGTGTGTGTGTGTGTGTGTGTTCGCTTGTGTGCTTTGTGAATATTTCATCTCTGTGGCAGGGAGGTTAACATGATTCCTGAGGCTTTTTCATCCACACGTACATTCATGAAGATGCACATGCAAACACTGGAGAGGAGATGGAGATAATAACATTAAGGCAGGGAAAGGCACGTCCACAGCTGAGCTGATGAGTTCAGGAAATAAACTTGCCCTCTCAGACATGGATGGATCCACAGAGCAATTAAGTCAAACCCAAAACTAAGGAAATGCAGTGAAACCGGAAGGTTTGAGCTGGAGTGATGCGTTTACTCTGCTTTAATTGGTTGTCTTGCAATCCGGAGAGTGATGATGATGATGATCTGAGCTTTTGAAAAGGTTGTACAGCAGGCTGCTAATATAGTATTTCCACTGCGTGTTATGGTTTGGGTTGGTATGGTACGGTATGCCATTTTGTGTGTTACCATTGTAAAAAGGGTCCAAACAACTGACCCGCACTATATTTTCTCTTGGTACCCTTCCTTTGGAGGTCTAATAATAATAATAATAATAATAATAATAATAATAATAATAATAATAATAATAATGGATTTGATTTATATAGTGCTTGTCTATGGACACATACTCAAAGTGCGTACAGTGGATCCATTATTCACTCACTCACACATTCACACTCTGGTGGTGTTACACTACATATGTATCCACAGCTGCCCTGGGGGAGACTGACTGAAGCGTGGCTGCCAATTCACGCCTACAGCAGCTCCAATCACCACCGAACATTTATACGCATTCAGACACCGGTGTGAGCAGCAGCACTGGAGGCAAGGGGGGTGAAGTGTCTTGCCTAAGGACACAACAGCACATGACTAGGACAGAGCGGGATTTGAACCGCCAACCCCTCAGTTATTGGACAACCCTCTCTACCTCTTGGCAGTTTTGTCTTCAGGTCTACAGTAAACAGGACTCAGATGGTAACTGACAACCAGATGCTGACAACTTCATTTAATATCTGAAAATGTGCCCAAATCACCAATAATGATATGAATAAACCTGAGGTGAATGGCATTTTGTTTGCAGCACCAAATTTGCAGCCAACATGTTTATGCAGAATGCACCATTTCTTAATTAAATAGTTCCTGTGGGAAAATTTAGCAAGAGCCTAATTATAAACCTCGCAGTTTAGCTTTTGTCTTTTGTAGCAGTATTTTAGCTTCACCTAGGGCTGAGCACTAGAATCGATTTGTTTGAATGACACTTGGCTTTCCGAAAATGGTGAAAAACGCCTAAACCGCAAAATTGAGATTATTCCTCTGGAGACCGTTCTTGTCCAACAAAAAGTCAAATTGCAACTTTTTTGCTTGTTGTCATATACACAATTAATATTTAATATGCTTTTAGTAATGAGAGAGTTGTTTTTTGTTTTTTTTTTTAAATATGTTTTGTCTTCAGCACTTATCTCCAGAAAACAATTGAATAAAATCTTAAATTGTCAATCAAAATTTAGATTAAAATTTTTGGCCAGATCTCCCAGCTCTTGTTTCACCCCAGTCCACCCTGTTCAGAACTACGCATGTTCTTAGCAAATGGTAGGAATGTCGTCATTGGTCATGTCCTTTGTCTGCAATGGAAAAATGTCCATATATTGAGCAAATTTCCACTATAGCAACAACCATGATGCCAAACTTACAATAATTTGTTCCTCTTAGACGAACATTTCATTCTCAACCTGCTAACTGTGTGACATAACATTGAATTCACTTTACTAGCTATATTTGTCATTGGTAAAAGGCAAAGTGTGACAGCTATGTTTAAATACCATCTGAAGTTGACAACTCAAGGCCTGTGCAACTATTTACTTCATGTGGGCAGTTTTGCTGCAAACTACAACTTTCTTATTTGAAAAATTATCTTTACAACTGACAAATGTCATATCTGTAAATGATGGTATAATTAAACAGGATCAAAATGACCTAATCTCTCAGCATTGACTTAAATGCAATCGTTTTCCTCACCAAAACAAAACAAAAAAAGTCTCATGGGGCGAAACTGGTAGACAGAACTTCAGCTCTCTGTTGACACTGATGTGAGCTGACACTGGTCATAACAACAACTTAGAGATGAGATGAGGCTGAAACCAGTCTCACATGGTTTACTTATACATCCCATTTTGATAAAATGGACATTAATCATGACATATACATACACCATGGTAGAAGAAGTGGATAAGTATAATATTACCCCTTCAATCATGCTGAAAACAACCAGTGCACAATAAAAGTATTTAAAAAGTTAGCGTTTGGGCATAAAGGTTGACAAATACTGTGTATGTATGACACAGCTAACTTTATGGACAATTTTTGGTTTTGTCATGCGACAGACGAAGACTCAGCCTGAAGCGCTGTGAAGAAGTTGGCCGTGCCCACAGGGGGGTCTGGTGTGTTTGTGCTTCTTCATCTGCTCTTTGGATGGTGACTGAATTTTGTGTGTATGCGTGTGTGTGTGTGTGCGCGCGTGTGTGTGTGCGTGTGTGATGAAGAAGCTCATGGCGTGGGTGGAGAGTATGGGTCTATAACAGTTGCTCTGATGAGCCACGAGTGCCTTGATGAGACACTGTGTGTTGCTGAGGTGATTCAGAGTTGGGTTTTTTTTTTGTTTTTTTGTTTTTTTTTAATACTGCCCTGAATTAGACATGAAAGAGAACAAATGCTACCCTCATGTACTTCCATCAAAGCCTGTTAGATCTTGCAACCTTAAAGTACTTTCTTTTTGGAGAATTGTAACCTTAGACATGCACTTCTGGTTTGGTTACTCTTCTGTTGTTAGGTAATAGGAGGAACTTAATATTTTTGACAAAATATATGAAAAGTGCAATGATGTCTTATAGATTATACTGTAAATAGAAGGACAGTTGAGTGACTGAAAATTAAGAAGCCATTTAAATACCATTTTTGCAAAAATCTATATTTTGGTCCCAGCTTTTTCTTCCTTTCAGTAATTTGGTAATGAGGTGTTTGTTCTGTTGGTTGAACAGAGTAATCATTGACATTGAGCTCTGATAGTATATCTGAACTTTTTACATCCAGTTCATTTTAGGTGGGCACCTGATGAAACTATAAATGCTTCTAAGTGTTTAGTGGCTGAACTGAACAGTTCATTAAAATATTATCAAAATCTCAAGATGAAAAAGTGCAATATCTAAATTAACCGGTGCTGCACTTTCTTGTATGTATAGTTTTTGCATTTTAAGTTAAAACATGTTGCAACTTGTCATTAAAAATAAAGCATTGAGATGTTACAGAGATCCCATGGCCTACAAATCATACATAAGTGAATATGAGTATGCTTATTTGTTTTTCTGTACATTGAAAATGAAACAGAGTCCGAGTATATTATAAATCCAAAAAATTGAGAGATATTGTCAAAATAATTGCAATGTGGTTGTATTATTATTATTATTATTGTTGTTATGATTACTGTTATTATTATTTAGGCTTCCTGTAAGCAGGAAAGTACATTGTGATTGTATGTTTGCATGGAATGGACGTTTATAGCGAATTTTTACTGAGTGGTACATGTCGGGTCAGTATGGTACGGTATAATATAGTAACGGCCCAGGAAGGTGGGAATTCCACTACCATCCGTACCCTCACTTGGTTGACAGCAATAATGGACATTCAGCAGCAAGAAGTGATGTTTTTCTTTCACCCAATCAATGGACTGTATTGGGTCCATGCCCAGCATATTCTATGAATCAAACACACCAGTTCTGTTATTTAACCTTTTAACCCGTGACGTGTCTGTGGTGAGCATTCTGAATGTATGATTAATTTTAAATATTCATACAAATTCAACCATTTGCTCAATAGGAAGTTTCATGATGTGCTGATAGACCTTGTTCTTTGAAAGACATCTGAGCATGCTCAGTGCACCCCTCGCTCCCTGTGGAATGGGGGTCAAGACACAGAGCAGTGAGTGAGACTGACTCACTATTAAAATAGACTGTTTGGGCATTTTTTTTCTTTTTCTTTTTTTTTTTTTTTTTTTTTTTTTACAGTTTTCCTTGTCATTTTTTTGTTTTTACTGTTGTTTGCAGTGTTGTGGGGATTTTTCTTTATTTTATTACTGAGTTTTTATTGAGTTTTGACCGTGTAACTGCTTTTTGGAGTTCAACTAGGTGCCAAAAAGCAGCTGGACTGATTCAGAAAAAAAGAGTCCCAAAACAAAAACTACTGGACCAAAATTCAAATACTTGTTGTTCAGTGTGTTCCAGGTCACAGTTCATATTCAACATCCAAAATCTCTTATCGATGTACATTCTGAGTGCCTTATTTAGAAAAAATGTGTTAAATTTCAATTCCTCTCCACCCTGTTTTGACACTAAAACACACCGTAAAGCAAAAACACTGAAGAAAAGTAACTTTTATGACACTCAAACAGACACAGATTCACAGCAGCATATTAACCTAAAATAATGTCTCAGGGGTTAAAGGGTTAAGTGAATCTCTATACCATATATGAACATAGAGGACAAACTTGTTGACTCTTGATTGTCTTAAAGTTCATCTTCTTTGCGAAAAGTATCCATGACTTCTTCTTGTCAGTGTAGATCATAGTGTCAGGATTTGCACACACACTGCATTGATGTAGATGAGAAAACCATGTGGAACACAACAGAAGGACTCCAGGGCCTTTGCAGAGCAGCTGACTACAGTACATTCATTCTCATGATGTTTTTGCTACTCGAACTAACTCTCATCAAACAGAGCAAGAATAATCTTGAGGTTGCGTGGAGTTCGGTGAGAACAAACAAGCACACATTAGCGCTATAATGTACATACAGTTGTGGAAAACAGACAAATGCTGGGAAGATACCTTACTCTATTTGGTGATTAAAACAGATGTGATGTGCAAAGACAGGCAGACAAAAACAGAGTCAACAACACTGCAGGGTGACCTCTGACAGAATATCCCATAACACCTGAACGACACACACACACACACACACTGCAGAGCTGTATTCACCTCCCCTCCCTTTCTGCTTCAATCGAATCAGCTCTCATCAAATCCAATCAGACCCACTGAGGCGTTTCATTTGGAGTCAAGCGGCACAGTAGATTATGCACACAGACCAAGGCAGTTCACAGTGAGTGTGTACACATCCACGTGTTTGTGCATGTGTGCTCCAGTCCATCTGCACTGTTGCTGTTTGTGTGCCTCTGTCCGTCTGTGTAGGCTTAGGTGTACTGCGTGTGTGTGCGTGGAGCATTTCATCCATTATATTGCGGCCAATGTGAAACACTGCCAGTCAGACAGATTGGGCTTATGAAACACTTCCACAGCTGTGTTAAGGCTGGCAACACCCCTCTGTTTCTCCATCCGTTCGGCCATGAAATCAACACAATCACTCCACCTTCAGCAACCTAAAGTTGCACCTGTTCACGTCGTCACTACCCTGTTGATGCATTCCGACTCCACCGCACTGTAGGAAGTTTCACATGCAAATACAGACAAAAATACAACACAAAGAAACAGAGATTATATAGATAAGGTGCATAGAAGCAGGCATTAAAAAGTAGCTCTTTGCTGGTGTAGGCGTCACTTGTAGCACAGCAACCAACCAACCACGCAGCCGAGTAGTGCTGCTGGAGGGCTTAAATCTGTGTTTATTCTGTGAGTGTTATGTCCATGTGGCTGCAGCTGGAAAACGAAGGCTTAACCTCATTGCAACTGGGGAATTTAACATCATTGCACATACTTCAGATATAAATTACATCAACGCAAGTCTCCCCTTCAACCTGCATGCATCACAGGGTTTTTTTTTTTTTGCATTTTCATCTCTTCAGAGTGTTGTGTACATGACTGTAATGCCGATTTCTAAGTAAACATCAGCATAATCAGCTTGCCAAGCACAAGCTAAATGCAACATATTCGTGTACTAAAGAAAAGTGGGTGGACATGCAGAACCAAACTACACAACAGGATAATCTGTGGTGCATCTGGAACATAAGGAAAGGATTTAAAAAATACATATAGTCAGTGATGTAACTAGAAATATGGACTTTCCCTTTAAGGCATCACTTCCTGCTGAGAGTTCGCTTCATGAGTATGAGACTAAACAACATGTTTGTTAAAGGCATTTTTAATACAGTGGGCGTTGTAAACTTGGCCCCCGGTGCTGGTTTAAGTCCCGATCCAGTCCTGTTCACAGCATCACTTCCTGTGACCCCTGTGACCCCTTTGACTCAGACAGAAGCAGTCGACTGAAGTTTCTCATGCAGTTAGACTTGATATAGTGAGTCTTAATCAATGGAAGTATCCTTTTACATTACATGGTCTAGTTTGTCATATGTAAATAAATACAATAAATACAATATTTAAGTGATTCACAAAGATCAGGTGTCCCACTTTTTAGTATTTATCCACTTTCAAAATAGTACCTGAATCTAGATTTAAGAAATCTTTAAAGGGGTTCTGAGTAGTATTGACATTCCAAACTCACAACAGCAGCGAAAGTCATGTACCAGAAATCACTTAGTACTACCAAAACCACCAATGAATATGTATCCACAGACTGTATCACTCACTGAATAACGCATAAAGCTCATCGTTTTCACACATCTGAATGATCCAGTTTCCTCTCCAAGCAAAACTCAGAGCTCATTATTTTGACAGTTGCTCAAAATGACACTGTCTTATAATCTTCACGTGCTGCATCAGCTGATAGTTTACATTATAGCTCTGTTAGCTTAGCTCTGTTTTTAGACAGAAAAAAGCCAGAGTAAATTCACAAACCACCTCCATTTTCTGTACAGTTTGTGTTGTCAGTAGCTGAACTAAAGATCAGTTTAGAAACAATGTCAGACCAGTCACGGTTTAGTCTGACCTATGGATCAACAAATGGCAAAATTAGCAAAGATAATAACATAATTTAATAACTTTATGTCTTCATAAGCTTCAAAATCCAACTCAAGAAACACTGATTTCATCATCAAACTCCATTCTTTTCATTTAGAACTGTGTCCAGTGGTGAAAACAACTACAATGCTTCTAATTTTTAATCACTGTCACTTTTTTTGACAGTATAAATTGTTCCTTAGTGGTTCTCATCCCATCACATTATTTATAGATGTAAAAGGCCCCGTGGCGATTGTTTTCCTCACTCTGGCTGTGGGAGACTGACAGAGTGACTCACTACTCCCTCTAGTGGTCGTTTCATCCACCGGCCCTTCAGTGTAAATAGATTCAGTTCATACCTCTATAACTGAATACACTGCCATCTTTCGTACAACTCCATAGTAGAGCTGCACAATATATCGTTTGAGCATCGTCATCGCAATGTACGTGTGCACAATAGTCACATTGCAGGTCCTGCAATGTAGGAGGTAAATTAACTCAACGTGTTCTCATCTAAGTTCAACCTGGGTACCTGACACACACTGCCCACAGCGATCCACCAATCACAATTGTTCTTAATCAGTTTGTCGAAGCAGACCACGCCCCTGCACATGGAGGGTGTCACTGGTAACAACATTGAAAAATGAGCAATGAACCAGAGAAAACCACCAATAATGAAGACTTGGTGCAAAAAAGAAAAGCAGCGTCAGTTATCTGGAATTATTTCGGCTACAAGAAGGATGATATTGAAACACGTGTTCTGTGTCAACATGGCCTTAAACCTGTTGCCACGAGAGGAAACACAACTAATTTGTTTGACCATTTATGTCAGCACTGCACAGCTATTACATCCTCCTGAGTAGCTTTTCTTATTGCAATATATATCGCAGGGTAAAAAAAAAAAAAAAAAATCGCAATGTCAGTTTATTCCAATATCATGCAGCCCTACTTCATAGATCATTATACTAAATGCTCTAATGATACTTTTGGGTCATTATCATGCATAATACTATATTATGGCAGGAAATCTGAATTAGGGTAGGTAATCTGCGGTGGAATTTTTACCTTAAAATTTACAAATTATCAAGGTATGTAGATCACAGATGACCTCCGCAGTTATTACAAATGACACAAGGTTCACTGTTAATACTAGTCCTGTGTGAAAAAAGTTGATTTATTGTCTTCTTCATTAGTGTTTTCTCTGCTTGTTACAGGTGACTCCAACTGTTATCAATAAAAGAAATTCCAAGAGAACATGAGAGAGATTCTCAACTCACTATTTTTTTCTTATTTTGCGACTCTATCATGGCACTTCCACTACCCTCATTCATATTTTAAGATATTCCAAATTAAATCTAGCTACAAAAAAAGACAAACAAAAAAAAAAAATACTGCATGGAGGTATAGAAAGTTGTTGCTATGGGAACAATAGACTGTCTCGTCGAGGCGCACTGGTGTAAACTGGCATCTTATTGTGAATCTTCAGTCTCAGGGTTTTAACAGGGTTTTAAATGTACAAAAAATGCAGTCTTTGGATGAAGGATGGATTTAATTATTTTGTGTTGTTGTAGTTCAACAAACACTTTCCTGTCAGGTTCAGCTGCGGTTAATCTGCGTCAATGGTTTAATCTGTAAAATGGATACCTAGAACAGAGCTGAGAAAAGTGGGCGGCAGCGAAGGACAATATGCGAGCAGGAGGAGCACAGATTACAGGCACTGATGTAACACAGCGTAATGACACTGACCCTCTGTAACTCATAGCTTCCTGAGAGCCCAGTGCAGACACATGGTAAAAGTAAACAAATGCACAGCAGGGGAGGGAGAGGATGGGAAACAAAAGACTGACAGTGACAGATCTGTTCCCCTCTGTGCAGGAGGAGGCCTGTCAGAGGATCCGGGGCTGCAGGAAGTCCTGCTTTCAGAGCGACGGCCTGAGAATGCAGGTTGTTTTTGTGACATCCGAGTCACTGCTTTGGGACCACATGCATTCGTGTTGTTTTTCATCATGATGTGATCTTAATTACCCATTGAACTGTACTGACATGCACTGCTGTCAGATTAGGCTGATACCAGGCTTCATTAAATATCAGCTGTCTGTCTGTCAGTGTCATCTCCATCAGCCTGTGATGTCTCATTACATATTAACACTGACTTTTTTATACCAACTACAATGCAGAAACAAAAAAACACACATTTTTGTAACATCAGTGCTCAACCTAACTAAAAAGACTTTGAATTTGGAACATAGGTGGCAAAAAATGGGCCAAAACCAGCCCACCAAAGGATCTAATCCAGCCCATGGGATGAATTTGTGAAATGCAAAAATTACTCTGAAGATGTTGATCATTTCAGTTCAAATTCCACATTCAGACTAATATGATCTAAAATGGGTTGGACCAATAAAATACTATCATAATAACCTATAAATAATGACAACTCCAAATTTTTCCCTTTGTTTTAGTGCTAAACAGTAAAATGACCTGACAGTGTTTACATTTCCAAACATTTTCATAACGTAATTTTACTTTTTTCACACTAAATTATAGACAAGTCTTTGGAGTTGACATTATTTATAGGCTATTATTCCAGTATTTTCTGGTCTGGCTTGAGTTCATGCTGGGCTGTATGTGGCCCTTGAACTAAAATGAATTTGACACTCCTGATTTGTTGTGTTTTGTTTTAAGCGCACTCTTCATAAAAAAAGGATTCAAGTGCTTTTATTCCATTCAACAAAAGTTAATGGACTTAACCATTTACAGCTTTTATTGATATGTCTTTTTCAAACTGAATTATGTCTGAATTATGTGCACAGTCGTCAAAGGATACATTAAGATATAATGCCTCGTATACAATTTACTGCTCACTCACACTTCCTCGTAAAACTTATTGTGTGGAAATGGGAGACTGTTGACCTTTAAATAGTGCAGAAATTCTATAGTTAAACTCCATTGATAGGAGACATACATTTTATAAAAATGTCTGCTTACAATGACTATACTAATTATTGGTTTGTTGGTAAAATTAATTTTAGATTCTATGAAATTTACAATTCCAAAAGGTGGGACACTGTAACATTATTACATTTTCCATTTTTCATTCACCATAGAAATCATAACAATTGATTTATAAGAGAAAATGTATCATTAAAAAAAATAGGTCATTTTGAATTTGATGACAGCAGCTGTTGCAAATTGGTAAACCTCTGCCCATCATTATTTCTCTCTCTGAGATGCTTTTTTGATACCCTGTCATGTTACTGACCTTTTGCAAATGAACTAAACTAGATGCAAAAAGCTCCTCCAGCTGTTTATTATTAGGTCCACTTACTTTCCCAGCTACTCTCTCAGCTTTTTGGAGATGCATTGCTATTGATATGTTTTCTATGTTCTATCATAAATTAAGTAAATCACAGAGATCTGCAAATCATTACATTCTATTTTCATTTGCATTCTTCACAGAATCCCGGCTGTTTTGGAAATGGGGTTTTAATTATTTAGTATATAATAAAATAATCCTAATATTAATAGATCACTCTCTAAATAATACTGAATTGTGATCTTACTTAAAAGGTAATTAGTAAGTTTATTATGAAGCACAGAATGCACAGTTTTTTCTGTTGTTAGGGTTAAATTATGCAACAATGGAAATGTTTGGTCAGGTTTCCAAAGCTCTGGAGCTTAAAAGTATGAATGCAGATGCATATAATATATCCACTTTGCTTTTCTACACTACAAATCCTATTGTTCACACACTATAAATTTATTGCATTGTGAAAATTGAACAAACACTTTTGCAATTCTTAAAACATCAAACCAAAAGTGAGAAAATGCAGTTCTTTATTTATTTATTTTTATCTGGTCAGAGCAGTTTGGATCTGTTTCCATTCCCTTTTTCTTGCTTTGTTTTGCAGAACTGCCTATACTTAGCACCAGACTTTCATTTCAGGTAACCTCCAGTGACGTTAAGGGTTTCAGAAACGCCTGCAAATTAACTTAGCAGATCCTTTAAAAATGTGGCTGCTGGTTTGTGGAGATCGTTTTTTATGATGACTGTTATATAATTCAGTCTATTCTCTATCGTCTCGACTGTGTGACAGTGAAAGTGAACAGCTTCCAGACAAGGGAGTCATTAAAGTTTGCAGAGGAGTGCTGAGCCCCTCCAAATGGAAAAAAAAATCTTTTGTTTTGATTGTTTCCAGTTCCAACAGTTTAACACTGATCTTTCCGAAAACTGTGTTTGACTCAATGCCTGCAAACAGTCAACCACAAACATTCCCCTGACGGCAAAGGGAGGACAACCGACACCACTGACACACACACAGAGGAAGTGAACCTGAGAGAGGAAACACATTTCTGCTGTGCTGCCCAGATTTTTTCCTCTCAGGCCGAGATGACGGATCGATATGTATCACAGAGGAGAGGAGATCGGCTCCCAAAAGGCTGAGTCAAGGTACACAATGAGGACCCATCTTGGCCCGTGTCCCTAAAATCTCACCGTTCCATTTAAGACCCAGTGCTACTTTTGTGTCAGTTCCCTCTCTATTTAACCTTTCCTAAGTGACTTATCACCATTAATTATAATGTTATCCTTTGTATTTTGCATTTTTCCAGCAAAAATCATGCATTTTCCTATATTGAGTTTACTGATCATGTAGATGTTTGTAAAAGATCACATGAAAGTTGAGGGATACTATTTCAGAAACAGAAAAAACTGAAGAAAAAGTGTTTTTTCAGTAAAATATATCATTAACTGAATGTAAAATTGAGTGTGCCCATCCACTGTCATTGATCCAACTCCATGGGTTTTACTGGTGAATCAATGTTGTAGAAGATGATGGTGGCTCTGAACATCCAAATGGGTCATATCCGATGATCATGAAAGATGACAAATTGTATTTTACACCAATTATTTACATGTATTGATAGATTACTGGATCAACATGTATTAAAAATTTTAGATCAGTAGTGGGTTTTGGTTGCTGGTGGATGTTTGGGTCTTTATGGGTTAAACAAACTTTTTGAGGAAGTCAGAACCTCACAGTTCCAAAAATATCAGTGTGTTAATTAAAACGGAAGCTACAACTATTTTAGGAACTTGAAAAAGCTGGACAGAATGAATCAGCTCTATTTGACTGCGGTGGGAGTGTTCAGCATCTTGTAAAAAGTGCGGGGATGATATGAGTGGTATGCAGACTGACAGGAAATGGACTGACAGCTGTCACATTGTACAAGACTTAACTACAATGAAGCATTTCTGTACATTATGTGCCTGCTGTATGTGACACATGGGGTCAAGATGGATGAAAACAGTGACTAACAGCCTGTGTGCAGTACACAGCTTGCATAGATTTATCTAAGTAACTAAGTGCCAGCTCGTTGAATGGACCATGCCAGTGCTGAGCGCTTTTCATTACACACAAAGCCAATAGGATGGTTCAGTATGTGCACAACAGGGCTCCAAGTGGCCAACAGCTAATACTAGGCTTTTTACATTGGGAAAACAAAGAGGAAATAATATTGTATTTATTTTGGCATATGCTACTTTGATTTAAATATTGTGTGCAACAGTTACTCAGTTAATAACTAAGTCAAAGAGCTCATTTCCAACAAGTGTCAGATTTGTGATACTTTACTCTGACAATCTGTAATGTGTTTTCATCGAATCACAATGAATATTTGCATGCATTCATTCTCCTGCAAGCATTTGTCAAATCAGATGCACGTCTACTATCGTCAGATGTCATCTAACAAGATAGCAATAAGACTGAGGAAAATGTGGTTGATGAAGACCGTAGGTTGAAAAAGAACACTTTGAATTTAGACAATAGACATGTTTTCCATAAAATAAATCAGTCAATCTATCCATCCATCCATCCATCCTGCCCTCTCTGAAACATTTGTTAAATCAACAGGGTGTTAAATTCCCCCTTAAAGTGTGGGGAATTTACCAACTTCACAGTTAAGTTCATCTCTGAGTCATGTTTAGCTAAAAGTACAAATTTACTCATCGTTAAAAAAGGAAATATATTAGACTACTTGCTCTTTTAGCAACATGGTGGCATAATCAGGATGTTTTTTTGCAGTGTCACAAATGTCTGCATGAGTGAATTTCATCTGGAAAACTTTTTACACAGAGAAAGAAAGCAGTGACATGCTCATAATGTCCGTAAATGCCACATTTACTTAATTTAACACCTAAACAAGCCAGAAAACTCAATTTAACAAACATACTGTGTCTGCCTTACTCTGTCCTCTGACGTGGAACTCCAAAAGCATGAGCATGAGCATAATGAGCATGATGAGCATTAAAGATCCCTCACAACTGTGGCACCTTCCAGAGAACAGAAGGTAAATATTTTAAAGGGATCAGGAAAAATTTAACTTCCTTATAGTTATAGTGTCAAGATTGCTTGGCTTAATTATATGGGTTTTCACATGCAACTTGATCAATCAAAAATTACTGTTTTGTTTCATTTTTTTTGTTATGATTTTTTTTATTATTCAGTGCTTGGTGTCAATGGTGCTACTAACATCAAAATGAGACAATAAAATGTGTTTATTTACCAGTATTCATTACTCAAAATCCCTCCAGGTCTTAGTTAAAACTGATAATTTCCCCCAGCAGCATATGACTTTCATCACAAATTTTTTTTCAAATTTGTAAAACCCCAGTGATAGCCTAATTATAACCAATCCATTAGTTTTTCTGTGTTTACGCACCTGAATCACTTCCCTCATGGTGAACAACTTCAAACACAACTCCATCATAAACACAGTCCACTTGTTTGCATAACAAAGCAAAACGTCACTTCAGCCTTTTTGGAAATTTTATTGCGAAGTGCATTGTGGGAAGCAAAAGCGAGGTTTCTCACCAATTCGGCAAGAAAATGAGCTAGATCGCTACAACATAAAATTATACAGACTAACAGATGAGTGATAATTAGGCCATCACTGGAGTTTTACAAATCTGAAAAAAAAAATTGTGATGAAAGCCATATGCCGCTTTGAAGTATTCTGATATTGAAATATTGAATTGTAGGTCATTTGATAAGACCATCACCTTAAACACATTACATATAAGTTTTGATTCTTCAAAGTCTAACAAAGATTTTTCATTTTTACTGCTAATGTACATGTATACTGGTTCTAGTCCATTAAACAGCCAGTATCAGCTTTGAAAAAAGTCGCATTCGTTGATCCTTACAATCTCATCAGTACTTCACAGCAATATTTATTAAACATCACATGAGTTCTCCATGTCTTACAGACCTCATTCACACTAAATCAAGCAAAATAAGACTGTTCTCAATACAGCCCAGTTTGATCATATCAACATATTCAATAAAAACATTATAAAAGACCTCCAGTGACACCATTATGAGATTAACAGAGATAATATAGATGTATTTAGAGTTACCCCACTTCTGCGCACACACATACACACACAGACACACACACAGACATAATGTTGGCCGGCCAGACACATCCATTCATAAAAGACCCACCCCTTCCCCATCCGCTCACACACATAGTACACAACCATAAACCCACACAGCTTCATCCAGGACAGTCACAGGTGGTCACCGGCGCTTTATTACCACCTCCTTTACCTCCTGACAGTGAACTGAATTATGTGCAAGCCTACAAACACAGAACATTCTAGATAATATGATCTGGGTCTTGTGAGCTAAGGAACTGCAGTGAGCTTTAATAATAAATATGAAAAAGGTGCAATAAAACAACCCGGAGTCAAGACTGATGAAACACAGTAAATAGGCCATGTGATATAGGATCTCTATGTCAGGCCTGAGAGGAAGGAGGTTTATGGGACTATCTGTCTAGGAAGTAATGAAAAGGAAACTAGATATGTGAATGGACACAGCCACAGTGACCCAATCCAATTAGTTTAATCAATGGTGTGTTAAAAAGCCTCTTAAGGGTAGGGAATTTACCTACTTGACAGTTCATGCCTGTGTCATTTCAAGCCAATAATGCACACATTTATAAGTTTTATAATATTGGATTACAAGTTATTTTTATGACATGATGACATAATCAGGAAGGTCACAAATATCTGAATGAGTGAATCTCATCTGGAAGAGGTTTCACGTATAAACCAAGAAAGAACTGGTATGCACATACGGTCCATAAACGTCACATTTACTTAACTTATTCACTTGCTGTGCTCTTCAACACGTAAATAAGCCAGAAAACTCAATTTTACAGGCACGCAGTGAAGTAGGCGAGCCTCTCTTTCACACACAGCCAACATGTAACGGTATGCAAGGGGTAAGGAATGAGCTACATCCGTTAATGAATGAGGAAGGGTGGATATTTATTTATTTATTTATTTATTTATTTATTTATTTATTTGGGGGGGGGGGGTGTCCGGAAAAGGGATGAAAACTACGGGGATAGATTTTGGATAGAGATGTCGGGGACTCACCTCAGGCGCAACAAAATGAGTCAGCTACCGTGGGGGAGAGATGCGGAAGGTTTGCGGGAAGGTAATCTCCTCTGGATGGGGATTCGGTTCGGGCCTGTGGGAGGTCACGCGTCCTGCAGGGAGGAAAGGGAGTCCACTCCGTCCGGCGCCTTGGTGGGTTCGGTTCACTCTGCGTGTCTCAGACGTGGATCGGAGTTTGTGTCATCAGCGTGGGAAACGCGGCCGTGAAAGGAAACACGGGTGGGTTGAAGTGTGTGAACGGGCGTTTGTCAGTGATAAGACAGAGAACTGCCGTGATTTAAAGACGGTCGTGATGGTTCCGGTGCGGGCGTCCGCGCGCTCTGCTGTCCGGTGCTCTGTAACCGGCTACCGAAACGTGGAAACGCCTTTTCCTCCCTCTCTCTCTCTCTCTCTCTCTCTCTCTCTCTCTCTCTCTCTCTCTCTCTCTCTCTCTCGGTCACGGTTAAGCACGCTGTCTGATTCGTCCACAGATCGTCTATTGCAGCCAACAGCTCACTACCTCCATGAAAGGAAATCAGTAAGTACTGTATGTATTTTACTGACGATTTGATGTCGAATAATCAAGCCAATACAAGTCGATAAGTCATGTTTCCATCAACCAAAACAACAACAACAAAAATATAATAATAATAA
The DNA here is from genome assembly GCF_902148855.1 of Sphaeramia orbicularis. Lineage (NCBI taxonomy): Eukaryota > Metazoa > Chordata > Actinopteri > Kurtiformes > Apogonidae > Sphaeramia > Sphaeramia orbicularis. The sequence continues at coordinate 8,537,174 of NC_043974.1, read as the reverse complement.
TAATAATACAGAGAAGAAGAAGAAAAGGGCTGACCAAGAAGTGGGTGAACCACAAGCGCACTATTTAATTTTCATTAAATGCTACTAATACTAATACTGCTTAACTTCCATTTTAATTTTTAATCTTTCAGACTCAAAATAAGCAAGCTAATGCATCAACAGCCAAAACAACAACAATAATAACTGTACTACTACTACTACTACTACTACTACTACTACTACTAATAATAATAATAATAATAATAATAATAATAATTATTATTATTATTATTATTATTATTATTATTGCCCTGCGATGAACTGGCGACTTGTCCAGGGTGTACCCCGCCTTCGCCCCTGTGTAGCTGGGATAGGCTCCAAGCGAACCCCGTGACCCTAGTGAGGATAAAGTGGGTTCAGAAAATGAATGAATGAATGCATGAATGAATGATGATGATGATTATTATTATTATTATTATTATTATTATTATTATTATTATTATTATTATACAAGAAGAAGATGAAAAAAGTTACCAATGAAGGTGTGGGTGAACAATAAGCATAATGTTATTTACCTTATATTTAAATTTGTAAGGCTTAATAATTATGCAACTTCAACTTTATTTGTGATATTAATGCTATCAACCAAAACAGCAACAATGACAACAATAGTAGTAGTATTAGTAATAGAGATATAAGAAGATGATGAAAAAATGACAAAACATGGATGGTGTGAACCATAAGCTTACCATTTAATTTTCATTTAGATTTTTCAGTCTTAACATATACAGCAAAACATTAGATCTGAGTCTCAGTGAAGTACAACATGAATGTCTTCCCATTCAAAATAAAAATTTGTCACTCTTCAAAACGGTGTTGACTCTGCTTAACATTTTCACCAACTGAATGATTATTCATGCACAGCCCTAGAATAAATGAATGACTGCAATGAATGCGCAATTTGGCCTCTTTCAGATTTATTATTATTATTATTATTATTATTATTATTATTATTATTATTACTGTTGTTGTTACTATGATTCATCTACTATTGTTACTTTTACTAGAGGTGTTGCTAAGTAAGTTGCTTAAGTTTCTAATTTACTTATAGTAAACGTAGAATATTACCAACAAGATTGAACTTTAATTTTCAAGTTTTATATGATTCAGCCCAACAAATAAACATTCAATAATCAAACAATGAACTTTGTTATTTCAAGAAGGAACCAATGTTGTTAAATGCTGGGTAGACGATTAGTATTGCATTGTGTCATATGATAATTTTTGTAAATATACAACGTCACAAATAACAATAGGCCTTGTATCCATGTAATGAAACAGAAGCCACTAAAGTTTAGCATGGTGTTAATGATTCTGGGTTGCTGTTGACTTGTATGAACAGTTCAGCAGATGTTACTGATTCCACATTTTGGACCTGAACTAAAATAATAAAACGCAGAAAACTACTGCAAATGGAATCTGTACAGGTTCATTCATTCATTCATTCATTCATTCATTCATTTTCTGAACCTGCTTTATCCTCACTTGGGTCGTGGGGGAAGGCGGGGTTCACCCTGGACATGTCGCCAGTTCATTGCAGGGCTGAACATATAGAGACAAACAACCACTCTCACATTCACACCTATGGGCAATTTAGATTAACCGATTAACCTATCAGTGCATGTCTTTGGATGGTGGGAGGAAGCTGGAGTACCCCGAGAGAACCCACGCAGACACAGGGTGAACATGCAAACTCCACACAGAAAGGTGGAATCGAACCCAGGATGTTCTTGCTGTGAGCCACTGCACCACCATGTTGCCCAATCTGTATAGATGTTAAATTAAATTAGAGAGAGCGTCCAACATCCCCATTGAACTGATGCAGCAAATACTGGAAATCAAAAATGGCACAAATAGCAAATTACTCTACAGGTCATTTTCTGAAATACAGGTCGTACAGCTCATTTTTTAAAATGCAGTGGTCCGTACCTGTTGCTAAGATTCTTCCAGTCCTCTGTACATTTCAACAAAGCTATTTGAATATGTTGCTTCCATGCAGAATGTTTCTTCTATGTAATGTAGCCAACACTGCTGAAATGACCACAGAAATACAAACAAAGTGAGACCTCTTAATGCCACCCTCTTCTCTGATTTTGCTGGTTCACAGATACTGGCAGACCCTCTCACACACACACACATTTTTCAAAGCTGATGTCACTGCGCTATCCGGTCTGCAAATCCCTCCTCCTGTTTCTTTCTCTCCATCACAACACAATCTGAAACACCGACCCCTCCTCCACCCCCAAATCTATTCTTTTACAAGTGACAGTGAGCCGACCGGAGCTGGGCTGCTGGGTGTTGATCCTTCACATGAAGTTAAACCATTTATCAGTTTGTCTTTTCTGGCCAAAAGTTGGCCTATAAACACTGTAACTTGAATGAAGGTAATTTAGATGCTCTCTGACTCTCCAAAGAATGTAAAACAATGCAGTTTTGCTCAGAAAAAGGGCAGTATAGTCAGAACAAAGTATTCAGTCTGCTCTGACTTTCCATAACTTTTCCATTTTGCTTTCATTCTGATCTCTGACGTAAAGTGCAACATGCTTTTAGACTGAATCACTCTGAGCCCTATTTTGTGGTCTAGAAATTTCCTCAACTTCATTGAACATCTCATGACTATCAGGCCATTCATTTCTCATCTGAAACAAAGTAGTGACTTGTGTGTTGGTGTTAACTCATGCTGATTTTTGGATCAGTAGATGTAAATCAAACTTTTGTTTTAAGATCTTTGACCCAGGGATGTAAGTCCATGGGCCAGGCCAGGTAGTGGTACCACCAAAGGGGGCAAAACCTTTGTGGTGCCATTTTGTTAGTAGGACATATATATGTGTATTAAACCATGATAGCCTTTCCAAATGAGTAGCTTGGTCATGATAATATGGTACCTGTTTTTTTTCCCAAAAATTTATCATTACGCTTAATGGCGTATGATGGTATTTCTGAATTATTCCACCTTTTCCTGTAAAAATGCAAGTGGAATTGGTCCAAGATAAGGTTGTGACATTACATTATGCTTCTACTTTTTAGATTTTATAGGAAGATGTTACAACTGATTGTTTCTTTCAGAAAATAGTATGCGTGTTTTCATTCCATTCGAGCACTGCACCCGAGGCAAGTAAATATTAATGTTTATTTAAAACTTAGTCAAGACATAGTTAAGATTGAAATAAGTGAAGTGATGATAAATTCTCTTCATACAGAGTTGAATTGTCCAAAAATGTGACTTCTGTACTTTTAGCACCAGTCTTCATTTATTTTGACTTGATTTAGTGTTTTATTCCGAACATGCAATGAAATTTAACATATATGCAACAAGCAAAACATAATAATGATACAAATATCAACAATTATAACAGTCTTAGAAGAACAGCATAATAGTTTCATTTACATGCCTGAAAAGGGGTGGGAAGAAGTGCAACTTATTTAATTCCACCCCCTTTCCAGAAAATATTATTAATAATAAATATTTATCTCCCTATTTTATGAATCATGCACTTTCATCATCATGGAACTTGAGAAATAGTGACTTTTTCTGTCGAATCTCTCATTAACTGAACATAAACCCAGTGTCTCCATCCACTGTCATCGGTCCAACTCCATGGGTTTTACTGGGGAATCAATGTTGTAGAAGATGAAGGTGTTTCCATGGTAACTACGGAGCCTCTGAACATCCAAATGCGTCATATCTGATGACCATGAAAAGATGAATAACTGTATTTTACACCAATTATTTACATGTATTGATAGAATTAATGGATCAGTCAGGATTAAACAGTTCAGATTAGTAGATGCTTTTGGTCACATGCGTATATTTGGGTCTTTATGGGTTAATTATGCTCAGAATGAAACTGCTAAACTATTATATACATTTTACATTTTCTCCTAACCTTAAGGACTTTCTCTTACATTCACTTTACCGCTTTACTTCACTTACTTCAACCTTAATTAAACTTAGCTTAGAGGAGAAACTATTCATCAATGAGACAGCTATATGTGTCATGCTGCAGTATGCACTTATCTACTGTCTAAACTGTTTATTTTGGTTTATATATAACTCAGATCTTTGATAATAACAAAGAACTGGCCATGAATGTGGTGAATCTGTGTTGGTATTAACATTCCATACATTCAAATGACGTTTTAAGACCTCTGATTTTGTCCCTTACAGTGGGTTTATTCAATTGCTGATAGCAATGACTAAGCTGCTACTCTGGAATGGCTATCATAGCAAAATATTATCTATAGATATAGGCCATTTCAAAATGCATCACTAGAACCTGCCCCCTTGGGTGGTACCAATATCCCAAATATCTGGTCTTGGCCCGTGGACTAATGAAGTCGACACAAAAACAGGGATGCACAGACATATTCTACATGCACATGGGCACAAATAATCCATGGCATACTTATACTATTACTACTACTACTACTATACAAGATAAATACACATATTTAGAGTTACCTGTTAATCACGAAAATATACTAATTCAGAAAACATGACAAGACAAGTACCAGGCTGGATTTTTCACTTCTGGACCATGATAATGTAATAATAAGACCTGCCTTTCCTAAACAGAGATCCAAAATGTGCAGTGGAGCCTTTTTTATTGGCCTGCACATTTATTTTGTGCATTTCATTCATATTATTATTATTATTGTCTTAATTTTTTGGATGTAATACTGATTTTTAAATTCAAATGATTGCTGTATTTCACAAAAATTAAACCAAAATAAACAAAATAAGCTTGATCTTCATTGTTTACATCTTTTCTTTTACCTAGCATTCAATCTCAATCCTGCATCTTGAGGGATGTTTCAATTCCTTAAAATACCCACATGGATTGCTGATTTTGCCGATGTGTAAGAGACGCATGACACACATCTGGATTATATAAATTAAATGTGTGTGTTAAATGAAAAAAACGTACATCCCTACTGACACATTATATCACACTGTGAAATGCATTAAAAGGTAATCATAAATTTACATGAACAGTCTGGCAGGGTTAATAAACCACAGTGGTATATTCTAACACAATAACAGACAGAAGATGCAGCTCTAACACACGTCATACTTGACAGTCGTCGAAAATAACAGCACTTATCTCATCCTGGGCTCCTCTCTGGTTGGGTTTAGTCCTTGACTCCTCCACTCCCACCTCTAGCGGGACGGTCAAGGAGTCGAGACAAGGAGTCAAGGAGCTACAACTTGAGAACCAAGAGGAGGGGATGGAATAAACCAGTAAAGCCGGTGATGAGACAAAATCTGTGTCAGGGGAAGATTTTCATCAGCCAGTCGATGTCAGAAGTCTCATGTCCTCTCAGATCAATTACAATATACTGAAAGGTAATCATGAGGCTTTTGACCAGTGACAATAAAAACTATAATGCACTGCAGCTTTAAAGACATAAAACACTATGATATGTGGATTCATTGTGTAAAAAAATATATATTTTTTGAAGTTTGGGTCAAGAACCACATTTCTGATCTTGTGTTAAAGAAGTTGAGTTAAACCATGAGGTACTTCTCATACAATTTTAAAAAATTGGCAAAAAAAATATATTCAATATAATTGTGTTACTCTAACAAAACACAATTGATCATACAATGTAGTCAGCATCTAACCTAAAATGCTCGTACAATCATTGTTTTCAGCTGTTTAATCCATAAAGACCAAGAGCTACTTTCGTGGTAGTTCCCAAATAAATTTTTCTCTCTTTTTAACCTTTTTTATGTGATTTAACATTTATTACAATATTATCCTCTGTATGTTCTTTTTTTTCAGTGAAAATCATGTATTTTCCTGTATTTAATTGACTGATCATGTAGATGTTCATTAAGGCTCAGAGTAAAGTTGAGGGTTATTATATCAGAAACAGCGAAACCTGAAGAAAAAGTGACTTTTTCTGTAAAATAAATTGTTAAGTAAACCTAAAACAAGTGTGTCCATCCACTGTCATTTATCCAACTCCATGGGCTTTACTGGGGAATCAATGTTGTAGAAGATGACAGTGTTTCCATGGTAACTACAGAGCTTCTGAACATCCAAATGGGTCATATCTGATGACCGTGAACAAATGACAAACTATATTTTACACCAATTATTTACATGTATTGATAGGATTAGTGATTTAACAAGTATTAAACATCTTACATCAGTAGATGGTTTTGATCATTGGTTATTGTTTGGGTCTTTATGGGTTAAGAGGGGCTGAATGTCCTGTACAGTACCTGTGACCATCTATGTGGAGTCCTCACACACTAGTTTCCCTGAAACAAAGGGCGTATTGTCACTAATGTATGCAAATTATCATGGTTATTTGCATTGGAGCAGAAGAAAATGGTGTTTGGGCTAACAGTGACACAAGAACCCACACTTCCCTCCATATAAGAATCAAAGGAGGATGCAAAGTATTCTGTTTCCTCCTTTTTGCTGTGGTACAGATTATGTATCTGCAGATAAAATACCCTATTGTAAGTTCTAACAGTTATTATGTCTTTGTAGTGTTATTTAAAGGTAACAGATGACACAAATCACCCAAGTCATACTTCGCATGTCAGAAGCTCATGTAAAGCTCTCAGTGGGTGACATTGTCAGAGATGACTCAGTTGATTACCCCCCGGCTGCAAGAGGAGCCATATGTAGATTAGCACGTGCAGGGTTTTGTGAACATGGTCTCATCCTGATAAATACCAGCTCACACATTTCATTTTGATACTAAGGTTTTCTTTCTTTGTCATCTCAAACCTACAGAGTGTCATACTGATGATTTCTTTAATTAGGAATCTGCAACATTTTGTGTTGATACAATTAACCATCAAGTTAATGATTATTGTGAGAAGAAAAACAATTATGAGATGGATTTCAATTACATTTGGTTCAGTCATTCATGCCTCCATCTGGATGAATCGTGATGACTCGTGTTTTAATGCAGTGCCATCATTAGGTCTATAAACTGTGTTATGAATAAATATATGTGGAACAGATGACAGCAAACAGCCTCAGCTTTAATTTGGGTTTGCTGCTCTTTATGGAATGCTAGTATCGCAATTTATCAAGGTTAACCCTTTCACCCCTGACAGATTATTCCAGTGAAAAGTGCTGCTGGGAATTTGTGACAGTTTCAAAAGCTGCTGTGGGTATCTGTTTGTGTTCCTTTTCTTCAGTGGTTTTGTTTTACTGTGTGTTTTAGGGTCAAAACAGGGTGGAATAACAGAAAAAGACAAAGAGAGGATTTGAAGTTTTACAGATTTTTACTAAATAAGACACTCAGAATATATCAGTAAGAGATTTAGGATGTTGAACATGAACTGTGAACTACAACACACTGAACAACAGCAAGTATTTGAATTTTGACCCAGTAGTTTTTGTTTTGAGGCTCTTTTTTTCTAAATCAGTCCAGCTGGTTTTTGGCACTTGGTTGAACTCTGAAAAACAGTTACACAGTCAAAACTCAGCAAAAACACAGTAAAAAAAATAAAAGGAAAGTCATGACAACACTGCAAACAACAGTAAACATAACTTGCTGAGCACTTTTAATACCCCTCGACCAAATATAGTGTCAGATTGTGTTGTAAGTTAGTGTCCTATAGGCTCTATAGGTGACCTTTTTTCAATAGGCTTCTGCTCCATGCCAAGATGCATCCACGGTATAAATTTGGTGCAGATATCTCGATAGATAATGCGGTTACGTTGTTGAAAGGACAGACAGACTGATGGACAGACGGACTGATAGACAGACAATAAAATGACTACAATACTTCTTCAGCCAGGAGTTGACCAAGGGGTAAAAACAAAACACAAAAAGAAAAACAGTATTTAAAAAAACAGTCCAAACTGTCTATTTTATAACAAGTCGGTCTAAGTCACTGCTTTGTGTTTTGCCCCCCATTACACAGGTGCACTGAGCATGCTCAGATGTCTATGGAAAGCACAAAGTCTATTTTCTCAGTACGTTTTGAAAATTTTCCTATTGAGCGAGCAGTTGAATTTTTTATGAATATTCAAAATAAATCATACATACAGAATACTCACCAGAGACACATCAGGGGTTAAAGGATTTCATCTAGTTATGATAAGTGTAGAGTAGCCAGTACCAGAACAAAATGTGATATACTTTATTTCTATTATAAAATCTCATTAAACCATTGTGCAGAGTATTTGCTCTCTATTAATTTCATATATTGCATCCATAACATAACCACTGCTGCTGAGTGCTAGTTATATTTTACCATCTTTTTCAGTTTGTTGATACCTTCCAGATTTTAGTGTGTGTGAGGTTCTCATTACAGTGGCCACAGATAATTACATTACAACAATTTTAAGTCAAAGATCAGTGTAAGGGAAAAAAACAACTTCCAAACATTACCATTTATTAATATGATCTGCAGTTAAAAAAAAATGTGTCACAGTCAAAACCCAACTGATTTCAATTTAATTCACCACATACAAGGACGACACGGTGGGCCTCACAGCAAGGTCCTGGGTTCGATTCCAACACCAGTAGATGGGGTGAGACCTTTCTGTGTAAGAGTTTGCATGTTCTCCCTGTGTCTGCATGGGTTTTCTCTCGGCACTCCAGCTTCCTCCCACCATTCAAAGACATGCACTGATAGGTTAATCAGTTAATCTAAATTGCCCATAGGTGTGAATGTGAGAGTGATTGTTTGTCTCTATATGTCAGCCCTGTGATGAACTGGTGACATGTCCAGGGTGTACCCCGCCTTCGCCCATAAAGTAGCTGGGATAGGCTCCAGCGACCCCTGGGACCCTAGTGAGGATAAAGCAGGTACAGATAATGAATGAATGAATTACCGCATTCACATATAGGGTCATGATGTAGCACTATTGAATGGTTTTTCTTTGAAAGTTGAAGATCAGGGCGCAGTAAACATTTTTATAAAAATTATACTATCAGTCAATATTTGGTGCACAAACTTATTTGAGGCATCTTTTGACCATTATCTCCCAGAATGAAAAATAACACCATGAGCAAATTTACATAAATCTGGATCATTATGCTGGTGATGGTAAGTTGTTGTTGTATGTTGTTTTCAGCCATACTTAAAGGCAGTTGTCACATGATCAACATGCTTATGATGCCCATGATGCATTGAGGTTTTGACATTGAATGCCCCGATGAAGAATTTGGTTGTACTTATAATAAAGGAAATTTATTATTATTTTTTGTGTGTCCGAGTGCCTTGGACTTGTTTCTATCTGTTGTATTTTTTTTTTTGCAGTACTTACTTTTTGACCACTGATGATTGATTTTTTTTTTTTTTTTTTGCAACAGTCCTTTTTGCCCTTTTGCTTTTCATGCCGTCTGGCTTTGTTTACTGTTGCTTGGCAACATGATGTGACAGTTTCCTAAAATAAAGTGGTGGAGGCAAGCTGCAACATTATTTCTTCATTTAATGTTGAAATGATGTGCCAGACATCATGTGTTATCACACCTGTGGGTTGAAAGCACTGTTAAATCTGGTTGTGGTGACTTGAGGTGGACTGTTCTTTGCAGCACTGAACATACAACTACATCACATCTGATTTTGTAAAAGAACAAGTACTCATACAAACTTCATGTTTCTTTTATAGGATGATCCTGTGAGCAATCTGCACAATGTATTAATTGACAAAAATAAGATGACAGCATAACATGTACACATAAACTGAGCAAGCATCATTTATCCAACCACATGACAAAGTGTGAGATTTTCAATATTCGGTTTTGTTAAAATGATTATTAGTAATTACATTCATTATCAGGATTGCTTAGCATCTTTCTTCCCTTTCTTTTATAATAGTAGCCATGGCTAAATAGTGAATGAACTTTTTGATAAGTGAATGAAAAAATCCACAGACGCAGCATATACTCTGAAAGACAAAATGCATCATCGAATTTGCTGTCAATGGTTTGATATGTTTATTATTTATCATTATTAATATTTAAAATCCCCATCCAAAGAAACAAATGGGACATTGTCCATCTCATAATTATAAATGCTGCAGTGAAAGAATGAGAGCCAGATATCTTTGTTTATACTAAAATGGAATGTATAAATGTGTTCATTTATGTGCACTGTCCCGCCTAAACAAAGATACATACATACATTAAATGCAACATTTTCCTCGCTTTGCATACAGTTGTGTTGGAATGTTTGTTACATATTCCATTTAAATGTAATAGAAATTAAGCAGAGAAAGAGACATTCAGTTTTGTAGATAGTGGATGCGTTGAAATTGGTGCCAATCGGTGCTTATAAACCTCCTTATAGTCATTTAGACACAAAACCTGAAACGTTGGACAACCGTTATAGTCTAGCATCACAATGTAAGTCAGCAGAGATTGATCTTGAGCAATGAAATATTTTCATCAAAGCATCTTTCAGCTCCTTTTTCAAATGAAAGAATAGAAACAATATTCATTTACTCTAGGACAGTGGTTCCCAACCTGTTGTGGCTCATGACCCCATTTTAACATCACAAATTTCTGGCGACCCCAGACATTCAAAAAGGACAAATTCTTTTTGCTAAAATTAATTTATTTTTGATCATGTAATAGTTTGCTATACTATGTTGCAAGTAACCATTAATTTTAGATGACATGTAGGCTATATAATATATATTATTATGGACAGATGCAGAAAAGCCAGGAGTAGATTACTGCACAGAGTGAGGATTTTATTTTCCTTGGTCAGGATATGTAGAGTCAGTCCAGCTTGTATTTACAAGGCTGACAATTAATACTGAACAAACAAGAACTCAAACTATGAATTATGAAAGAGCTGCAGCATCTGAAACCGACCACAATGAACATTTGAAAGATAAACAGAACCACAGTGCTTCAGTTACAGCTTCACAGTTTGTCATGTCTTTTATGGATTATGATTGTGTCTCTCAACTCACCATATATTTTTTATTAGTACATTTTTATATATATTTTTTTATCAATTACAAGAAATTTCCATTTGAATTCCAGGCGACCACACATGGGGTCCTGACCCCAAGGTTGAAAAACACTGCTCTAGGACCATAGTTGTCTTGTGGCTTGTCTGCTTCCAATAAAAGTAGAAAACAATCGCTCTGCTGTTAAGTTTATTGGAAGAGTACTGGGTGCCTGAAGTTAAAGTCAGTTAAAGGTTAAAAGCATTAAATCTGCGGGAGCCAGAAATATGGGAGAAATTCCAGAATTTGAGAATACACAACTTCCCTCTACAGCGCTGTCCTCTCAAGGCAAATGAAGACTAAATATAATGATGGATCTTTGAAGCCAAAATTTCAAAGATATGGGAGTAGCTGTGGTGCTTCTCTGAATAGAGCAATAGAGACTGCATTGAACAGTGATTGGAATTTACAGTTGTCAGTTACATATTTAAGACTCTATGTTTAGATTAGATTAGATTTATTAATCCTTTGGGCAGAGCCCTCAAGAAATTGAGATTCCAATGGCAGTACAACACCAAATGTACACACACAAGAAATATCAGAAATACAAGAAAATTAGTAAAACAATGATTCTTAAAAAAAAAAAAAAAACAGTCGTGAAAAAAGAAACATTCTATGCTTCCCTAAATTTGGCCATAGATATAATACCTCCCTGACAAGCTCATTCTCCTCTGGGATTTCAACGCAAGGTTGGGCTCAGACAGTGGGCTGTGGGCGGGAACCCTAGGTCAGTACAGTGTTGGTAAGGCTAATGATAATGGTCTCCACCTCCTAACACTCTGCTCTGAATAACAGTTGGTCATCACCAACACTCTGTTCCAGCCTAAGGACAAGTTCAAGACCTCCTGGCAACATCCTCGCCCCAAACATTGGCACCTCCTTGACTATATCATCTCCCGTAGTAGGGACAGGAAGGGGATGCTAATATCCAGAGCCATGCTTGGAGCTGACTGCTGGACTGACCATCGGATGATCAGAGCCAAACTCCAGTTGGAAATTTGTCCCCAGCTGTAGAAAACACCACCGAACAAAAAACTCATAGACTCCATAGACCAGCTTAGGGCACAGATTGCTGCCAACCTGTCTGTAGTCCCTGACACCCTCTCAGACACTGACATCAATGTTTGCTGGAGCATCCCGAGGTCTGCCATCCACCTGGGAGCAGAGAAAGCCAGGCGCAAGACTGGTTTGTAGACAGTACCCCAGACATCCATAACCTCCTCCACTCAAAACACAAAGCTCATACTGCCCACCTAGCCAATCCACAGTCCACCACATTAAAGACTCAACTCACAACCGTCAGAGTCGAAGTCCAGTGCCGACTCAGAGCTATGGAAATGACTGGTGGATCAGGAAAGCCAGTGAGATTCAACTACAGGCTGACACCAACAACACCCACAGATTTTACGATGCCATCAAATCCATCGATGGTCCACAGAGGAAAACTATAACACCAGTAAGATGGAGTCGTCCTTCATAAGGATACCAACCAGATCTTAAATAGATAGTTTGAGCATTTTAACACTCTCCTCAACTCCGAGGACATCACTGACCATGACATACTTGCCAACACATGGTTTGTTTCGGCTCGAGGCCGGTTATATTCACACCAGAAGTGAACCGGCCTTGAATCTGTTTCAAAGTGGGTGGCTTGTTTGATTTGAATCAGAGTTTACAAGTCCCATAGACTTACACTGAACATCTCTAATAAATCAACATTTTTTGAAAGGAGTCTCTCAGCTTGTCAAATTTTCAGAGCTTCCATTCTTCTTACAAAACTTTTCTACCCTGACAGATTGATGCACTGGTCTCACTAAAAACACTGTTTACCTTTTTACACAATACTTAATCAAATTATAATTAGTATGTGCCTGATTTATTCCAGTGAATTCAGCTGCATATGCAAGAACAAAAGCAAGAATTATTACAGACTTTTAAGATTGTATTAGAAAAATTTTTCATTGATTTGCAGATAACGGCATGTTGTTTGTTTATCTGTTAGCAAGATAACTCAAAAAGTTATGGACAGATTCGGATGAAATTTTCAGGAAATGTTGATATTGGTACAAGGAACAAATTATAAAATTTTGGTGGTGATGGGGGGGGGGGCTAATCTGCTTTGGCAGAGGTCTGTGCTCTCTGAGTGCTTTTCTGATTTTAGGATCATGTTGTTGTTTGTGCTCTCTTTAGATTTGGATGCAATGTACACGCCTAAGCACAGCAGTGACTGAAGCATTTGCTTATATTGGGATTTAACTAAAAGTGTGTAAGAACAGCCTCTAGAGCTGCAAGACTGGCTGAACACTCATTTATATTTAACAGTGTTTATGAGCATGGTCTATTTCTGCAATTTCTGCAGAGAAAATGCAAACACTACGTCTATGTGAATGTATTTATGAATGTATGAATATGATTTTTTTTTTTTTTTTGCATCCAAGGGTTGTGGGAGTGGATGAGAGTAGCTAACTCAAAGCCATAGTTTCTCTTTTTTCATGCACACATACTCCATACTATTATTTTATTTTTGTAGAGGCATGTATGTACTTCTCTTTTTATGTGACTGGATATGCACATGAACTTCAGTATAAATTTATGCCAAGCGTGTGTCTTTTGAATGTGTTTTCCCCAGAGCGGGCTATTATAGGGAAGTTCTTGTTTCTCATCACAAGACCAGCTTGTTCAATCGAGGGAAGAGGGAGAAAAAAGACCGAAAGAGAGGAAGTTCTCCCAAACAAAGCAACTCAGAGGATTCAGCCGAGGAGAAAGGAAGGATGGATGAAAGGAAGGAGAGGTAGGACAGAAGGGGAGACGGCAAAACAAGAGAAAGACAAAACCACAATCTGAAGACAAAGGAAGGGAGAAGGAGAAATAGGAGGATGGAAGAATGACAGACAATCAACACAGAGAAATAGAGAGGGACTGTTGTGTGAATAAGCTTATTGAAAGGGATGAGTCAGTGGAAAGAGAAACAATGAAAATGCACAGTCACTGCACCTCTTTTATTCAAATCTCTTATTCTGCTGCTTTTACTATATTTTCTGTGCCTCTTATTTTTTGCCAGGAGTTATCATTGATCTTGTTCAGGTGTCTGTGTTTAACAAAACTTTAACCTTGAGTTTCACATTCCTGTCGATTTGCAGGATTCACTGAAACAAACTGGAACAAATGTCTGCCCTGAGACTGAAAACACATGCCATGTTTTATAACAGTATTTTCCCACTTGTCCTTCCTCAGGCCTTACGTTTTCCCTTGAACATGTCTACATACAGATCAAATTAACAGTTTTTCACTCTTATACTCATCGCTGTACATAAATCAGGACCTTGTGAGAGGATACAAAGCTAACTAGATGGTATCTTTGCTGCCCATAAAGGGGTGAAAATATACTGTATGTCACAGATTTTCTGTTAACTGTACTGTTAAAATGTACTTTCTGTAAAAGCAAATCATCAGATTAACCTGGATTGGTATCTTTAGTGCAGGAGAGTCAAACATGTGGTCCGCGGGCCAAAACCGTCCCGCCAAAGGTTCTAATCCAGTCCACAGGAAGAATTTCCAAAGAGAAAAAATTACACTGAAGATATTATGGGCATTTTCAGACTGGGTATCAAAGTCCATAACCGAGTACGTTGGACCCCAAAGTCCACTTAATATTATCAGTGTGAATGCAAGCGTTCCATGCGCGAGCACCGTACCTGAGTCCAGCTGAGAAGGTAGTCCTGGGTACGGACTGCGTGGATTCCAGTACGGAACATTGCAGTGTGAAAGACGTCTATACCCGAGACCGGAAGTGACCTAATCACCACAAGACCATAGACAGCACTCCTGTTGTCTCCTGAACAGCCTTGGATCCATGCGACATGGGCTCGCCTTACTGACAGAACTGCTCGGTGATATATCAGGGACAATGAAGGTCGCTTTTCTTCTCTTTGCTTCAAACAGGCTAACAGATAGAAAAGTATTACCTGTCTTGCTGCCATTGTAGACAAATGAACAGAACAGTCACTTGGTTGTTGACATAAGGGTTTGTCACTTCTGCGATTGCTGGATAGCTACAGAATTCCTTCCACACCACCACCTACTGTTTCGGCCATGAAACACCCACTCGTTCTCGGGCGTGAGCCATGGTACATGCTTGTGAAGGCAATATCTGTGGGAAAGGTGTGATGGTATCCAGATACAGCAAGGATCCAGATACCCAGTCTGAAAATGGCCTAACTGTCAAGGATGTTGAACTCATTTTAGTTCAGCAGCCACATATAATCTAATTTTCATCTCAAGTAAAATAGCAGCATAATAACTTACAAATAATGACTCAAAATTTTCTTCTTGGTTTAATTTGAAAAAAATATTACATTATAATAATATTTATATTTACAAACTGTTCTTTAACAATAAAAACTGAATAAGCTGAAAAAATATGAACAACCTGAAATGTCTAAAGAAAATTAAGTGCTATTTTAACAATAATTTGCCTGTTACTAAATGTTTTGTGTCTTTCTAGATCTGATCTGTAACACACTTGTATAAATGGGAAGTTGAGATATAATATTGTTCAAATTGCACAAATATCAGTTTTCAGGTTATTCACATCTTTTTTTGTTTGGTACACTATCACAGCTATATGGATGTGTGAGTGATGACAATGAAGGCAGGAGTGCTGCCATATATTATTATGGCATATAACACCATGGTGTTCACATAATACTGCTGCCCAAAACAGGTAATTTATAGCAGCATTAAATGTAAAAAGGAACAACACATTATATCACTTGCACTGCCCAACCAGAAAAAAGAAAACAAAAAACACACACACACACACTATAAATTTTTTTCCCCCTCGATCTTGCAGTGATGATGGAAAGATGAACCGCTGTGTCAAGTCTTCACTGAGGTGCAGGTGTGGACTCGGTGGTGACAAATCCATGTGTGAAAATGATGTCTCATGCTCCCTGAACCACTCTTTTACAGTCTGAACCTGATGAATCCTGGTATTGTCCTGTCCCTATCTTCCCTTGCAAACTGATATTTGTTTAAGAGATGAGAAGCTACTCACTGCGTCAGTTAAAGGGTTAAATAAGTTGTTGCAGGTGAAACATTAATTACTGTAGTAAATATCCCATAGAATGATCTGAACTATTTATTGTTAAATCCAGGTGGGGACTTTTTTTTGTACATAACAGGAAATAACAAACAGTAATACAATTAAACTCTAAATAGTAAGGTAAATATATTCTGCACTTGTGTTTACCTATTAAGTAGACATAAAATGTGGTAAAAACACTCAGAACATGTACTTAAGTGAAAGTACCATCAAAGCACTGTAAAAAAGGTACTTCACTACTAGTTAGTATCATGCATGAAAAATACTGTATGGTCAGATGTGACATCAATGAATTATTAATAGTGAAGCATCAGGGTTGCAGTATGTTAGTGTTTCTGTTGGAAGTGGGGCCAGTTTGAACAATTTTATGCCCAGTTTTATGAACAGAGACAAAAAAATAAATGCAATAAATGTGATATGATTGATGAGAGTGGAAAGAAAAGAACACATTTCTGATGTTTTTTTTTTTTTGTTGCTTTTTTTTTTTAATATCATGTTTGTGAACCACTATTAGGTGGAATTAACAACTGTACTGTATATAACTATGACAACACACTGCTTTTAGCACAATTTTAAAGGATAGAATAATCACTCATCAAAATTACTGATTCAAACTTTATTGATGAATTGTGCTTTAACAGCTTATTTTGTTACCCACTGTAAAAAGTAGGAGTAAACCTATGCTGTCTTAAGCTGTCAGACATATGTTTTGGAGAGGTAAAAAGTAAAATATTTGTTAAATAAAAGAAAATACTCAGAACTGTTCTTACAGGGATTTTTTCTGCCCAACTAATAAAACATATAATGTCAAAGACCGCTTATTTTATTATTATGATCACTGTTGATGCTATTGACATGAATACATTGTACAGTTAAAGTGTGTGTACAGTATGTGGAAATCCACAAGGAGAGTCTTAGTTTTTTTTTTTGGAAAACAGAAATATTGCTCATACTTCTTCCTCTCGGTCTACTTTGTCCTTCTCTCCATCTGCAAGCCAGTGTTTTTCATCATTCTGCCATTTCACCTGCTGCCAGTCATCACTCATTGTCTGTTTTTTCTTCCTTTTTGTGCTCACAGACATTTTTTCCCTTTACTGAAATATGGGAGGCTCTCATCCATATTTTCTTTCCAATCTTTCTTGTCCTCACAGCGCCCCCCCCCCCGCCGTCAATTCCTCTCTGCTTGTCTATCCCTGTGATAACACTGACTTTGCAGCAGAAATTAAAGGCTAAGCTTTAATCACCACCAGCGCTGAGTGCAGGCCGGCAGCACAAGGCCATCCGACCCTATTATAAACACAGAGACAGTCAGCTCGGAGCACTAATGACAAAGCACACAAAGCAGCACAGAGAGACAACCTCGGCCTCTCTCATTAAACCACGACAGCTTTAAATGACAGAAAAATAAATCTAACATACTACAATGAGTAACAAAACTAATGATTATCATGCCCTTCTAAACTGATGCAATTACAACCCCCAGATAGCAGGTATTACTTGCTGCTTTAACCTTCAAACTGTTAATGGAGACAGAAGCACAGACATTTTTTTTTAAAACATCAAGTCATTATTATATTATTATTCTGAGAACACAAATATGTCATGAAGAGCTTATAGTACTGTCCCCTAGTGGCCAGAAAGTTCAATTAAAGCAAATTTAACCCATAAAGACCCAAACATCCACCATCGACTAAAACCATCTACTGATGTAAAATGTTTAGTACCTGTTGATCCACTGATACAATCAATACATGTAAGAAACTGGTGCAAAATGCAGTTTGTCGCCTGTTCATGGCTATCTATATCATAAAAGCCAAGTGGCCTCTGTGTACGTGTGAGTGTGTGTGTCCGGGGATTCGCACAAAATTCGGAAAGAGCTGACTGCTGCACTTTGGCATACTTATGTATTTTTGGTCAAGGAAGAGTTGATTGAAGTTCATTGGACCAATATTTCAGGAGTTATTAGTAATTTTAGATTACAATAGCCTTGCAATCATATTGCTACAGTCAGAATGCTTTGGCGGTGACTGCTGGACAAATGCAGTACAGCATGCAAGAGTACACAGCCGCTTAAAAACTGCCATATCTAGAATGAGAGGATCCCCATGGGTCAATGTGCTGGTCAGACATGACCCATTTGGACGTTCAGAGGCTCCGTAGTGAACGAAGAAACACCATCATCTTCTACAAAATTGATTCACCAGTAAAACCCATGGAGTTGGATCAATAACAGTGGATGGAGACACATGCTTTTATGTTCAGCTATTGATATTTCTGCAAAAAATATCACTTTTTCCTCAGTTTTCTTTGTTTAACAACCCTCAACTTTAATTTGGATTTTTATGAATCTCTCCCTGATCAGTGAATAAAATATAAAATACCTGATTTTCACAACAACAACAAAAAAAAAAGAAAATACAGAGGATAATATGTTAATAAATGGTGATAAATCTTAAGAAAGATTATATGTGGGGAAAAAGTAATTCGGGAACTGCCACAAAAGTAGCACTGGGCCTTTAAGGGTTAATAGAGTGACTTGAGTCATGTAGGGCTTTGTTTTCCCACTCCTGAAATACTCACCGCCTCGTCTAAATACGACTTGATACTACAGATGGTCGTGACTCCTCAGAGCGAGTTACTAATTGCATCTTGGTGACGCTGACAACCACTGTGATGCGTACTGACTGAATAAATGAATGGATTTTTATTTTTGTACCGTGCCACAAAATGGGGTAATTGCATGTGACATTAACATATGACTCTTGAAACATAGACTGAACTGAAGTTTCTTTTTTATTATCACAAAAAAAAAAAAATTAAAATAAAAGAAGCTGTCCAGACATGCTCAGCTGGAAGTTAAACTGCGTTGTCAATCACCTCTTCTTGAGCAATTGTACTCAAGCTGTGATGATCTGTAATGTTAAATATGTCACACAGAGTCTAAGATCGGACAATGATAGACTGATTTAGGCATGGTTATACACAGAGAGGAAACAATACTGATTCAATATGGTGGATTCTTCAACAGATTCCTGTCACGTATAGCAACATTTCTGCTCCATCGTGAGACATTTTATGATAACTGAAATCAGTACTTTTACTCAACTATCCCTGCAGCCAGATGTAGCTGCATTAGGCCAGGTCTGGGTTAGACAACCATGCCATTACTGGTCTCCATTACCGACAGTATCTTAATTATACCATCCCCACAAGGCCTGTTAGCCAGGACACAATTACGATTTCCAATTACAGCCTAAAAGGGTTGTCACATTAGGTGTAGCTCAAAAACCAGCAGCGGTATTGATGTATTGATTACAGCTCATTAATCACAACACAAAGTGACGGCAGGAAAAAAAAAAAAAAAATCATCCTATTTGTCCTGCAAGGACCCTAGACATGAAACGAGTGTATGTGTTTTGTGTTTTCATGTGAAGCACATGATCAGTCATCCAAACAAGGAGCTGAATGGGCAAGTTGTGCATGGTTAAAGCAGATTTTGAATGGTCTTCCTTCTGACGAATCATGAATAAGATTATTGTGAATGTAAAATGCTAATAAAATGTAGGAGCTGCCGGAGAATCGGCAGTAAAAAGAGTAATCCAGGCAACCTCACTGAAGTCAAGTCTGATGAAAAACATAAATAATATTCTCAGCTAGTGCACATAGGAGTATTTTACTTGAACTGATTTTACTGTCTCTCTGTATGATTGTGTTTTTTTTTCCTGGAACACTTATGATTTTATATTTTAGACAGTACATCATTGTACAGTAAAGTCACCCCAAATTATTTCATATAACCTTACTTACAAGTTCAGTGTGTGAAGCATGAGGCACAAAAAGGAACCCAATGCAATAGTATCTTGAAGTTGTAATACCACTGATGGCCATTGGGAGTAGCTTCAAAGAGTCCTGGCTCCCACCTAGTTACACTGAATTTCTCTCTGAAAATACTAACTTAGTTTTTTTTGTCTGGGGTCAATTCTGGTAGCATGTTTTGTTTGGACCCTGTATTAAGTGATGTGGTGGTCCATCTTTACATTTTACCTCTTTGATCAGATCTCAGGTTGAACAGACTTTTTAATATCTGCCATGTCAGGCTTTGATTGACAGGTCTCTATGACTGCTCGCTCACCTGCCAAGTTGAGCTTTCAGGCATTTTTTCCTAACAGACAGCTCTGTTGTAGTTGTGGTGCATAGGCTCTACTAACAAGACTTTAAAATGACTCTGTTTTCCAATGGTTGATGGAGTTTTACTGAATTAGTGTGCCAGCTTTAGGAAAATGATATTAAAACAATTTGATGTAAATAACATACCTGATTTTGCTCTGTATCCCTTGTATCCACCATCACTCATGGATGCACTGTTAGTTTAATTGATGTTATTTTCCACTTGATACATAATGCCTGTGACCGCATGGTATAGTTTTGACGATAATGTCTACGATGGCCGACAAGGGCCGAGCACATTGCAGCGTCCCAGTGCGTCTCAGTTAGAGACTACAGCTGCAAGTACAGAAATGATGCAAATTCACAAACTCAAACACAAATCTAAACGAGGTTAAAAAAGAGGAACGTGGCGCAAATGAAAAAATGTGCCGCAAGACGCAAAAACACATGCAAAATGCTCTGCAAATAGAGAAACAATGCAAAGCATAAAACGATTCAAACCAAGAAAACATCTGCAAACAAAAAACACTGTATAACCAGTCACTACAACGGAAGTGCTCCAAACCTGTAGGGGGCGCTGTCCGCAGAACAGCTCAATGCAGAGGCACACAGGATGGAGCTCTCTCCAACAGAGAACAGCTGACTGACGATGTTTCAAGCTACAGTGGGAACAAATTGAAGTTACGGCGTAGCGCGGTAATGTGACTTTTATTTGATTATATTTTGTACTAGTCTGTCATCTATAAACTCTGGCTGGCTGCAGGTTTGGAGCACTTCCGTTGTAGTGACTGGTTTTCATCGTTTCTTTATTTTTAGAGCATTTGATGGTTATGCATTTGTTTTTGTTTCTTGCAGTGCATTTTTTCATTTGCACCACGTTCCTCTTTTTTTTTTTTACCTTGATTAGACTTGAGTTTGAGTTTGTGAATTTGCATCTTTTCTGTACTTGCAGCTGTTTTCTCTAACTGAGATGCATTGGGCCGTTGCAATGTGCTTGGCCCTTGTCAGCCACCATAAATGTCACCGTTGTCAGATTTGTATTCATAATGAAGAAAACACACCCATAAAACTGCAATCATATTTGTAATTTAGTAATGCTGTAACTTGTTGAGTTGTATTCTCACACAGAAAATATACACTTCATAATCTATGCATGATTTGACTTACAATTTTTTATTTTTGCACAGCTATAGACTAACATGCACACATTTTGGGCAATTTTTTTTTTTTTTATTTGTACACAAATAAAAGTTATTAAAGTAACCTTACCTCATGTACTGCAGCTGTACCAGGGACAATTCAATACATTTATGGTCAGTACCTTACTGTGATGACTTCCAATTTTACTGAACAACACATAATGAAATCTTAACACAAGGTATCTGGTTCAGAACACTTATGAATCATATTTGATTGTGGCCTTTAGAAAAAAAGAACCTCAATCACAGATGATCACAGAAGAAAAAAAAAAAGCATGTGAATGAACACAGGAATGTGTTTTTTTTCTAAACCTAATGGGTTTATGCTTATCTGTGAGTAACAGTTCAGGTGAGTTCTGCTGAAAAAGTTTGCCTTTGAGGATGAACAGCATTGTTATTAACTGAGATTTAGAGATCTGACACTGTTAAGTCTTTTGTTTCTTTTTCAGTCAGTGTGGATTACATTAACTAGACAAAACAAAAGAGCTTTCAAAATTACTGGGATATAATCAATTAGACAAGGATAACCTACCAGTGCAGCACTAAATACCAGAATCCCTTCATGCTACAAAAAGTCATACATCCATAAATGCCCTATTAGAATGACAAGAATAACACATAAACTAACCGAAGTGTATTGGCCACCCTTTGACACTGAATCATGCTATGTGGAACATAGACACAGAAAATTAGAAGGCGCAACTATTATTGATGTTATTGGTTCTCTGTATGGATGTCGAGGACGAGATACATGTTTTTGCTGAGATAATTCTGTACTCATAGACAGCTGAGAAAAAAACTCCTTTCTCATGAAGAAGAGGGGATTCCTATAAAGAATACCACATGTACATTGGCAAACCCAAATGTTAAAAGTATATAACAATGAAACATATAATCAGCAACTGGTGATGTCCAATTGACACTTCTACATTGAGAAATATTATATATGCCTTATATTGCCAAAATCTTATGTGTAGTTTTTGAGGGCCCCTCCTTGCAGTGGGCCCTAAACACCATGATAATGATGATGATAATGATGATGCCGATGATGATGATGATGATGATGATGATGATGACGATGAATGATTTCATTTTGATGATGATTACACACTAATGAAAAAAATCTCATGAATATTATATTTTCATTTCTGCTGTTAGATTCTCCTAAAAGCCCCTAAATGTTGCACTTTGGACTTTTTAATACTGGCTTAAAATACAGTACATGAACTTAAACTTGTCTCTGGATCTGGCTTGAACTTTTCCCAGCGTGCAACCTGAGAGTGAGAGCTTCACTTCACTGATTTGTAAGATATTGAGCACTGAAACTGAAAAGAGCACTGTATTAGGAACAAGGTCTCTCTTGTTTTGACATATAATGTGTAACATTTCCCCTTAACAAATTAGACACAAAGAAGCCTATGTTAAATCAAATGTTTCTGGTTATTCAAATTCAGAGAAATGTTGTTTTTTTTTTATTGAGGGCAACTGTCAACAGTTAATGGTAGCGTTTATTACCATTGTTTGTTGTTGCTATCTCTTCATGATGAAACAACACTAGAAAAGCACTCGGAGAGCACAGACCTCCGCCAAGGCAGATCTGCCCCCCCCGATCACCACTAAAATTGAATCATTTGTTCCTTGTGTCAGTATCAACATTTACTGAAAATTTCCTGAAAATTTGTCCATCATTTTTGGAGTTATCTTGCTAACAAACAAACAAACAAACAAACAAACACACAAAGCAAAGTGATCACAATACTTCCTAGCGGAGGTAATTATATGATATATTAACATAATTAGAATGAAGCCTAGTCAGTGACCTTGTCTGTAAACATGTTTCTTGTCTGTATTATGTCAGATTTTTGGTGGCAAGATGAACAACTTTCATGATCCCATGCTATCTCATGGTGGCTGCTATTGACTGCTATTTTGGTTATGGTTTTGACTTGAAATTCAACTGCACAACTGACAAACGGCAAGTTTAATGCACACATTTAATGGTAAAACTACATAACAAAATTTCCAATGTATAGTCCTGCACAGTTATACCTATCTCTGCTCCTCAAGGACATTTGGTGAGATGTTGAGAGGGAGAGAGAAGTCAACGTACTCCCATGAGGACTTGCATTGTGGTATTAAAATGATGTAATCACTATAAAAGGAAATACCGCATAAAAACACAAATATCTTTGTCAAAACAGATCAGCTCAAACCATGAGATAGTGGAAGGAGAATACCCATCACCCTTCTGTCAGCAAGGTCAAGCTGCAATTTGCAGCAGAGGATCAAGTTTTTCTTTTTATCGTAATGATGCTTTTCACCAGTCATAACAAATGCCAACCTTGAAATCTGTCCATGAGCATGATAAAGCCTTTTGGGACTTGAACATACCTGCTGATGTGAGTACAATTTGCAATATGGGCTTAAATGCTTGCAAAGTTAACACAGAGGTAAACAATGGCAACATGAGTCTGGTACAACTGTGTGATTCATGCTCACTGCGGCATCGTCAGTACTGGACAGTGCTACAAATTGTTCAGTGGCCACATAGAATACATGTTTATTTCATAGGTTTTGGTGATTTTTTCATTTTATTTATTCCATTTGTGTTTTGTCAATGCCTATTAATGACAGATGACATAAAATCTCTTCTGAAAATGAGGAGCTGACCTACTGCCTCAGTCTCCTGATTGTGTGCTTAGTAATTAGAAACAGACTGAACCTGCTGACCCCGCTTGAAACATTTTCATTTTCCAGCACTGTCTTCCCTGCATCACTGGTTTGGAGACAGACAGTTCACAGATACACACACACACACAGACACACACACACACACACACACACAGATGCACAACATGTACGCTTACTACAACGCGTATACCCATCCTACACGCACCAACTGTTCGTCTGAAGCTTCAGTCTGTCAGGTTTTTGGTTACTAAGCAACGCCTCATCATCCAGTCATCAGCCAACTGTCAAAGAGTCACTGCATATTGACATTTCTTGACAGAGACTAAACGGCCTCATACTAATGGCATTGGCATACAAACCCGAGTAAGAAATAAACTTCTCCTCCAGGCACAGACGTCTCAAATGTTCATAAAATGAGCAATAAATACCCCTGATTACGCAAACACTTCCTTTGCATTTCGCCTAATTTTATTTACTCACTTGCTAGATATGCATGGAGAATTCAAATGCCAATCCCCCATGGGCCAAAATGCATGATGTGTGACTGGTGATTCACCCCGGTGCAGTCTGGGTGAAAAACAGCATGGCGGAAAACTGCACACATCCTGAAAGAGATGAAAAAACATATCCTGCAGTAAAATCCAGTGTCAACAACAAAAAAATCAAAAACAAGGGACCAGTAAATGTGATTTGGAGCCTCATATTTCAGAAATGATCAAGTTTTTTTTTTTTATGTTTGTCTCCACCAAAGAGGTTAAACGTTTTAACTGCAATTTGTCCATCTGTTGTTCTCATTTTAATGCAATAACTACAGCAAAGATTTTCATAAAATCTGGTGAAAGGGTAGGTGTGATTATTTACTTTTCCTACAATTGCGAGACAGAGTGTGTGATTGAATTACATAACTTTGGAGTCTTGTGTGGTAAAGGTGTGTTATTTACTGATATCTAATTGTGAAGCTGCAGATTACAATAAACTGAAGATCCCTGGCCAAACCCTCTCTTACAACAGTTGAGAAAAAAGTGAAAGAATCTTCTCAAGACTCAGTGTTTGGTTTGATCAGTTTTAACCCCAACTGGTCAAGGCAGACAACCATCCTCCAGGAGTCAGTCTGCCTGTTCAGAGAAAGTTATTCCTCGCCACAGTCACCAGCCACAAGTGTTTGCTCCTGGAGGATTCTGTTGGGTTTCTGTAAATTGGCTTGAGAGTGTAGTTTCGACCAACTCTATATGTAAAGTGTCATGAGATAACTTTTGTTTTGATTTGGTGCTATATAAATAAAACTTGATTGATTGATTGATTAACCCTTTATAGGTCACTCATAGAAATACATAGATTAAAGATTTCAACCTTAGTGTGTTATTGGAGGACATAACAAGACTTTATTACTTTAATGAAAAAAAAAAAGTATTGTTATGTAGAAAATCCAGGTCACTGAAGTTATCATATTTGATTCCTTACCCGTGAGTGGAAAAAAAAAAAAAAATCCAAGACGTAAATATTAAAAAATATTAGAAAAATACATGTAAGGTGAAAGGAACATGTATTTTATACCATTAGAACATCACTTTTAGAACATCGGACCAACATAAATGCTGATCCAGACACCTGTCAACATCCACATTATCCCATTGAACATCATTCCTTACATTAGTACCATTACTTCAAGGTACCTAACAAAACAGAGATGGACCTTGTGGACCCTGTAGACCACATTGGACCTGAGACTGTTGACTAACTGTCCTCACTGTAACTGTTGCTGTCACTGTCTTGTAATGTATGCAGAAATTACCCAAAATATTCACTTGTCCAATAAGGGGTTAATCATGGCTTTTTATTTGGAAGGGAAAAAATCACTGGTCCACATTCAGACAAAACAAGGTGAGAGACCTGCACCTTAATGGTATACACCACCTGGTATAAAAATGGAGAAATGTCCACACTCAGCTACAAACGTTGTGAACAAAAACAGAACAAATCTTATTTTCAGATAATGAAGACATATTCTATTTCTGCAGCCTAGACCCTCCACAATAACTCTAAAATCTTACACAATGAGCCTTTAAATGGTTCCAATTTTGGAAACGTGTGTATTTTTCATTATCAGTGTTGTACTGAAAAGTCACACTTGAGTAGAAGTACGGGTACCCTACCAAAAAATTACTTTGGTAGAAGTTCAAGTCACCAACTGAAATGCTACTCAAGTTAAAGTCTTTAAGTATCTCGTATTTACTGTACTTAAAATAAATCTACAAATAAATGTACTCAAGTAATAAAAGAAAAAGTACAAGTAATTGACAATAACCAAAGCAGTCAGAATTTTGAATATTATAAAGTTTATTCAGGATTTTAAAACATAGTAAAGTAAAAGACATGTGGTCAAAATACTGAAAATAATTCCTACATCAATTTAATTCAGGTTTATTTGTAGAGCCCTATATCACAACAAGGTTGCCTCACAGGGCTTTACAGAATTAGTTGGGTATGAAAACAAACAACAGTCAAATAAACAGTAGATGAAGGAAATGGATTAATGTCCATTGCATGCCCCGTCCTGAGACCCTCCTTCTTGGCAAGGAAAAACTCCAAAAACCCAGTGGGAAAAGAGAAACATCACACACTTAAACCAATGTTTCAAAAACCTAAACAGGTGTAGGCTACTGCTGCTATTACAAATGTCATAATTTTGAAAGAAAAAAACAAACAAACAATGAAAAACAAACAAACAAACAAACAAAAAGTGAAGCTTATGTGGCACCTACAAACATGGAGCCTACATTATGCTTTGTAAACAAGGTATCCAAAGTCTAAACAATTCAAGGGTCAAGAATATTTATTGTCATTATGTGCATAATGACATTTTTGTTAGACGTAGTTCTTGGCTAGATAAAAATAAAAAAGAGAAAAAATAAAAACACTCAAGAATATATACATCACTATAAAAAGTGCTCAACAATAAGTGTATCAAGGCTATGTACAATGTATATAGAAAGAAATGTAAAAAAAAAAAAAAACTGTATGCACAGCCCAGTGCAAATCAGTATGTGCTGTTGCAATTGTGTGCAATATTGTGTACAAATAAGGTAACAATGTGCAAATGAAATGTAGTCCCAGAGAAGTTGGATTTATTGACATAATACCAACCTGTTTTTGGCATAGCTTCATTCAACTCTCCTTCAGATCAACAAATCACCCACAAGTTGAGTGTGGATTGTCGTTTGCACTTGTTCATTACATGATTAGACCCAATGACAAATCAGCTTTCTGATTTTGTTGCAGTCACCGGTAATCTCAATGGTGAAAACACCAAATATCCTTTCATTTATTTTTTGTAATGAGTAACGATACTGTGCATTAAAAATGTATTGGCGTAGAGGTATGCAGTTGAGTTAGGAAATGTCGTGAAATGAAAGTGTAAATAAACTCAGTAAAGTTGAAATTCTCCCAAAACATACTTGAGCACAGTAGTGAAGTATTATTACTTCATTACTATACAACACTGGTCATTATACAAGAGGATAGGGCTTCAGTTTTTTAGTTATTTTATTTATTTATACAAGTATACTACTTTTGTTTTTGTTTTCTATATGTATAAAACAGGAACATGACAACTAAACTTGTTTCATTTTTACATTTTGTCAAAAGGTAATTGTAAATGCAGTGAAAAACAGATGCAGTTGTTTCATCTTCATAACAGGAAACTCATGCTCATGAATGTGATGCTCAGTGGTTGTCCCTCTGTGATGAACTGGTAATATGTTCAGGTTGTTCTCCACCATTACCTGATTTGTAGGTGGGATAGACTCTGGCACCCCTCACGACTCCAGTTTCAAAAGGATGAAGTGGTTTTGAAAGTGATTCATTCACACAGAATGGAATGACAAACGATGCAATTGTTGTATAAAAAAATAATGTGCTATACTGTTATCTACAATGACTACAATGAATATGTTTTCATCAATTACAAATAAGATGTAATCAATATAACAGAACAGAATTTGTGGTGCAATTTATGTTATTATTTCATATTGAAATGTGGAGACAGATGGGAATGTGAGAAAGGGATTGTACAGTCATGGAAAATAGTCTAATATAAAAACATCAATAATTTTCATAAACCGATAGGAGGATGTTTTGAACTTTCGCTGTAAAAGGTGTTGGTCCTGGGTTAAAGAAATATTTTTTAGGGTAAAAATCCATGGTGTCTTGTGGTGTTTTTTGTTTTTAAAGTGCACTCAGGTGACTTGGAGTCCTCTTTGACATTAGACTGAAGAACTGAATCATACATAGAGTCAGATTGTGCTGCCCTTTTATTCCCAGCTGAGTGTCATTCTGGGCGGTAGGTGAAATCTGACAGACATTCAAAGTGTTTCACCTGAAAGACTGGAACTGTTGAACTGTAAAATAATCGGCTCACTCACAGCCACTGCACATGCCCTTTTTCTATTCTTCTGGAAATGTCAAGCCCTCAACTGCTAATGATATAAAATTGTATGTATGCCCTTCCCTCTGAGTGTGTTTATGAGGATGAGCAAGAGTACACTATTTTCTGCCCTCTCTAGTTGCCTGGTCATGAGTAACTAGAGCCTGGCCCAACTTTGATACTGATTACCACTGCATCTCTTTAAAAACAATAATAATTAGTAATAATGGATTAGATTTACATAGCGCTTTTTTGGTCACTCAAAGCGCTTTACATTATTGACCCATTATTCATTCGCTCTCACATTCTCCCTCTGGTGGTGGTAAACTACATATGTAGCCACAGTTGCCCTGGGGCAGACTGACAGAAGCGTGGCTGCCAATTTGCGCTAACGGCCCCTCCGACCACCACCAAAAACAGACCTATATGACTGTATATTTTCATGTTTATGTGGAAGTTTTGTGTTCTTATCCTCATACCGTTAAGCCTCATAGCGTAGTTGCTTAAGTAATGCACTCTATAGACAAAAGTATTTGGACATGTTGAATTCAGGTGTTTTTTTTATGACAGTGCTCTGGGATACAAAATGATAATAACAAATGTCATAATGTAGTTTTATATTGTGATAAATAACATTGCATTGGTTAGTTTGGTTTAAATTGTTATCTTTGCTTCCAAAATTACGGTGGACCAGAGGTGCAACAGCCCAAAAAATTATCCACTAGCCCAAAAAATTATCCACTATCAGAAAAAAAAGAGAACAGCCCAAAAAATTATCCACTATAAGAACAAAAACAGAACAGCTCAAATAATTATCCACTATAAGCTCTAAAAATAAAGTTATTTTAAAAATATTTACATTAATACATTTTTTTCAAAGCAGTTAAACGGTTAACTAAGGTTCCCGTGTCTGCTTAAGGTTAGGCCTGGGTGTTAAATGGTTAAGGGTAGGGTTAGGGTATGGTTGGGGTTAGTTTTCATTGGTAAATGGCCCTTGTGTGCACTGTGTGAAGGTTCATTGCTAAGCTAATGCTAATGCTTTGTGAACTACCAGTGTGAGTAATGTAATGGAATTTTCTGATTCCCTTCTTTGTTTCCATATCCATTCCTGACTACCCTTCCCCACTACATGCTACCTTTCCCGAATATCCCCCACTGCATGCTAATTTTCCCATATTCTTACCCAAATGCCCCTACTGTATGTGTAAATTTTCTTGCAAGGTAACAAAAGGTGACTGATTGTTAAAGCCGTGAGTTCATCATTCAATCAAAAGGCCCTTTGAGGAGACTGGAGGTGTCACTTGCAAATGTGATTCACCCTATAAAAGGTGGACCTTGTGAGAAGCTCTTGGTCTTTTCTTCACTATCGCCGCTCGTGTGCAGAACTGACCTTTCTTTACAAAGAAATAAAATATTGTCGGCCAGCAGATGTCTCTATTTCATTATTCACCAGCAGTAGAGAAAAACTTCCATAACAGTAAGCAATTATGTGATTACGGTGTTGAATTGTTCAACTGCCTAGCATTTAATATTATTTTTAGTATCCCTTTAATATTATCCTCATATTTTAGTGCACCGACCTCCACTTCCGGTAGGTTACTTTCTTAGCATTAGCCACATTAGCTGAAGGCCTTAGAAATTTTCAGTCTATGCTTTTATTTTTTGTGGTGGCCTTAATTTTAAAGCAAGAGACCTTTTGGGTAAACAGCACCCGCTAAATTGAAAAGGTGGATGATGTTTTTTTCTTATAGTGGATAATTTTTTGGGCTGTCGCACCTCTGGGCCACCACACAAAATGCCTCAGAGATGGTTTTTACTTCATTCTTAATTTTTTTTGGTTTTTAATTACTCTCAACAATGATTTTTTTCTTTATTATTTATTTATTTGAATTTATTCATGACTATGTTCTGCCTCTAAATTTCTAAAATATTTTGCTTGCTCTGACTGTAAATAATAATTTTCTACCACAACTAACAATCTTTCTTCACATCTCAATTAGGAAGAAAAATCTCCCATTAAACTTACAGAGGAAATATTGATGTTTATAAACTATTTGGACAAACATATTGGGGGGTATCATGGCAACAGCTGGTAAGATCTCCTGTTCTGGCTGATTTGAGATATAATTATCAATATCTATGACATTTATCACAATATAAAACTATAGCATGACATTTATCAGTATCGTTTTGTTGCCCAGGCCCTTATTAGAAAAGAAACACCTGATCTGAACGTGTCCCACTACTTTTGTCCAGATAGAGTATGATTTAGGCAATTATCCTATGAGGCTAATGATATGTCTGCATCCTTTTTTTATAATCTGATCCCACGGGTCCCTTGTCTTTGATTGACAGAAACTTTGGGAATGTATGTGTCTAATCTAGATCGAGTGCTGGCTACATGTGAAGATGCTTAGCCACATTTACACCAGCATACGGACTGTGGGTGTGGATCTGAGAGGGAGCAGGCATCAGGGCCAAACTGGTCCCAGTAGGAGGTGGCAATGTTTGTGCAGGGTTGGAGCTTGGATTCAGTTTGGGCGATTACTCAGATGTGATGAACCAGCAGTCAAACAGTCTTTAAGCAAACAAAGGGAACAGGGCAGAACAAGAGCGTAGCGTATTTATGGTCTTTGGTCATTCTGTGTAATCATGCTGCTCATTTTTGGTTAATAAGTGTCCTGTTAAGATGATAGCTTTCAATTTATAGAAAAAACCCCCAAAACAAAACAAAAACTCCTTTAATAGAAGAACCAACATTGTGAGAAACAGAAAAACATTTCAGATTGCCCTGATGTTAGTGCTATTCAAGAGTTGGAAAGTTTTAGGTTTTACCTTTAAAATACATCAGTAGATGCACACACAGGAAGCTTTGTCAGACTGATTATATTTAGAGATACATGAGTTAAAATCAGGAGGAAATTATGAAACACACACCTTCCTTCTGCAGCTCCAAGAGAAAAAGTTGGCCAAAAGATGAAATATAATAACAGATGACTCGATCTCAGTTAAAGGTTAATGTCACTAGTCACATCTCATGGAATCTGATCAGTGTGTCCGTAATTACAGCTGTAACTCAAATATTTCACCCTCATACCAGACTTAAAATGCCTGTTATTACATAAAATCTGTGTTACAGAGTTAAAGGATTTCAAAGTGGGAAAACACATGAAAAGAGATATATAAATCTCATGTCTCAAAAAAAGGATGAATTTTAGTCCAAATCAAAAGATTAAATGTAAGTATAGATCAGCTTGTGCCTGTGTTCAGACCTTGAGCAGAAGACTCACATTTCAGGCAGAGTCCTCGATATGGATCAGAGTGGCGACACTTCCCTAGACTCCTGTTGTCAAAGAAATATGCACCTTCTTCTGTGTCATGGAGGGCCCAGTAGTTCCAAACAGAGTGCAACGCCATCAGACTACATTCATTGCTATTGCAGCTGATCTAGCAACTCCAGCGGTAAGTTAATAAGATATTGTCATCTTTCAAATTATCGAGTATATGTCCTGTGTTAGTGGCCATTCATATTGTAAATTTAGTTGTCTTTGGTTAGGGTTAGGGATGCAAATTATCGATTAATTCATTAATCGTTAGTTGGTTGGTCAATTAACGATTAATTGATAAGCGGTGATTTTCCTGAGAACCTGAATTTCTTTCCCAATACGGTCTATAAGAATAAAAGCTAAATATTATTTATATACTTAATGTCATATTCCTTCTTGATTGATTTTTTTTAACCATTGTATACAGTCAGTGTTTCCTGTGGAATTCATCTGTTGATGTGGCGGTGTGGAATGGGGGGTGCATGCGCGGGCGTTTCGCCGGTGGGTGGTTGGGTGCACGCGCGGGCGTTTCGGGGGGGTACTCACACGCGGGCTGTACAGCCGGGGGATGCGTGTGTATTTGGTTGGTAACCGCACACGTACATCACTTTCCGGCCTACTTCTACCAATGGGGGTACGGTGCAGTCCGTGCCCCCGCAGAAGTGAAAGTGAAACTATTCGCTCATTTATCTTTTCCTCCTGAAGCTTCGCAAATGCTCGACATACCTGTATCCCGAATCAGGAGCCTGGAGGATGTTTTCAACTTCTGTCTCACTGACCGTGGACTAGACCAACCTCCAGGGAAAACGCTCCAATCAGATACTGACCCCGCATTTGTGCGTGTATTTATTCGGGGGTGTACCGCTCCCACAAACAGACGGGTCGGTCTGTGTTTAACTCCATCATGGCCATAAAGACATTCTAACTCATCAACGCCATGATCCGGTTAAATGACCGGTGTGGCATAAAATACGGACCTTGT
Organism: Sphaeramia orbicularis; assembly: GCF_902148855.1. Lineage (NCBI taxonomy): Eukaryota > Metazoa > Chordata > Actinopteri > Kurtiformes > Apogonidae > Sphaeramia > Sphaeramia orbicularis. The sequence goes on along the minus strand of NC_043974.1, from coordinate 8,504,297 downwards.
AAAATTTGTACCTATTCGGAATTTGTGCACGCGCGAGCGCAGCCTTACCGGATGTCAGGTTCAGCGAGGCTTGTGAAATAAGTACCTTGTGAGTAGAATTGTGCGCTTTTGGGTTGGGTTAGGGGTTAGGGTTAGGGGTTAGGGGTCGCTGAATCTGACATCCGGTAAGGCTGCGCTCGCGCGTGCGCAAATTCCAAATAGGTCCAAATTTTACAAGGTCCGTATTTTATCCCACACCGGCTATCCCAGCCGCGGCGTCGCAGCGCGGACAAACTGGCAGCAGTCAGACAGGTGTGGGCGGGCGGAACAGGGCAATTAACCGACAATTAATAATTTAATCTAGCAAATTCTTATCGACAATTAATCGTTAGTTGATAAATTGTTTACATCTCTATGGGTTAGGGTTATGGGGCCATTATTGTAGCAATATTATTTGCAAATGCGTGTGGAGAGTTGAGTGTCCGCATTTCAATCTGTGTGTGTGGAGAGTTGTGTGTCCGCATCTCAATCTGTCTGTGCACAGTCGGATTTGCAAATGTGTGAATGAATCTGTAAATGCGTGATGAGATTTGTGTGTCTGTACAACAATCTGCAAATGTGTAAAACAACTTGTGTGTGTGTAATCAGATTTGAAAAGTCAAAGTATTTTCACTACAAGACCCAGAAATACAGACAAATCATTGGTTACAAGTCAAGCGGCTTCTCGATTGGCTCTCTTTGCACACGTGAATTTTGCTACACTTCTGCTGCGAGAGATCCACAAATGCGCAGCGGGATTTGTCTGTAGAACCAGGGTTTGCGTGCCTGGGCTCAGGCTCACAGGCTCCCTCATTCCGGCTGCGTTCGGCTTTGCTCGTTCTTGTACCTGACGTGAGTTTACGTGAGTTGTGCTTGCAAGGTTCGCTAACTGCCACTAAAAATCAAAGAACAAGAAGAAGATTCACCTGGGCAAGGAAAGATGGCTGCAAACGACGAGATTATTCGTAGCCCCAAACGTCTGACCCGTCTCGTCGTTTGCAGCCATCTTTCCTTGCCCAGGTGAATCTTCTTCGATTTTTAGTGGCAGTTGGTGAACCTTGCAAGCACAACTCACGTAAACTCACGTCAGGTACAAGAACGAGCAAAGCCAAACGCAGCCGGAATGAGGGAGCCTGAGCCCAGGGCAGCCTGAACCCAGGGCAGCCTGAACCCAAGGCAGCCTGAACCCAGGGCAGCCTGAGCCCGGGCACACAAACCCTGGTTTTACAGACAAATCCCGCTACGCATTTGTGGATCTCTCGCGGCAGAAGTGTAGCAAAATTCACGTGTGTAAAGAGAGCCAATCGAGAAGCCGCTTGACTTGTAACCAATGATTTGTCTGTATTTCTGGGTCTTGTAGTGAAAATACTTTGACTTTTCAAATCTGATTACACACACAAGTTGTTTTACACATTTGCAGATTGTTGTACAGACACACAAATCTCATCACGCATTTACAGATTCATTTACACATTTGCAAATCCGACTGCGCACAGACAGATTGAAATATGGACACTCAACTCTCCACACGCATTTGCAAATAATATTGCTACAATAATGGCCCCATATAGGGTTTGTACAAATGTATATCTGAAACACCTGTTACGTTCGATTGTCAGCTGTAGCCCTATAGTTCCCTAGCTGACTTGGACAGCTGTTGAGATTTAACCACTATAACCACAAATTATGGAGTTTTCACGATAAGGTAATGTTAGTACAGATGTTATCAGTGGATTTTATTTTAGTTGTTTTGCTGAACCTGGTGGTGTTTGGTTAAATGTGTCAGCTGAGGTTATATGCTAATTAAGAGGAGAGTTGCTGTAGAGCTGAGCTCTGCCAACTGAAGTTATTATTCATGAGTTAAAGGAAGTGAAACTTCTGTCACTTGCTGTTTGTAAGATCCAACTCATTCTATAAGGATACTGTTGCGTTTGATAATGTTGAGTTTTTAATGAGTTTATTGTCCATGCTAACACTAACATGCTAAGTTAGCTGCTATGCTCTCTGCTGGTTAATGTTGTATTGTACGTTTTCAGAGCAAAGCTTGGCAGGCACACAGTGTTTACACCTAACCACTGTTCTCTGTTTGTACCACAGTCCTATAATAGTAAAACTTAAAATGGTAAATTGTCTATCTGACTTGTCGGCTTCCAGACAGTGTCTGGATTTTGTCTGTCTTTTCTGTTTTGTCTGTCATTTCCTGTTTTATTTTGTTAAGTTTCCCTCATGTGTCGTGTCTGGTGTTTTTACTTCCCCTCCTTGATTGTTTCACCTGTGTCTGATTACCTGCCTCCGCCCTGATGTGTTCCACCTGTGTCTAACTGTCTTCCCGCCCTCTTGTGTATTTAAACCCTGTGTCTTCCCCTTTGTCTTTGCCAGTTTGTTTGCTCCCTCTTGTGCTTACTTACCAGCGTTTCTTGGATCCTGTCTGTCTGTCTGTTGTGACCTGTTTTGTCTACCGACCACCGATTCTGCCCGTTCCTGTTCAGCCTGCTCGTCTGTTGTGACCTGGTTCGTTTTTCCGACTACCAATTCTGCCTTATCCCTGTGTACCTCAGCCTCCAACGATTACCTGTGTGTTCGACCCATCCCCTGGATTACTGACCGTGAGTTTAGCCTGTCCCTCATGTCCCCTTGCCTATCATATTGCCTTTCCGTGTATGACCTGGTCTGTTTTTTGACATCCCTCTGTTTTTCCCTAGTCGGGGTGCCGTTGGGATTATTCTGGCTCGGCCACACTGGCCGCCTGCTGACCCCATCCACGGCCCAGACGTCTAGCCCCGACCTCAGCGTCTTCACAGATTTATTAATCATTCTGTGTTGTGCTTTAACCTTTGACAGTGCTCAATATACGCACTCAACTTTACGTCTGTCTTCTGGTCTTGCATTTGGGTTCAGCCTTGGTACCTGACCTGTTACACTATCTCCTTGCCAGTACTGTTCAACTGCAGAATGAATGAACTTGTAAAGTTAGCACCACTCATGTATGTAGCCTACCCAAGCTAACGCCAACCTTTCCCCTCAAAATTTAAGTTTTCCAAGTAATAAATGCCCTCCTTTCAATGGTCAATGCCACTACACAGAAGTATAACACTACATACGGTAGTGACACAATGGTTGTGTGTGGTTTATTTTGAGATTTACCATGTTCACTGCTGTTTCTCCCATTAAATAACATGGGAGCACTTAGTCCGTTTGGACCTATTCAGGCTTACGTGATCACCAGAGCGGTGATTGGTAATCACAGCCAGGGCCGGACTGAGACTCATTTTCAGCCCTGGAGTTTCATACCTCAGACCGGCCCACTTTAGATCACGACCGATTATTATTAAAATCATGCAATTCTAACCTTACATGTTAGGTCTACACACTGTTCTGCAAAGCCTTCTAATTCAGTGTATTTTCTAAAATATTTCCAATTCAGCGCAAGTAAAGGTTGCTTCACAATGTGGATTTATTTCAACAGTGAGTGCACATCCACATCTCCAACATTATTATTCCTCACAACACAACAATAACAAAATCTATATTTTTTTTCTTATAAGTGTTAACATTTTTCAAACCTTTAAAATGTTTGAAATGAAATTAAAGTATAAAAATATTAAAAATTAAAAAAATAAATAAATAAATTAAGCTTGCTGCACTTTCTAATAACTATTATTTTGGTATCCTCTGCAACAAAAGATTTCCATCACAACTTACTTGCGGTTTGTTCCATCGATGCTATTGAAAACTTTTGGTACAGTGATATTAGGGGTTTGATGAGGATGATAAGAAAAAAATGTGTATCCTGTGACTGAGGGTGAGCAAAGCAATCAAAGCTAACAACAGGCTCCTCTTCATCTGTGTCATTTGTGCCTAGTGGTTCAGGGTTGTGCTGCTGAGCTGCTCCTCTGTCATCAGTAGACTCTGTTCTCCCTTTCACTCTTCCTCCAGTTTCTCTAGACTCGCCTGCACCTGGATCACAATAAAAAATATCTACAGACATTTTGACTTACTGAACCAGTTCAGATCTTTACACTGGCTAAATATGCAGGCTTATTTAATATGACTTTATACTATTGCCTTTCAGTTGTGGGCTTTGTGTATTTACTGTCTCACTTTTAATAATAAAAATTAAAATAGGTCAGGACTATGGTTTGGGTCTAGAAAGTGGTTTTACGGGAACTAATGCTTGTTCACACAGTCTGTTCCAACAGCTCACCTTTTCCTTCCATCCTGACAGGAACAATCCCCTCATCACTACTGGCTCCTGGCTCTGCTTCTGACACTAAAGCACAGTTTAAAAATGCTCATAATTCTCAGCACAAATCTTCTATTTGCAAAGCCTTGGTGTCAGTTTCATTCATGTAGTGCTGAATCCTGGAGCATCTCAGAGCACCTTTCATACTGAACAGGCCTACACCATACTCTTCATTGGAGCCTATTTCTTCTAATCCTCTTCCCTCTCTGAGCAGTCCTACCTGCCCACTCTGGACTTGTGGGCTCATGGCAGGTGCTGGATCTGGTTTCTGAATCTGAGAAGCTACAAGACAAAGTTTCCCACTTTCGTGGCGTCGCATCATACTATTATTTAAATGACATAACGTTATGTTCCACGTCACAATGCCACACAATTCACTGACTCGATAATTAACTAACTTGAAAGGTGGTTTATCCGGTTCATCGTCCTTATTAGTTGTTTCCAACCGGGAGGTCGTTTTTGTGAAAAAGTTGCAGATTTTGTCACATTTGGCTGCGTTTGCTTCCAGAGCTTTCCTCTTTTTAACTCTTGCCTTCTCCACACCACCCTTGCTCTTTCTATTATCCATGTTTCAAACAGCAAACACAGCTGACCATCCACAGCCTACAGAGCACAGATCGTAAAAGCTCCACAGCTACGGTACAGAGCTACTAACCATATGCAAGGAGATGTTACGCCAGGTCACGGTGTGTCCGCAAAAAAAACCAGGAAGAAAACAAACAGTTTACTAGTAGAGGGGGTGGGGCCCAGGAACAGCAGCTGCAGATTACGTGGTCAACTCAGTGCTATGACTGAACACCGGCCCCCAAAACATAAATAAATAAAATATTAAATACATATTTAAAGTGAACTCCGGCCCTCGCGGCCCAAATATTATACCGGCCCACCGGGAATTGTCCCGGTCCTCCCGATTAGCCAGTCCGGGCCTGATCACAGCTGTCAATCAACTATTAACCTGCCTACTTGTCTGAAAATAGCTGTAATGGGCTCTATGCATAGCTCCACTACTTCCTGAACTTCAGGTGGGGCCTTTATTTCCTGTCTTTCATTATCGGACACAGTGATTAATCCAGGTGTGTCTGCTACTTCATTAGGTGCACCTGGATTAGGGAAGTAGTGAGGCTGTGCATAGTCCATTGCACAAAATTGGTCCAAAATCAATAACCCAAAAGCAAGGAGAAAATGCGGAAGTCTCATGTTTTCTCTGACCACATGAGAAGCAATTGCTGAAGGCAGTTATAGAATTCTTGTCCAGTGATGCAAAAAAAGATGAGACCAAATTACTTAAAGCTTAAGATTACTTTTATTTGTGTTGTACCACTTATACAGGTTAATGCTTCACATTTGGCTAAATTAATAATATGACATCTTAGAAATAACAATAAAAAAAACAGTGAATGAATGTCTAGAAACAGTTTGCACACTGTTTCTAGACATTCATCCATAGCTTGTAGCTTCTAGGGGCGATCACTTCTTTTTCTTTTTCAGAAATGAGAAATAATATATGTATATACATACATATATTTGCATAGGATTAAGAAAACAGATTAAAAGTTGCTGCTTTGTGTCTTTCAACGAAGACAAAGTGACTCAAGTATCTGATGCTCCACCGTCCTGCTTGGATGGTGATGGTAAGAATAGAATGCATGATAGTGTCTTTATTAAAGTGAAATATTGATGAATCACTGTCACGCATGAATCATCAGTAATGGTCTGATTTTATGCATGATTCAACATGACAGAGATACAGAAACTAGACATACACAGCAGAAAACAACAAAATAAAAAAAAAAAAAAAGTATTGTAAGGGAAACTCATGCCTTAATATGAGGAGCTTGTATCCATAGTGTACATACATCTTACTTAATATGAATTAAGACAAAGGGCTACCAGAGGGTGTTTACATGCCTGTATATTGAATAGATAATGAAATGTATGAAAAAAACAATCTGTATTTGTCTGATATATTTAAAGTGAGAGCTGATGTGTGAAAGCAGTTTGTTAATCCCTCTGTTACAGTGTTCAACACTTCCATATATGTGCAATTTTTCTACATTTTATATTGCGTGTGCTCATTTTATTTTATTCTGTTGAGTCTTAAAACACAGCACCCTTTTCCTCCTCACTAACTATAATTACCCTGAGCTTATTCCACATATCAAATTATGCCTATCAGTCACACAGACACATTTTCCTGTTTTCTACTCTTTATTTAATTAAATTTCGTAGCTTTTGCTCTCTCTTGACTACGTCTCATCCTCTCACCTAATTTCCTCTTATTACACCTTGTGCCTCCCCTCCTCTCTCCCTGTGACAGAGGATTTAGATGTCATTAGTGCTTCATCTTGACATGTCACATTTTCACCCTCTGCCATGGTGGAGGAGGTGATGACGTATAACATGTTCCCCACAATTCATTCATTAGTGTAAAGAGAAAAAAAGCAATTACAATGGGCTGTTACAGCGAACTCCTAAACAAAAGAAATCAGCTTTTAAAGCAAGGTACCAACTTCCCTGCATCTTTCTATGATATTTTGATGAGCTAAATAAAGCCTGGACTTAATTTGGTTTTATAAAGATTACATTTGCCTCATCAGTTGCGCAAGAGACATATGTCCCCGTCTCTGTTTTTATTTTGTGAAGCAAGTTGTTTGAGGCAACCTTGCAGTCGCCCTAGCAACAGCACACATATTTTAATGACCTCGGCACAAACACTAGTTATTACTCACAAAGCTTCTGAAATGGGAATGAAAGATGGGCGAGAAGAGAAGGAAGGACCCCCTATAGTTTATTAGTGCAACTGCCAGAGGAGGGTGCTGTTCACCTCAGAGGTGCAACAGTTAGAGGGGGTCACTTGGTCATGTACAGTACTGTGCAAAATCCTGGGCCACTTCTGCATTTGTTGTTTTGCGTGGTTGAAATGAACATGCATGCATATACATATATATATATATATGTATATATACACACACACACACACACCCACACACCCACACACACACACACACACACACACACACACAAGGGTTCTTCAAAAGGTTTGTGGAAAAAGACCATAGCTTTGATATGGTTTACATAGCCCTCACTTTTACACAGATGGACTTAAAGGCTGGTATCAGCACTTGGAGAAGTGTACTGGCCTAGATCAGGGGTGTCAAACATGCAGCCTGTGGGTTAAAATTGGCCCGCCAAAGGGTTCACTCTGGCCCGCAGGATGAATTTGCAAAGTCCAAAAATTACACTGAAGATATGAACAACCAATTATGTTGAAATTGTTTTAGTTCAGGGGCCACATACTAACCAATGTGATCTCAAGTAAAATAATAGGAAAATAACCGGTGACTCCAAATGTCCTTTTTGATTTAATGCAGAAAACAACAATATTACATTATGCCTAATATTGTGCCATATGTATATTATATGTTTGCTTTTACAAACTACCCAAACAAAAAAGATGAGAATGACCTGAAAAAAATGAAATTTCTAAAGAAAATTAAGTGCAATTTTAACAATATTCTGCCTTTTACTAAATGTTTTGTGCCTTTGTAGATGTATAAATGATACAATGAGGCATAATATTGTTAAAATTGCACTTACTTTTCTAAAGAAAGTACAGTTTTTCAGATCATTCTTGTCCTTTTTGTTTGGGTAGTTTGTAAAAGCACATATTTTCTGTATTTTTTTTTTTTTTTGTACTAAAACAAAGAAAAGTTTGGAGTTGTCATTATTTATAGATTATTATGCTATTATTTTACCAGTCCGGGCCACTTGAGATCAGACTGGCTAAATGTGGCCCCTAAACTAATATGAGTTTGACACCCCTGACCTAGATGGAGCATATGTTGAAAAATAAACATAATTTAAGATGTTTTTTCCAACTGTTCTTTTTGAAGCCCCCTCATATGTCTTATTTCTCATTCACTTTTCTTCATATGCAACAAAAGTACAAACACATGTGCACAGCCTTAGAAGATGCACAATAAAACTGACCTAAATGTGTTTAAAGGTTAAAGTATGTATTTAGTGTGATCCCTGACCCCATGACAAAAAACAGCACAAACAGAAACATCAGACATGTGTTGAAGGAAATGTGGTATAAAACATCAGAAAATGAATGCATTAAATCTCATGTGAAAAGCAAGGTCACACTAAATATGACCACTTTGGTTTATAGAATCTGTTTTTTCCCTTTTTTTATTACTGCTGTACATCCATCCATACAGAATATCCAGATTGCATCTTAATACAGAGACTGAGAAATGCATATGTGTGGTCATTATAATTTTACTAAACCAACAAACCTAATGTTGGTTAAGGACTTTTACACAGTACTGTTCATGCAAATATATACCTGTGTGCTAAGTTTTTATTGTAGGAAAATAGAAACTGAAACCTCAACAGATTACATTATAGTTGTATGCAGCATAGTGAAGACAAAACCACAAGCTGTATCTAAAATGAGGGACACAAATCTTTTAGCTTGACAGAAAAACCTGATGAACCCTGATGGAACGTATGCAATGCTAAAAAGGGGAGAGAGATGTAAGTAGTCTGCTTTTATTTCTTTGTGAACATCTACTGGTTTATCTCAGGATGAACCTGAAAATGTCAAATCATGCTGTCTTCTCAAATGCCGAATGCAGAGTTGGATAGTGTAACAAATAGTATCAGTCACCAAATCATTTTTGCAGTTGCTAAGAGGTACTAAACTGATGAGATTCCATGCAACACAAATAGAACAAGCTTTAGATATAATTAGAAATATCTATCCAATGTCTACATTGAACTGTAGTGCTATGTTACAATATTGGGCAACAGTGAAATCAGGTTTTTTCATTTCCTGTTATCTAGTAGTTGGTCTGTAATGATAATGACACATGTCTACATTATGATAAATGTCATTGCAATTAATGTTTTTATTTCATTTCTAAGATTTCAACTAAAATGCCCCAGAAACATTTTTTATTACTGAATGTAACTCCTTGTTTTATCATTAAAATTACTTTAAATGTACTATCTCTACATTTCTCAATTATTTGTCATGTTCTGACCGTAAATAATCACTCTAAATAACAAATAATTTCAAAAGAAATATTGATTTGACATTTACCATGATAATTATTGACAGTAACTACAATTGTATAGATAAAGACCATTGAAATATGTGCTGCAGTCATGTCTTGTCAACTTGCTTCTGCTTTCATTGTTAGGACACTAACAAGATTGAATGTGGCTGAATCATATTAAAACTTATATGTTATGTACTGAAGCTTTTGAGCTCAAATTGAGATGTTTTTTTATTTTTTTTTATTTTTACTACAAGCAGGTTATTTTATGCAAATACACTTTTCATATGCCTCAAAAATGAATAAGAGAAAAAGGAATCAGACATGATTATATATTTTTAGACTAATACTATGAAACATCAGCCTGCCCACTAACTCAGTATCTGCACACTGAGGCTTTATTTATCTACAGTGTGAATCCCAATTTTTTTTTTTACACGCCTCACACCAGCAGCTGAATATGTTTACATCTGAAAGTTCACACTATCGTGACAGTCTACCCATGTAGTGGAGACCCCATCTCCAGCCCCCACAGCCCTGAGTGGCATACAGTGGCATACACTGTCTGACCCACTGGCTGGTAGGGGGAGAAGGCCGATCATATTACACACTGTTATTAATAGCCACCCTCTCCCCTTTCTCATTGTAAACTAATAGCTGACATGATCTCATACTGTCTCTGTGCCTCTCCTCTCCACTTCTCTCTCATTCCAGATTTCTATCTCTTTTTCCCACTTAGATCCTGATCTTCTAAAGCATTTGCCTACTTGCATACCAGCCTGTGGCTTGTGTAGATGCACATATATCATAAATAAGTCATACATGTCAGTGGGCCGTCAATGTGGAGAGTCTTAGATCTTTCTCATGAGTCTAACACAGAAAGAAACACATTACTGCATTGAAACAATAATGATCTATTAAGAGTAGTGCTTGTGTTTTTTGTATGGAGCTGGTGGTTCCATGAAACTTATGACATAGGTTGAAACAAGGTTAATGTTTACCCTGGAACCTTCATTCAGACTGTAAGTGTGCTTCTATCATGTTTCATTGCTGTGTTAAGATATGATGAGGACAAGTTGAAATTACATTAAGCATCATTTTGTTGTATTAAGTGTATCTATAAAAGTGTGCAAAACATAAAAATTATGCAATGGGAATATGGGTAGATTTCAGCTATTTGGTGGTACTCAATCACTGGTGATGGCTTTGAAATGGTTTTGTTTTGTTGCATGACAAAAGGCCATTTTCACAACTGAAAACTGAAACTGTATATACTGAAAAAGTCAATGCTATGTGCTTTAAAGCCATGGAAAGAAAGTCTAGCAAGTGGATTATATTTGTCTTTTTCATGCTTTGTTATAGCTGCTGGAGTAACACAAGGTAACCATGCAAATGACCATGAGAAAATTTAGCATTTTTTCTGCTTAAATGTAAAGTTCACACTTTCTCAGAAGAGACTTTACAATATTGTTTACACACTGTCCAAATATAGATGATTTATTTATTTATTAAATTTTTAAGTCTTTGCATAAATGCATTTTTGGGTATAGAAAATCAGCAAACTGTGACTGTAACACTGCACATAATCATGCTGGGTGATACTTTGGAAGGGAGTCAGAAGACAACAAATGTGCATTTGACTCTGTGTCTTCCCACCATCTGTGCCCACAGAGCTCATCTACACTCTTGACCCTCTGCGTGGAGTCAGTGGACGCCATCTTGTCCATAATGTTGTCCCGCAGAGGCCTTATTTTTAGCGGGAGTCCAGCTCCTGTGCAAAACTTAATATGGGAATGGAATCTTGGAGCTCTTATTTCCTCCATCTCTCAGCGTACCTCCATCCATACCTTCAGTCCTCCAAGACACTGAGCTGGTATCTCAAACTGTCCAAGCAACCCAGCTCAACCACTGTCCCTTTTCATAGCCACAGCCTCAAACAGGTGGCTGTGGGAGCTAACTCCTCCCACAACACCACCCACTTGTACTTCACTGACCACTGCATAGAGACCCCCCTTCCTCCCCTCCCCCTAAATATGCCAGCCCATTCCCGCCCCCCTGCCCTCGGTTTGGAGGGTCCTTGGATGAGAGGGATCAGTGTTGTGCCTACTCACATACCAATTTGCATCCCCAAAACGGGGCCGGCCCTTCCGTGAACGTCAGCAGACCCACGTGTAACTCTTTTTTAAAAGTGGATATCACTGACAGATCTGCTCTTCTCTAGCCGGTGGGGACAGGAAGCGGACTCTGTTCCTAACTCTCCCTGCTTGACACCAACTTTAGCCTTAGGAACAACATTAAATCGACCAAGTGTAATTCTTCGCTTCTACCCCACTGTTAACAATTCTGAGAAGAGGCGGTCTTGTGCCCACCAACTGCCATGAAGTGGGGCTGGGTGTTTTTGGGGGTCTTCCTCACCTTGGGGGCCCTCGCCTGGGGGGAGAAGGGCTTGGAAATCCCTGAGTATGATGGCAGAGACCGCGTCCATGAACTCCATGCCAAGAACTACAGGTCCGTCATGAAGAAGTATGACGTGATGGTGATCTACTACCATAAAAATGTGCAGGGGAATCGCAGTGCCATGAAGCAGTTTCAGATAGAGGAGCTGGCTTTGGAGGTGGGTCTCTGCCAAAGCATGACACTGGATGGATCTGTGGTCCATGTGGGGGAAGGTTCATAGTAGGAACATGGAAAGGGAGGGGGTTTCAGATAGAGAACTTGGCTCCAGTTTGAGATTCCAGGATGCTGTTTGATGACTTTAATTTTTTTTTTTCAGATAGGCAATTTTAAACCTGTAAACAAATGAGGATCACAACTAACAAGGGTTTGTGACGTTAAGTTGGGGGATTCATGGCATTCTGATAAGCATGACTGAAAAGTGCCAACCAGGAGGATGACAGATGAAGAAAATTTAGAAAGGAAGCTGGAGACTATTATTAATAGCAGTGTACTACCTGGTGTGAACATGGGAGATCTACTTAGTTTTACATTTGCCGTGAAAACTGACTAAAAATACACTACCCCCAATGTCTAGCATATAACCTATCCAAGGTATGGATTTAAAGCTAAATGTCAGAGGTTCATTCTGGAAATGTTCCATCTCTAGGTTGTAATCCACTGTCTTAGCGTCTCTGGTTGCCTTAGCCCAAAGTGTAGTATGATAAAATGTGAATAATGTAGCAGAGCTAAAATAAAACATTGAGATCCTGTGAAGTTCCAGTTATTGCCAACCAGCATGTCAATATTCAGCCAACTTTGATAGTAGTAGTAGTAGTAGTAGTAGTGGCAATAGCTGACTAATCTCATATACTTTTGTCTCATATTTAAATTTGTTTTCCATTGCATCATCTGTAAAGAAGAACACTAGAAGCCCATATGATGCCAGAGCAATGATTTCACAAGTAGTGACATTGGGGATACAGTGATTTCCAAACTTAGTTGATGATTATAAGAAAGAACAAGACATAGGTCAGTGTTTTGGCTGTGTTTTATCAATTCCAAGGTGTGGAAATTATGTAACTGAGTGGTTAAAGATACAGATGCCATCATAAATTCAGACTACTTTGCAAAAAGACAGGACAAAACAGACAGATACCCCTTTCCCATTGGACAAGAAACACTAACATCTGACTTTTGTATTCAGTCATCATTCACTCCTGTGTAAAATAACTCTGCAGCGGTCATGGGTATTTATCAGCTGCTAATTCCATCGGTGCTGAGGGAAACATCATACCTCAGTGTACCTGCTATTATTCCTGGTTTTCCAGTGCAATAGCATGAACTGAGGATCTGGACATTGGCGCAGAAATTGCTAAGGTGGAACATTATTTATTGTCTTTTACAGTCTGAAACAGCATGCAATTGTGTTCTTTGTATCATGCAAGATGGAGCACTGGCATAACAGTGAAGTGAGAGGGTTTCATGTGGACCAAGTGGAATATAAGGCGCACCGAATGTATGCTGTTTTCTGGTACATCTGTGATGTTAAATGTGCCAAAAACAGTAAAAAAAAAAAAAAAAAAAAATATGTGCACTTGTACGGTGAAATCAGTCTGTTTCCACCAAAAGCAAACACACAGCAGTGTTTGGTGCAAAATCAATGTAGCAGTGGATAGTGACAAACAAGTCACAAAATGATCCAGTGGTGTACATCAGCCTGCTTTGCTAGATGCCGTTGAGCCAGACTCCCCTGTTTATCCAGTAATGCTGAGTGAAAAGAAGGATGAGGAGGTAAGAATGTCCATGTTTTGGAAAGTGTTAGTGGACAAATAAATCCAAAGGACTTCTCACGAACTGGTGTATTCACCACAGCACTCCTCTGCTTGTTAGAGCAGCAGTGTCTTCTTACAGAGGCACAGTGTACCTTACACTAGCCTGCATAAGTCACCTCTGTAAATAGCCTTGGACAGCACTGCATGCGTAGCAAGAGGCTAAAAGCCCTCTCGGGATGGCCGGACAGTTTAGAACCATATCTCACTTCGCCTACTGCTCCCACCATTCTGTCAGCTCTCCCAGCCTTCCTCTGCAACACACATATTGTTGCTAAACATCCCCCTGGGTGTAGGCAGAATTCCTAAACCGTCATTTACACACCCAAGTCATTGGATCTGATCAATATCCTATCAGTGTTGCCAAGTTGTGCCTCTTGGCTTGAGAAGGAAAGTCTCCCTGGAACTGTTCCCTGTCAGACTTATTACACAATTACAAACTTCTTGCCAGTTGTGGCCATTTAACCAATCAGAGAAAAGTACTAGCGGTGCTCAGAGAGGATTCTTAAAATAGCTGGTCATTACTCACAGCAGAATGAATTATTAAACTGTAGAAAATTAAATCTTCTCTCCCTTTGTGTGTGGAAGGATCATACAGTTGTGTATGCACAATATATTTAAAATACAACAATTTCATTTCAGCAACATCATTACTTGGTCTTAACCTTAAATCCCTGCATCTTTTCCCACATCTCTCGTGATGTTAGGCCCACTGAAAAATGTCAAATTAAATATTCAGTCATTTTTCAACATTTTTATCTTTGATACCCAGCATAACCCAGAATAAATGAGCTAAATTTAGCATTACATCTTGCAAAAAAAGTAGATCAAAGTGGACACAAAACACGTTGCCATTATTTTCCAGGCTGGGTGACTGAGGGAAAATATGTGATTGTTAAATGATATCTAAATGCTAGATTTAGGAGTAAAGTTAGTTATACACTATAAGTGGAAAGTACTGGATTTAAAAAGACTGATGAGACTAATCTTGACCGCTGCAACATGTTGCAGAACTTTCTGGTGTGCACCTCCTGAAAACAAACCCTGTTCAGAGCTACATACATGCACACATCAGCAGCTCTATGATACATGTCACCAACAAACTCATCATCTGCCTGTCAAAAATGTTGTGTCATGGAAAATATTACCCTGTCAAATATGTCACCTTTAACCCTAACTGGAGTCACCCTAGTCTGAAAGCAGGACCCCATGTGTAATCCAGATAGGTTGTACCACAGATCGGCATGCAGGCCATAACATAATTTTCTCGCTTGTATTGTATCATTTTTGATTTTGTAAGGCAGTTGCACTTTGTTTTTGGCAGAACAAATAATTCATTTAATTTGATTTGATTAAAAAAAAAAACAGATTTTTTATTGCAATAGGTCTAGAGATGATGGGGGAGCTCTCAAACAAAAATACATGCATGCACCAAATCTCTTTCAGCACGGGCCCACATTTTTCTTACTAAATGACTAAATGTATTATTTGGCTCTTAAAATGTTCCAATTACTAATCTTAATTTAATTCAATTTAATTTAGTTTTCAGCCATAGGCCAAGTAAATTTCCCTGAGGGGATTATTAATAAGTTCATCATGTCTTCTCTCTCATGTGCTTGAGTTGTCAAGGTAATGTCACGTTGATGACTGGCGAACTGAAGCCTATGAGGATTTCAGTGATCAGTGAGTAAAGTGAAGATGAGAATTGGGTGCAAAAAGAGTCAGTTTTTAATGTCTGCGCTAGAGGAATATTTCTGGGGAGAACTAGTCAGGGGATAACCACACCGCTAGTTATCGCCTAATCAAGTGAACCACTACACTGAGTGAACCAGTGACTGTGTATCATGAATTAAACAGCTGATGCAAGTCAGATATTATGAGCTTAAACAGCCTATGAGCTCAATTCTATTCCTCATTTTTACCTCCACCAATGAGGGAATGTAGTTGCTTGCATCTCCTTATTTGTTTGTTGGTCATGCAAAACTACTACTACTATGTAACCCTGCAAATTGGGGTGTTTGATTCAATTACAGGGCCCAGTCACTTTCCCATCAAAAGGTGTGTGATATTTAATGATATGTAGTGGTAAGGTTGTAGATTGTAACCAGCCAAGAACCTCTCTACTATCTCCTACACTGGCAAAAAAAATGCATCATCCACTGTGAGCTAATATAGAAACATAATGGTACAATGTGCACTAAGTAGAAGGTGGATATAAATGGCACTTTCTGAGGTAACAAGAACGGACAAGTTCTTGTTTTTTGTGGTTGACAAACTATTTTACAACATAATATTGTACTTCTTTGTAGTAGTATATCCTCTGTTAACACTTGTAGTAGTTGTATTAACAGCTAGGGACATTTGTTCTAGCTATTGGTAATTATAGTAGCACTAGCTGTTCTACTTTTTAGCTTATTAGCTTACCGGCTGACAGGCCGTAAGCTGTTGTCGTCATGCGGTGTCCGGTGTCGTTGTCATTGTCTGTCGTTGTTTGTCGTCGTTGTCTGTTGTCTGTCGTCTATTGACCATTACAAAAATTTCGATCGTCTTCTTCTCCAAAACTACAATTCCGATTGACTTCAAACTTGGTATACAGCTTCTTTATGATGATGTCAGCAAAAGTTAGTGAAATTATTTGGATCCAGATCTGATTCTGGATTTGGTGCGATTTGGAAAAATTTCCCCACTATAACAGATAGGAAGTGGATCGATGCATTAACTCAGTAAATATAAATGATATCAAGTGTAAATTTCTACAGTCCAGCCCTGATGGGGAGATGACCAAAACGTAATGGCCATATGCTGATCAGGATCTTCTTCTGGATCCGGGAACTTACAGAAAATTTAACACGGGCTCTTACTGGGAAAAAATTTCAATTGTCTTCTCCGAAACTGCAGTTCTGATTGACTTCAAACTTGGTATACAACTTCTTTATGATGATGTCAACACAAGGTATCGACATTATTTCAATCCAGATCTGATTCTGGATTTGGTGTGACTTTAAAAAATTTCCCCATTATAAGAGATAGGAAGTGGATTGATACAATAAATCAGTAAATATAAATGATCTCAAGTTGGAATTTGAATTTTTTACAGATCTGATTGGAATATGACCAAAGCATGGGCTATTTCTGTAATATAATAAATACACATAACTGGGTGATAATAAATGGCATCTGGATACATTTCCCAAAGCTTTTAATTTGGCCGGTAAGCTACAGGGTCATTGATCCTATTTTTTCCAATTTCATGTGTTGTTTTGGAGAGAATAACAGAATAGGGTCAGATCAGGCAAGTGAAAGTTTGACCTATCATTTCTCAAATAGGCTCATTTTTAGCTTACCGGCTGTAATAGGCTGTAAGCTATTGTCGTCATGCGGCCTCCGGCATCGTCGTCTGTCGTCGTCTCTTGTCGTTGGTCGCCTGTCGTCCGTTTCAAAAATTCCAATTGTCTTCTTCTCTGAAACTACATTGACTTCAAACTTGGTATACAGCTTCTTTATGATGATGTCAACAAAAGTTAGTGAAATTACTTGGATCCGGCTCTGATTCTGGATTTGGTGCGACTTTGAAAAATTTCTCCATTATAAGAGATAGGAAGTACCAGTAAGCTACAGGGCCATTGGTCCTATTTTTAACAGTTCAAGTTCAGGTTGCTTCTCTCTCTCTGTCTCTCTCTCTTCCTCTACCCTGTCTCTTTAACCCCAACTGGTCAAAGACAGACAACCATCCTCCAGGGTCTGCTCGAGGTTTCTGCCTGTTACAAGGAAGTTTTTCCTCACCACTGTCACCAAGTGCTTGCTCCTGGAGGATTCTGTTGGGTTCATTAAATTGACTTGAGAGTCTGGTTTCAACCAGCTCCATATGTAAAGTGTCATGAGATAATGTTTGTTATGATTTGGTACTATATAAATAAAATTTGATAAATTGATTGAAAATTGACAAGGATTTTAGATGGTGCATAGAAAGTACACGAAATAGGCTGAAATAGACAATATTACTTAAGATATATGTCAAATAACATAACATACTTCCATCATTTTTTTTAACCTAGATCTGACTACCTGAAGCAACCCCAGATCATAACTTTGCCCCCACAGGCTTGTACTGTAGGCACTAGGTATGATGGGTAATGACTTTATCTGCCTCAGTTCACACCCTATTGCATCCATCAGTCTGAAATAGGGTCAATCTGGACTCATCAGACCACTTGACCTTTTTCTATTCAAACAGAGTCCAATCTTTGTGTTCTCTACAAATTAATGGTTGTTAAAGGAGAAGCTTCTCACTACATCAGTTAGGGACAAACAACATGTTGTAGATGAAACATATCAATCATTGCAGTTATTATCCAATGAAAGGATCTGAACTAATCGTTTTGTTAAATCCAGGTGTGGACTTTTTGTTTGGTGTGGTTCCTTTTCAATTTACAGATGTTAAATCCTACTCAAGAACTGGGGTGGAGATTGAGATTAGACACCATACTGTGGGGCCTTGGAGGAGGTATATGCTTTAATTAGCTTCAAGAGGCCTGTTCAGTGCCCAGTATAAATTGTTCGTCTTTTAATGTACTCTAATGGAAAAACATTTTTCTATCTCTGCATAGCGACTAAACACTTCCTCCAAGCTACTGAATGCTCAGGGTTTAGAAATCACAACTAACACTGTAAAACATTCCTCTAAAATGCCACTGTTATGACACATAATAATAATAATAATAATAATAATAATAATAATAATAATAATGATAATGATAATAATTGATTTATATAGAACTTTTTGTAGAAAGGTTTCACAAAGTGCTTTACAATAAAATCAGAACTGAAATACATAGGCAACAACATACACAGATAAATACACAGGTATAAAAAACATACAGCTACATACACAGACACAAGCATAAAAGCATGAAAGCAAATTGTGATACCCCCCCCACACACACACACAACTAAAAGCCTAAACAAGAAGGTTTTCAGTTGCTTTTTAAAAGACTCAGTTGAGTTTAAAGTGCGAAGTGCCAGTGGCAGGGCATTCCAAAGTCTCAGGGCCACAGCTTGGAATGCTCCATCCCCTCTATTTTGAAGTGAGTCGGGGGGTTAACCAGCTAGCACTGACTCGAGGATCTAAGAGCCCATGGAGGGTTGTGCAATTCTAGCAACTCTAAAATGTAGACAGGGGTTTGGGCATTTAAAGCTTTAAAAGAACTAAAATTTTAAAATGTATCCTAAAAAGAACTGGGAGCCAGTGTAGTCCTGCAAAAATTGGTGTGATATATGCTCTTTTTCTGGTGTAACTTAAAAGGCTTGCAGCAGAGTTCTGAACATCCTGAAGAATGCTTGAAAATGTTCCTCAGCTGGAAGAAGCATAATACATTGTTCTTTTAAAAGCTGACAGTATTTAATGACAAAGCTCTTCTGTATCCTTGACCTACTCTCCATTTGCCAAAGGTAAAGAAATGCTTGATGAAGAACCTGCATTCAACTCATGTTATGCAACCCACCTATTGACATCCATTGTCAGGTTGTTCCCATGTTTACTTTTGTGTTCACAGAGGAACACTAGAAAACCACTTGGAGAGCGCAGACCTCAGTCCTGCCCCCCCGATGAGTTATCATGCCAATAGACAGACAAACAAACAAAAAAATCCCCCCCAAATCACCACCAAAATTTAATCATTTGTTCCTCATGCCAGTATCAACATTTCCTGAACATTTAATTAAAATCTGTCCAGAACTTTTTGAGGCAAGGCAAGGCAAGTTTATTTGTATAGCACATTTCAGCAACAAGGCAATTCAAGGTGCTTCACACAGGACATTGAAATAAAAGAAACAAAAGGAAACACATTTAAAACATTATAAAAGAAACATGTAAAAAGTGATTAAAAACAGCAAGTAAGAAAACAACACATAAAATAAAAAAAAACAAAAAAAACAAACATATTAAAGTAAGAGTTACAGTGCAGAGTTTCAAAGAGAATATAAAATTTAAAAAGTCGAAAGCCTTTTAGTCAAAGGCAGCAGTGAACAGGTGAGTCTTTAACCTTGACTTAAAAGAACTCAGACTCTCAGCAGACCTGATATTTTCTGGTAGTTTGTTCCAGATATACGGAGCATAGAAACTGAACGCTGATTCTCCATGTTTAGTTCTGACTTTGGGAACACAGAGCAGACCTGCACCAGATGACCTGAGGGGTCTGGATGGTTCATACTGGACTAGAAGGTCTCTAATGTATTTTGGGCCTAAACCATTCAGTGCTTTATATGCTACTAAGAGAATTTTGAAGTCTATTCTCTGAGAGACAGGGAGCCAGTGTAGAGACCTCAGAACTGGACTGATGTGGTCCACTCTCTTGGTCTTAGTGAGGACTCGAGCTGCAGCATTCTGGATCAGTTGCAGTCGTCGGATAGACTTTTTAGGCAGACCAGAGAAGATACTGTTACAGTAGTCAACTCGACTAAAGATAAATGCATGGACAAGTTTTTCAAGGTCCTGCTGCAACATCAGTCCTTTAATCCTAGAAATGTTCTTGAGGTGATAGTAAGCTGACTTTGTAATTGTTTGTATGTGGTTTTTAAAATTCAGGTCTGAATCCATGACAACACCCAAATTCCTGGCCTGGTGTGAGGTTTTTAACTGAAGAGACTGGAGCTGCATGCTGAGACAGACAAACAAACAGACAGACAAACCCCAATGAAAACATAACCTAATTATAATTAGGCTGTATTACTATTTCCTGTGGACATAAAATGTAATTCTGATGAATGCAGATGACTTGGTCTTGTTGTGTCCCTACAGTGCAGGCCTGCAGCACCTTTTAAATGTCAGTATGGCCATGAATTTGACATCAAATTCAATGCTATTAAGAGTTACATCATGATTGTTAAAACAAAGGATGATCTAAAACTGCCATTTCCGTATTTTTACTTGTGCGAAAATGTTATCAATGTCACAGATAAAATCAAGTATTTTCAACATTATATTACAAGTGACCTCACTGATGACAGAGGCATTTACCAGCAGCAATGTAAACTGTATGGGCAGGCAAACATGCTTGCCCATAGGTTCCATATGAGCTCTGCTAATGTAAAAACTGCACTCTTCAGAACCTTCTGCTCTCCTCTGCCTCTGCATACTGCACATTTGTGGCGCAGCTACAAAAACAGATCAATGCACAAACTGGTGGTTACTTATAATGACTCGATGAGGATATTGCTGCGGGTTCCAAGACATTATAGTGCCAGTCAGATGTTTCTGGATAGTGGTGTTCGATGCTGTGCGGCTGTTATAGGCCATTTTATTTATTCATTCATGTGCAGTTACAAAATAATCAAACTCAATTGTACAAGCTCTGGTCTGTCCCAAAATTAGTTCTGTAAGGTTCACATCTAAAATATGGTCTCATCCTTTATGTATAAGTAACATATGGATTTATGCTATTTCTTTTCTTTTTTATTGTGTATGTTTTTTATCTTATCCTATGGACCTAGTTTTTGTGTCCTTAATAAAGCTTGACTGAATGAAAGGCTCTGTTTTATGTAGTATTCAATATAGTCCAGTGTAACTCCTTAAAAAAAAAATAGGACCAATGGCCCTGTAGCTTACCGGCCAAATTAAAAGGTTTGGGAAATGTATCCAGATGTCATTTATTATTTTCCAGTTATGTGTATTTATTATATGACAGAAATAGCCCATGTTTTGGTCATATTCCAATCAGATCTGTAAAAAATTCAAATTCCAACTTGAGATCATTTATATTTACTGATTTATTGTATCAATCCACTTCCTATCTGTTATAATGGGAAAATTTTTCAAAGTCGCACCAAATCCAGAATCAGATCCGGATTGAAATATTGTCAATACCTTGTGTTGATATCATCATAAAGAAGCTGTATACCAAGTTTGAAGTCAATCAGAACTGTAGTTTCGGAGAAGAAGACAATTGAAATGTTTTCCCCATAAGAGCCCATGTTAAATTTTCCGTAAGTTCCCGGATCCAGAAGAAGATCCTGATCAGCATGTGGACATTATGTTTTGGTCATCTCCCCATCAGGGCTGGACTGTAGAAATTTACACTTGATATCATTCATATTTACTGAGTTATTGCATTATCCACTTCCTATCTCTTATAATGGGGAAATTTTTCAAAGTCACACCAAATGCAGAATCAGATCTGGATCCAAATAATTTCACTAACTTTTGTTGACATCATCATAAAGAAGCTGTATACCAAGTTTGAAGTCAATTGGTACTGTAGTTTCAGAGAAGAAGACAATTGACATTTTTGTAACGGACGACAGACGACGATGACGACAGATGACACCAAAGCCGACGGAGGCCACATGACGACAATAGCTTACGGCCTGTCGGCTGGTAAGCTAAAAATGTATGCAACTGCAAAATGTGCCAAAGTTAACATTTTACTTTTCATTTACTGACTTCTAGACCTTTTATTTGAAATGAATACCCAACCAAGACATTAAAATATCAACACTTTTTTTTTTAATTGTCCAAAAACAATGAAGTATCAAAAAATTAAACCATTATATAAAAGTTCATTTGACGTATAAGTCATATTTATTTTAGCTAAAGTAGTTTGAGTGTTTTATTTTTGGGTGGTTGAGACTAAATTTAATGTGGTTCCTACACTTAAAGGGTTAAAATATTTTTTGCTGCTCCAGATAGATTTTTTTTTTTTTTTTCTGGTCAAAATCACTCTGTATTAAAGGTCACAGACCCCTGGTGTGGTTGAGCCATATGAAATAGAATAGAATAGAATAGAATAGAATAGAATAGAATAGAATAGAATAGAATAGAATGGCCTTGATTGCCATTGTATGTAAAATGAAATTAGGAGTGCTCCTCCAGTCAGTGCAAGAGTATTAATAAAACACCAATACCACAGAAATAAGAACAGAGCTAATATAAAATTACAAAAACTAAAAACATGATAAGACTAGAAAAGCACTCGGAGAGCGCAGACCTCCAACCAAGGCAGATCAGTCCGCCCCCCCAATCACCACCAAAATTCAATAATTTGTTTCTTGTGCTAGTATCAACATTTCCTGAACATTTCATCCAAATCCGTCCATAACTTTTTGAGTTATCTTCCTAACAGACAGACAGACCCCGGTGAAAACATAACCTCTGCTGTTCCTTGGCGGAGGTAAAAATAGAATATCAATTGTAAACTTTTACAAATTTATGTAACAATAAAGCTAAGTAGAATAAAAAATAAAAGTGGACAAAATATGAATAAACGTACAGTATTAACCGTGTATCTATAAACAATATTAACAGTATGTATTACCCATGAAAACAGTATGTATATATATGAACCAAGTCTATAGTAGTAATAGTGTATTTATATTTTGATGACTATTGAATAAATATTGCATTGTTAGTGCAGAACAGAGGAATATAGAATGACTTATTGCATGTAAATTGATCAACCAAATGCAGTTCTCATTTTTGACTGTAGCCAAAGTGGATAAAACAGTTGAAGAGATGTGAAAGAAAAGAATAACTTCAAAAACTGCCATCTATACTTCACAGCAAGTACATGGGCTTATCCTACTTGAAGAGAAGCACTTGAATAGCTTTGCAAAAAGGCATACGTTCTTATATTTGGCACACCAGCACGTTAAAATGATTAATTTCAATTAAGCATCTGCTAAGTTAATCACAGTTTTCTAATATTTATCCTGCGCATAGTGCCAACAGTGTACTACTATTACTGGAAGCAGATCCAGGATGCATCAGAGAGATTAATTGTCCTGATGTGCTGGTCTTTGAGCTAAAAATAAAGCAGACTTCACCTGCAGCACTTCTGTCCAAATATATCTGTGATTATTATGGCTCATACTGAATTATATAAAGCAGAAGTCATCCAAAAATGTGACGAAAGAGCCAGAGGCTAAACGTGTATGAGCCACATCCTACATTGGTTAGATAAAATTCTAATATTTGATGCAAAATGAAATTGGGGCTCAACATATATTTAGCATAAGCACTTAATCTCTCCCAGTCCCTGCGGCTGAACTCTGACCTTTGACATCCTGCATACTGTAAATGCTCATATCTATCCATCACTGCTCTTCCACATGGCTCACATTGCACTGATCTTTTACTTACCAACACCCCGCCCCTCCCTGTTACATATACACACATCGTTGCTATGGCAGAGATCCATTCACTGTACGAACGCAGTAATCACACCTCAGTCTTATTAACCCTTTCATGCATGAATTATGAGAACTTGAATCAAGATTTTTTTTCCCCAAGTATTTTTATTCCTCTTTAGGTGTTAAAAAAAACAATGCAATTGAAAAAAAAAAAAATTCTGAACCTACTTTTTATGAAGTTGCAAAAATATCCACTCAGCTGGATGTCATGCGTTCAATTTTTGAAGCAAATAAACATGTATTTACTGGTCTACTGTGTGAAAACATTTTTAATGCAGCTAATCTGATGTTTTGTCACATTTTAACATGCTCTAATACTAGTTATTACTGACTTCATGGAGATAATATGCGGAAAAAAAAAACACCTTTTTGTTAAAAAAAAGCTGTTAATTACAGTCACATAACGACATCAAGCAATTTTTTACACTTTAACATATCATTGCAGATTAGGTTTATAAAGAACAGCAATTTACAATAACTGTATGAATGTCGGTGTATAGTATTATGCATAAGTGTCCACTGTGTTGGCTGATATGGAACTAAAACAGCAACATTAATGAATATACAAAAGAACAGCTGTAGAATAGCTGTCCACTGCAGTGACCACTATGCATGTAAGGGTTAATGTTCTATCTGCATCTCATGTAGACACACACAGAGAACAGCAAGGCCTATATGTTACTGCGCGGTATATCATGGACATTACTTATTAAGATGTTAAAAATACACAGTACTGCATCACATCAGACATAAAGCCTGAGAATATTATCGAAGTACCAACTAGAAATGGGGATTTTATGTCAGCCATGATAAAACCCGCACTGCCTTGGCATATTATTGGTATTGTCTTCATGACAGTACATGAGCTGTGCGTTTTTAAGGATCTGAATGATGCTGTTACTGCTGGTGTAGGGATGTCAGTTTTGACTGATTAAGTATTGCATGTATTACCATGACGATCTGCAGACCTTCACAGTTCCCTGAAGCTGAACAATGTGTGATTCTTTCCACTAAACAGGTTTGACTTGTTTCTACATATAATCTCAACATTTCTGGAAAAAAAAGTTTCCTATATATCATTATTTCTTATATATCATATAACCAGAAATGCAGGTCTTCGTCCATGCCTCTCTGAAACCCTGTACCCTGTACTTTTTCTGTAAAATGGTGTAACTTTTTTTTCTGGATAGGTTTTGGCAGAAGTTTTGTTCAAATAAAAGTATTTAATAATTTTTCTGGTTCTATGACTAGGTTTACACATATTCTGTATAGATAACTGGGCTTGGTTTACTATACTGTACAAAAAGTTGCCGAATCTAAGATTTGAAAAATGTCTAAGTATGAATTTATTAACCCTCTAACACTGAGACCGTCATGTGTGGTTAAAGTTCAATAATTTCTGAGCCACATATCCACACATATGGTTAAAAAAGTAAAGTGTAGTTCCTCAGATTTTCACTGATATTACATAGCTCTTATTTCAACATGTAGAGAATGTGTTTCAACCCTAACATTGTGCACTGATTCATCTTAATGTCTTAATTTGAGCCAATCAATGGCTCTAATGTATTCAAAATCACATTTTGACATTATAGGGCGACACAGTGGTGCAGTGGTTAGCACTCGTGCCTCACAGCAAGAAGGGTTCTGGGTTCGATTCCAACACCAGTTGACGGGGGGTGGGACCTTTCTGTGTGGAGTTTGCATGTTCTCCCCGTGTCTGTGTGGGTTCTCTCCGGGTACTCCGGCTTCCTCCCACCATCCAAAGACATGCACTAATAGGTTAATTGGTTAATCTAAATTGCCCACAGGTGTGAATGTAAGAGTGATTGTTTGTCTCTATATGTCAGCCCTGTGATGAACTGGCGACATGTCCAGGGTGTACCCCGCCTTCGCCCTATGTAGCTGGGATAGGCTCCAAGTGACCCCCGTGACCCTAGTGAGGATAAAGCGGGTTCAGAAAATGAATGAATGAATTTTGACATTATTGCTATTACCTATTGCTGTTGGGTTTGTTTGTTTGTTTGTCTGTTTGTTTGTTTGTTAAGCAAAACTATGGGTTGAATTAATACCAGATTGGGTTTATAGACTGCCAGATGCCTGATGACATTTTGGGAAAAGTAGGTCAAAGTTCAAAGCAAAATTTTTATGAATTTTGTAAAAAAAAAAATTCTCCCATATGCTTATAATGGGCAAAATTTCAAATGTCTATAAAAACAGCAATTTTGTTACAGTTTACTTCAGACTTGGCACATATATAGAGCCAATTGATATGCTGACATGACCACATGCATAGACATGATAACATCAGATGGATTGATGCCAAAATAAACTACAGTACGTGCAAATGGCAGGGCTTGTTGTGCATGGCACCACTTGTTTTTTGTGAAAATTATGACTTTAAATGAACTGGATGAAATCAAGGTATTTATGATTCAGATGATGTCTGACACCAGATTCTGACTGATACTATAGAAAAACATTGGAAAAACTGGTGGTACCTGACCTGTGCTCTACTCTTTAACCCATAAGGACCCTTGTATGACATTTGTGGTAGTTCCCAAATGAATTTTTACCTCTGCCAAGGAGGTAATGTTTTTGCCAGGGTTTGTTTGTCTGTTTGTCTGACCGTTAGTGTGCAACATAACTCAAAAAGTTATGGACAGATTTTAATGAAATTTTCAGGGTTTGTTGGAAATGGGATAAGGAAGAAATGATTAAATTTTGGTGGTGATCGGGGGTGGGGGGGCCCACGGGGGGGCCACTGATCAGCCTTGGCAGAGGTCTGCGCTCTCCGAGTGCTTCTAGTTCACTATATTTGACCTTCCTTAAGTGGTTTATCACCATTTATTGTATTATTATTTTCTGTATTTTGTGTTTTTGTCAGCGAAAATCAGGTATTTTCCAACATTTAATTTATTAATCATGTAGATGTTCATAAAAGCTCAGATTAACGTTGAGGGTTATTATATCAAAAACTACAGAAGACTGAAGAAATTGTGAATTTTTCAACAAAATCTATCATTAACTGAACTTAAACCCGGTGTCTTCATCCACCGTCAACATAGCCTCTGAATGTCCAAATGGGTCATATCTGATGATCATGAAAAGATGAGTAACTGTATTTTACATCAATTATTTATAATGATTGATAGGACTAGTGGATCAACATGGGTTACACAGTTTTTATCAGTTGATGATTTTGATAGATGGTGGATGTTTGGGTCTTTATGGGTTAAATTTTAAAATTTTTTTGCTTTTTTTTTTTTTTAAATGTATTATTATCACCAATCTTTTAACGTGTTTTTCATCATGGTGTGTGCTGGTGACATCTTGTCCAGGTTGATCTTGACGGTCAAAAGGTCTTTATCTGGTTAAATAAAAGTTAAGGAATACCACAAAAAGGGTTTGTTTGTGAAAGTTAAAATTTAAACCAACCCATGTTCTTTTCCTAACCATAAACACAATGTTTTTACTGGGTTATCCTACAGATTTTAGGTTAAGTGTGTAAGTAAAAAAAAAAACAAAAAAAATCAGACATGGGAGTGAGCAAGCAACAAGCAAGTCTCAAGTCTTTGCCTTTAAGCCTCAACAAGTCCTTTGTGGCTGTGAAAACATGCAAGTCCCTGCTAAAAGTCAAACGAGTCAAGTCACTGTTCAGGTCAAGCAAGCGATGCGCCAAGTCACACTAACTTCTGCTGATGTATATAACATGACAAGATGAACCATTGATTACAACTCTTCCAAATGGACACAACTAGGGAGTGGTGTTCTGACTGTCCTCTGTATTCCTCACTTCTTCTCTGTCTCTTTTGACTGGAAGCTTATTACGATGCATGAAGAATAACCTGCTCATTCATATTTCAAGAATCAAACGTAAACTCCCGTGATGTTTCTAATGAGTTATTTGCCACAAGTTAAAGTCAACTTGTGGCAGATGACTTAAGTCCCCCACCTCTGCAACCATGTCCTACCAACTATCAAAACCCTACACACACACAAAGAAATGTCGATATGATACATTTGTTGTTCACACGCATTGAGATTATATATTATCTGTTGCAGAAAAGTAGAATAGCTACAGTTTCGTCTGGCGACCGGGGGTGGGAATGCTATGACAATAACCCACATCTGAGTGAAACTGAATATTGTCTGATGTCATTTTTATAAGTGTAATAAATGAGTCAAACAGTAAAACAAGCCTTAACACATTGATCATTGTATCGCTACAAGACATCCCTGATAGAGATACAGTTAGAGTTACAGGGCTCTGAAAGTGTTCCTGTAAGAGAAGAGCTGAAGAAAAACACTGCCAAAGGGCTGCTTTTTGTCTTTTTTTTCCACATTTTATGCAAATACCTGCTAGGTACAGTACTTACAATGCACTGAGGATCCTTATGATTTAAAGGAGGTTTTCACATTGTCTTGTCTAATCTACTTCCATCTACTGAGGATTCTGGTAAAAGGTCAGACTGTCGCTGTGGTTACCGTTATCCAAACTGACAGTCTGAGTTTTCCTCCCCAGTGCCATTAATTTCATGCTTACATTTTTAATGGTGGTGGATAGTATTGATGGGGAGAGAGAAGAGGGGTGATGCATATTGTGTTTCAGGCCGTTACAGTTCGGTTTCTCGGTCGTATAAATCACACCTCTATCCATGCTTTGCACACTGTGATGCTCCTTAAACTTAAAAAAATGAAAAACTTAAACCTTAACCTTAAATAATTGCAAAGTACATAAACGCAGGGGTGTAGTTATATTTAGAAAATACTTAAATGCTATCTTTTAGGTTGCACTTTTCTCTATGTTATACTAACACCTTCTTTTCAGAGGTGAACTCCACATATACTTTACATAGGGTGACCATATTTTGATTTCCGAAAAAGAGGACGCTCGGCTACGACTCACGATACTTAAATGATCACATGCTACATAAGTACTTTAGTATTACCCAAAAGAAAATATTTAGGTGAAACAGGCTGCTTGGAATTATTTTATTATTCTAGCTGTAGAAGCGTCATAAAAGCTGCTGTGTGTATATACTAGTGTCCTTTTTTTTTCAGGAGTACTTCTACTTTCAACTTCTGGCAACATCAGGTTTTACTTTACTGTGTGTTTTAGGTGGTATATCAGACAACAACAACAACAAAAACTAATAAAATGTACAAAAAAAATTAATAAATATAAAAAATATAGTAATTAATTAAATAAAAGTTTTAATACATTGATAAAGTTTTTACTGAATAAGGCAGCATATCGTTTATACATTGCATTACGGATTGGATCTACAAAGGCACAAAACATTTAGCAACACACAGAATATTGTTAAAATTACACTTAATTTCCTTTAAACATTTCAGGTTAATATTTGTGTTGGATATTTGGTTATTCACATTTAATTGTTAAAGGATAGTTTGTTAATGTAAATGTTTTCATAATTTGATAATTTAAAATCAGTAGAACCTGTAGTGATCAGGGCACCAGGACCACTAACCCCCAAGCTGAGTGGATGGCTCCAGGAGATACCATGAACAACATCAGAAATCTCTGTCCTAGGAACAGCTAAGATCCTACATAGAACCCTCAGGCTGGGCCAGAGTGGAACTTTTGGTAGGCCAGTTTTGGCTTGTTGGGCCACATTTTGACACCCCTGCTATAGAGCATCTATGGACAGGTCTGTCCATCCCCATGTCCACAGGCTAGTATGGATCAGTGCCTTTCACTGCCCTAATGTCCCATATATCACTGGAAAGTGGAAAGTCTTTTCTTCCAGTGGGATTCAGAACTTTTCTGATTAACAAACAGTGACAGAGTTATGGTCATCAAAACCTGGACATTTTCACTAATTTATAAAGCATGCCTGGACGCTCCAGACAGGACATGAAAAGAGGACATATCCAGGCAAAAGATGACGTTTGGTCACCCTACTTTAACAGCGTAAAATACATTTAGTGCTTATTTGCCAAAGTACATTTCCCCCCGAAATGTACCCAAGATTTACAAAATGTGTACTATATTGTTTGTATTATGCGTTGCTCAGGATTTAGAAATGTAAAATGTTACTACTATCAAAAAAATGCCTTGTCTGTATGTCCTTGACACTCTGTCTTTGCAATTGCTGAAGAGATGCTCGGTGAAGAATCCTGTATTATTCTCATGTTGTTAGCAACCAGGCTGTTGAAATTGTCTGGCCCTTGCCAAATCTGCTTTTGTAAACAGAGAACGAAACTAAGTCTGCATTGCTATACCCAGTAGACACAAAGTGTAATTCCTGTAACCAAGCTCCTTATTAACTGATATGCCCTCCTGCGATGAACTATAAACCTGACAAGTAGCCAGAAGGCTTTTATAGAGCATGACTGTGAGCAACAGACATCAACACCCCACATCCAGAATGTATAAGAAGGATCATATCTCATTACCTCTAGTTATCTTGGACCAGTCTGGACCAACGGGCCAAACCCCCAAAGCTCTTTTAGTTCATTAACTCCAGATTCACTGCTTTCACTGTTGTTTTTTTTGTCTTTTTTTCACCATGGAAAATGGAAGTTATTGGTCTTGTTAATGGTCTAGGCTGCAAACTCCAAAGGCATTGAGTGACTTACAACTTCAAGGCTCAATATGGAAAATTGACATGCTTGTGTGCTCACATGAAGCTTGCTTCCCTAATGAAGGTCTAATTATTTTTTTTTTCATCATTAGCTGACTGGATTTGCAGGTTAACAGTAGCTAGCGCTGAACAGCTGCAGCATCTCAGCATTTCTCCGAGTACGCCATAATTGTTTGTCAGCAGCAGTGGTTGTAGTCCATACTGAAAATATGTCCAAACTTGAACCCGATTACCCACAATGTTCAGTTGTTGGTTGCATTAAAAAAGACGGAAGTTGCACAACGGGGCAGAAAGCACAGTCAACAACCTGGAGGGGGTGGGGTGTGAAGTGGCTCATTTGCATTTAAAGGGCCAGTGCTCAAAACAACCTTTCTTGTGTCATTACTCAGAAACAGGGTTAAAGATGGACCCGTGGAGTTTAATTAATGAAGAATTCAGACTCAAGCATAGCATTTACAGTTCATGTAGACTACAGGGAAATGCTTTAAAATGCATAATTCCATTTTAAAAAGTAAAATATCACTCCTTTAAAATACACCAAATACTTAACAGAGTCCCCTAATGAGAAAGTCATTAGCTTCTATTATCCCAATTCCAAAAAAGTTTGGATATTGTGCAAAATTTGCAAATGTCATAAGCCTGTATTTCATTTATTGTAGAACATGGTAAACAATTTTACTTTAAAAATTAATTTAATGGCAGCGACACAATAGACTCCAACTCAAGCTTCATTAATGTACACAAGCACATGCTAATCTTACATACTGAAGCTTTAATTGAATATATCGATGCATTTTGTTCTCTATTTTAATAGCAGTGTGTAGGTACTTTTTGTTGTTATGGGTAAACACAATAAAAATCATTTGAAGGAAGGAAAAATGTCTCAGCTGTCAGTAGCTACTTGCATTGACCTCCCTTCAGTGACATTACATGTACTGTAAAGTTGTGAGAGCTACACCACATCTCAATAGATCTCCTCTTATGTCTTTGCACAACAACAGTATCTACCCTCCAATTAAGGGTGTGAAAGAGGCACTAAATTAAGAACTAATTTGTCATGTGATGTCATTAAAAGTGACAAGAGTCATGTCTAGAAGTGTCCTTCACAGTGTTATTCTATGACATCCTCTCAGTGTTGATGGTTTGTTTGCTGGCCGTTCAGTTTGTTCCATGTCAAACCCACCTGTTGTTTGAAGAGGATTAATAATAGAAGCATTTGACCATTGAATCTGGGTCTCAGCTGTTGTTGAAACCATATAGTTCACTGCCTGTGAAATTTTCATAATATAGATTAAAATATTTTAAATGCTTCATTTGACAGTCACACTAAAACATCCAAACTTGTGGTTTACGTCACTGTTTTTGCCCCTTCCAAGTACAAACATAATAATAAAAGGCGTGACTATGCATTTGTGTGATGAACATGATATTCTGAGAAGATACAGTACAATATGATACCTGGATATTGTGTTTTTTGCCTATTCAGGAGAGGTGATTTCTACACTGTGAATATGATGCAGTGCAGTTCTCAAGTTGATTTATAGTGCAGGAATGGAATCATCCATTATTCTAAAACATAATCTGAGATATTTTTGTTAGAAGCATTTTACATTAGAGCACCAGTGCCACTTTGCACAATAATTGGGTTACGGTTATTGTATTCAGTCTAAACAAAGAAAACATGCTCAAGTCTGCAGTTTGGCAAAAACACTTAACCCCTTTATCATGAGCAGTGCTCCATCAAGCAGCTGTCGACAGCATTATGTCTGAATCTGAAGTGTTGCTACAGTAGTGCTTCACGGAAGTGTCTCATAGCAACAAACTCAGTACTAACAATCTGTCTCTGTCCTCCCAGAAATGGAAACATTTAAATCCTATTAAAATTGTTATAAACATTGCCAAACACCTTGTGCAATTCTAGGTGATCCCAAGACAGATGAGGAAATACAAGTTTGTTGACAAGAGGCAATTAAATGTAAAAGTAGTATGAAAAGACATACAGGGTGGGAAAGCAAAATTTACAATATTTTGAGGCAGGGATTGAAAGACAGTGTATGACCAACTAGTTTACTGAAAGTCATGAGAATTTATTTGCCACAAGAAAATTTCCATAATAGAAAATGTTTTTATTCTATGTGTCCTCCTTCTTTCTCAATAACTGCCTTCACACGCTTCCTGAAACTTGCGCAAATGTTCCTCAAGTATTTGGGTGACAACTTCTCCCATTCTTCTTTAATAATATCGTCCAGACTTTCTCGTAATAGTTTTGCTCAAAGTCATTCTCTTCTTTCCATTATAAACAGTCTTTATGGACACTCCAACTATTTTTGAAATCTCCTTTGGTGTGACGAGTGCATTCAGCAAATCACACACTCTTTGACGTTTGCTTTCCTGATTACTCATATGGGCAAAAGTTTCTGAAAAGGTATGGATAATAGTGTTAGGTATGATTATGACATCAATATATGTTTGGTTTCAAAACAACTGACGTAGTGCCTGTTGAGAAAAAACAACTAAATGTTCATTGTAAATTTTGCTTCCCCACCCTGTACATATACCCTGAATTCTAATATCGGTACACATACTATTTAGTACACCAAAAAACATAGTAAGCAAAATGCTGTATGTAAAAATATACCCTGACCTATTGCATCCAGTTGTATTTTGCACTATGCTAGCCAGCATACTGTTCTGGCTATTCTTACCCACAGTTCTCTTCATCACATAAACTGATGATGTTTTAACAACGTTTCAAAAACATCATCCATCCATCCTTTTTCTGTACTGCTTAGCACTCAAAAGGGTTGTGAGGTTGCTGGAAGCCATCCCAGCATGTACACCCTGGATGTGTTACTGATTCATCACAGGCCTGACATGTTCAGTCATTCCCTCACATTCACACCTATGGATGATTTTAGACCAGTTATTAAGGGAGAAAAGTACCTGGAGAGAACCAACATAGGGACATGAATTGAACCTAGGACCTTTTTGCAGTAAGACAACAGTGCTAAGTGACATGATATATGTAAAAGTGTACCCTGACCAATTGCATCCAGTTGTATTTGGCACTATGCTAGCCAGCATGCTGTTCTGGCTATTCTTACCCACAGTTCTCTTCATCACATAAACTGCTGATACTTTAACAACAGGGAGCTGTGTTCCAAAACATAATCCATCCATCCATCCATCCATCCATCCATCCATCCATCCATCCATCCATTTTCTATACTGCTTAGTACTCAAGAGGGTTGCTGGATTGCTGGAAACCACCCCAGGATGTACACCCTGGATGTGTTACTGATTCATCACAGGGCTGACATGTACAGTCATTCCCTCACATTCACACCTATGGATGATTTTAGACCATTTATTAAGGGAGAAAAGTACCTGGAGAGAACCAACATAGGGACATGAACTGAACCCAGGACCTTTTTTCCGTAAGGCAACAGTGCTAAGTGACATGATATATGTAAACGTATACCCTGACCTGTTGCATCCAGTTGTATTTTGCACTGTGCTAGCCAGCATGCTGTTCCAGCTATGCGTACCCACAGCCCTCTTGAACAGTCGCCCTCATCACATCATCTGAGCCACAGAAAGTGCGATGGGAGCGGGGTTCCAAAAACATACTTCTTCTTACCCCAAATTCTGAACTAGTTTATTTAATTTATAGCTACCGTTCATCTGTGTTCTAAATTTGCCTGGAGCTCACACATGTTAAAGAAAGTGAAAAGCAATTTCAAGCTCTTGCACTTTTTTACAATCAGAATATTTTAGTTAATTCTTGGCACCGACCACGTTTTTGTGAAATTGCTTTTGCTTTTGTGTAATCTAGCTGTCATACATACAAATAAACAGACAGATGGGAGCAATCACTTAACAAAATGAAATATAACTTAAATTATGTCAAATCTAAATTTGCTTTGCACCATGGAAAGTACTGCTAAAAAAACACGAGTACAGAACAGTGTAGTCCTGCTCTCTCCTTCATGCATCATGGGACCTAACTGGGATCCTCCAGGGCATGATCTGATATGTATGAATATTTTAACAAATTAGGTTAAGTAAATATGAGTATGGTATGAAAAGGCAAAATCAAAACTATTTAAAAATGACCAAAATAGGGTCAGATCCCTGAGGGTTAAAAAATATGAATGGTGGTCAACTGTAAGTAAATAATACTTTTTTTTTACTGCATTTTTTGCCACCATTTACACATTTTGTTTATTTAAAACAGAATTTTACAAGGTCTTGCGAGTGATACATGCACCACCACTATCAAAACAGTCACTAACTCTACATATTTTTCCTCATTTTTTGAGAGCGAGATGAAAAATTAGAGTAAAAAAATCACCACAAGTCTGGTCATGACTGCAGAGACATCTTCAATGACTCTTAACAGATCACAGAGACTGTGATGACTTTACAACATGTAATCTCGCTATTTAGATATTTTCACAGTCTGGTACTTCAACAGTTTTACCACAAACTGTGACTTTCTTGACTTGTAAAATTATCTTGTTGGCTCTTAAGTCCAGTTGCTGCAGCTATAGTTTCATCTGTGTTGCCATGGCAATGCTATGTGATGCTTGTAGTGATATGCACATGCTATACATCTACGTAACCAAAAGAACGCAGGCTAAAAGCTCAATAAAACCAATTGTTAGACAACACAACACAACTCACCTCAAACAACAAGCACTTAAATGGGCAAGTATCTAAAACAAGCTAACAGACTGACACCAACGTATGACATGAATAGTTTCATAAAACAGACCAATTAGACAAACTTTGCAGCGCTAATCTGACACTAAGCAGATCCAACCGTACAAGTATTATTTCTCGGTAGCTAAAACTCACTGAGAAAGATGAAGAAAAAGAGGAGCAAAAATAAAGGTTGCATTATGATGCGATGGTAACACATTTTTGCTTACTTTTGCTGTTTTCAGATCATATCTCAGTTTTTTATGAACATCACTACTCCATTTTTACCCCGCCCCCCAAAGGGGAGGCAAGAGGTATTGTTTTTGGTTCAGTTTGTTTCTTTGGTTAACACTTTAGCAGCAAATCTATTGGTTGAATCCATACCAAATTGGGTTTATAGATTGCCAGTGACCCGGAATATGTAATTGCATTTTGGGAAAAGTAGGTCAAAGTTCAAATTTGTCATGAGTTTTTAAAACCTTTGTTTTGTCATTTATTTATAATGCCTGAAATTTGTCTATGCTCTCTATGTCTATGCTGACTCAGCACACGCATAGACATGAGCTGGATTTGATGCCAAAATAAGCTACAATATGTGCAAGGGGTGGGGTTTGTTGTGCCTGGCACCACTTGTTTTATGTTACATTGAATGATTCCCAGTAGAAACAAAAAGGGTTAAAGACTAACATCATATGCGTTAATGATGGCATATGGAATCAAACAGGATAAAAAATGACTTGTCTCACAAAAAAAACTTGCAGTAATGTACTAATGAATACTATACCCAACCAAAGATGGAAGGATATACGATAATTAAAGTGATAAAATAAGGGAGGTTTATTTCAGCTACTACACACTGTATGAATGCCTTCAGTTAAAAGGCCTTGTGTGCTCATAGACTTTGATGCTCAGTGAGGAACCTGTCATCAACCAGTGGAAATTGTTGCCATGGTGCAAGGCAGAGAACAGGCATGCTGTTTCTGTCATGCTAAATTTACCACCACTACCTACTTCACCTCCAACTGCTTTACATTAAACCCTCTGAGAAATAATAACAAAATATCAGAAGCCATTTCGTTCAGCATTCGGAAAACTTTTCAGCCTATTAACTCAGGGTGTTACGAGCACTACAATGTACATACTTGATATGCTATTTAATAAATGAGTATCCGCTCCTCAGTCAGCTGTACTGTATTCATATTAGTAATTCATGAGAGAAAAATGTCATAGAAATTCTCATGATCAAAATGCACAATGAAAATTTTAACAGAATTTGGGGATGTTGAAATCCAGACCTACTGTATGTCTTCGTTCCACAAAGCAATGCGACGGAATAAAGACAGCACTCAGAGTATAGAATATGAGTACTTTACATAGAATAGAATAGAATAGAATAGAATAGAATAGAATAGAATAGAATAGAATAGAATAGAATAGGCTTTATTGTCATTACAGCATCAGTACACCTGCATCTAAAGAACAACACAATAAAATACAGACATACTATATATTTAAAACATCAATAAATAGATACATACATGCATACATACATACAATAACAGTAACAGTGTAAACAATGCAAACATATATGTAACAGTGTAAACATCATAAACAGTACAAATGTGACAGCGCTAACAATATAAACGTACATGTGCCAGACATGAGGCACATGTTCCCAGAGTGGTTATTGCACATTACAGTAATCATCATCAGGTTCAAGTTATACATCCTGTTCTGTACTAGTTGTATTTAGCAGTGAGCTTTTATTTCTCTCCAGTTCTTTGCAAAAAATATCTGTTACTATGTATTTGTATCAGGCTTTATATATGTCAATAATGAGTTCTCTTTTTTGCATTCTGGAGTTTAACAAAGTTGCAAGTATCTCAGGACTTTTTGTGTTGAAGTAAATCATCGTTTCTTCTGCACAAACAGCATCTCACTGAAAAGAAATGATTAACAATTCCTGTCAAATTCCTCCAGTCTTATCACACACCTGACTATTCTGTGATAGTTTTGTCATCATGAGCACCTGCATGCATACAAGACAATCGTAGAACTGAGACTGTAATGTAACATGTCTGTAAAGCAACTCATTGCTGTCAAAGTGACTCATTCACAGATGGTCACAGACACTTTTGTCATACACCATGTGTTGCCGTGAATCCACTCATGCGCCTGTGAAATTTCCAAATGGTTTTCATATACAGTATGGCCTCATGCCTTGCCTTAAAATATGTTGTGTTGAATTGAGCATACTGAACAAAAAAGACACAGAAGGTGAGATTTAATCATCTTTTTTTGGAGCAAAATTGTCGTCATCTTCTCCCAAACACTGCAGTTGCTCTAGCTGGTGACAGGTCGGAGTGAGTGTCTTCTACGCTGTTGTATCTGAATCTTTCATGGC
The DNA here is from genome assembly GCF_902148855.1 of Sphaeramia orbicularis. Classification (NCBI taxonomy): domain Eukaryota; kingdom Metazoa; phylum Chordata; class Actinopteri; order Kurtiformes; family Apogonidae; genus Sphaeramia; species Sphaeramia orbicularis. The sequence goes on along the minus strand of NC_043974.1, from coordinate 8,466,804 downwards.
CACCCCGGCGCAGTGTTATGTAACAGGCTGGTGTAGAACGTCCTGATGTGTTACAGCACCCATTACTAATTTACTACGTGGCTGCAGGGAAAAGCTGACTGAACGTCTAATTTTGTACAGATACTTATAGTATATACCAAGATGGGAAGTCGTCCTGCTTTAATATTTCTCTATTTCACAGAATCAGCACTTTTTCCTTGATGCCAGAGGAGATGTTTTAGGAAAAAACAGGAAGATGATAATGTAGATTAACGTTTTTAGAAATGCGGGTGGAGTATACTGGATTTACATTCACATTTCAGTGTGAAACACAGACATTCACTTGGTTGTTTTTGCTGCTTTTCACACAGTCATTACATAGTTTACACTTTTTCCATTGCAGAGTTCTAATCTGTTTCAACCATATCTGAGAAAAAACATTGTATTTCACACAAAATCTCATGCTGTGTTTAGTAAAATGGGCTCGGAATATTTAGACCACAGCTGCATATTTAATCCCTCATGAAAAAACAATAAAACTAGTGGCAACTACTACAGTCAAGTTCCTACTGAGTGACTTACATCACGAGGTGACTCACATGTTTAAAATGTGTGACTCATCGGCTGGTCTGTCATTTACCTTTAAAAAAATGGAGAAAAAAAAAAAACAACTCGCAGAAGCCCTACTTCAGAACACTCAATAAAAAAAAGACTCAGATGTAGACCAGCAAGAGAGAGGAGAACAGTAAAATATCTCAGTTTCTTCAGCTCTTTTGTCATCTCAAAACCAATACCAAATGACACAGAGGATAGAAGAACTGTAGAAGGACAGGGCATGGGTAGATTGAAGAACTCCAATATGATTTATAGCACATATCCATTTACACTGTATATTTATGTGTTTTAAATGTGTAGTAAAGTCCCAACTGTTTGCTGTTTACAACAAATGAATATTGACAAATGGAATTTACTGAATGCTGTGTATGTGTATAAATTTTGTGTATTTGTGTATTTATTTCTTTCATTTGTGTTAAACTGATATAAACACAATGGATTAAATGTATTAGATTATGCTCTTGTGTAGAAGAAGAAATGCTTATATAATGGCATCTATCTATCTGTCTGTCTGTCTGTCTGTCTGTCGGTCTGTCGGTCTGTCTGTCGGTCTGTCTATGGTGTATTGAATTCCCCCTTAAAGCACGGGGAATTTACAAACTTGACAGTCAAGTTATCATTAAAAAAGGAAATATATTAGACTACACACTCTTTTGATGACATGGTGGCATAATCAGGATGTTTTTTTGCAGTGTCACAAGTATTTGCATGAGTGAATTTCATCTGGAAATTTTTTACACATAGAGGCTTTGTGCACAGAGGCCCAATACACAAACATAATGCATGAGCAGTCACATGGTTAGGAGCCCTGAGGAGTTGAGGTCCAAGCCAAGTCCCTACCAGTTGACTCACTGCCACCCATAATCAAAATGGATGTAAAGTATACATTTTTGTAAATACAAAACCAGGTATGCGTTATTCTGTTGTCAGTGCCCCTGACCACGGTACTGATGATGATCTGGAGTTTGTCCCAGTTTAATGGCAGCTTTCTCCTAGTTGTGTGCATCAGGATGAGTAAAATACAGAGAGCCAATCACCCCACAGGGATAATGAAGTGAGTGGACTTTAACCTTAATTAAATGCACCAATGCACCAGTGGGGACTAAGGACATAGCCCTCATATGGGAGAGGACCTCCTATGTCTTCTGGGGATTGAGGGGTCATGATCATCTAACCCTTCAACTGTTACATGATCTTCCATTTTCAGATGCAAAAAGACCTAAAAATGGAGAAGCAGAGGTAAAATTATAAATGAAGCCTCTACGGGGAGAGAAACTGATAAATTTTAATATCGTCACAAATTATTATGTTAAAGTTTTATAATCTGTCAGGATACCTCAGTTTAAGGTCAGTACATTGGAATATGTATGGAGTACAATGACAAGCATTCATGATGTCAGTTGAACTCCAGTTGTGAGCATTTTTTTCTCCATATCCTGTACGTGAAGTTAGAACAGTAATCCAGGAACAAATTTTAGCATTTCCCATCTGATTATGGAAAAATTGGACTCGTAAAAATAATGCCTACAAGTTCACAAAAACATTGAAACATGCAATAAACTGACCAAAAGTGATTTACAAAGTGTTTTATTCTACTTCAATGGATTGTAGGGGTGATTATTGTAATAATTTACAGAGTAGAGCTTTGACTTGTAGTGGAACATTTTTTATTTGGATTTTAATTACTTTTACATTTTAAGAGCTACACAGTTTTGCTCTGTTTGAACACTGGTCTTGTTCCTGTTGTGTATTAATTAAGGAAATTTTGATAATGTGCCGATACAGGGCATGATATGACAATAAATAGTTTTAAGGTGTTTTTATGGATCTTTTGTTGAATCCATTTACATACTTTATATATGGAGATGTTCATGCACACCACTCTGCAAACATGTCTTGCTTCCCTTTTGCCATCCCATATAAAATGTTCTAGATCAGCCCCTACCTGACATTAATAGACTGGATGGATTGCAAGGAATGTCCTGTTAAGTGAAGATTTCAGTCCTCTTGTGTTCTGCTCTGAAAGGAAACCTTCCCAGCTGTGGGTGCTCCACAACAATAGCCGTAGAGTCAAGATGAGGAGAATTGTGATTGAACCAAAATTGATAATATCAAATATGTTGTCTATTATAGTATGGTTTTAAAGGTTTGTTTGTTTGTTTGTTTGTTATTTTTGAAATTTAAAACCACAGCAAAGAAAAACGTAGACAAAAAAAAAAAAAACATATTCAAAAACGAGCGGGATGAATTGCAATTTTTTCTCCCGCCTCCTTACCCAGTCTTTCTCTACTGACCACAAAGTCTCATGCCACCTCCACATAATAACTCCAAAACATTACACATATCAAAATTAAGCTCTGTTCAAACCTATGTACATGATATACATTGCATATCATAGTTCATTATTCATAATCATATAATATGATATGCATTATATACATCATATAATGATTCACTGTATATTAATACACTCTACAATGTTATAGCAGTATAAAATTATTCTGTATACATTGTATAATAATAAGACACATTATAATACATCACTTATAATCATGTAATATAATACTCATATAATATATGATTAATTTATACTCATATAATACAATACATATTAATTATTTGTGTAATAATAACACACATTATAATACATTATATTACATTATATATAATCAAGGCAGATGGCCATCCTCCAGTAGTCAGGGTCTGTTCAAGGTTCCTGCCTGTTAAAAGGAAGTTTCTCCTCACTACTGTCACCAGTCACAAGTGTTTGCTCCTGGAGGATTCTGTTGGGTTTCGGTAAACTGGCTTGAGAGTGTAGTTTCGACCAGCTCTACATGTAAATTGTCACAATATAACTTTTGTTATGATTTGGTGCTATATAAATCAAATTTGATTGACTGATATAAGGTCACATTGTCAGCAGAAATTCAAATTGAAGCATTATTCACTGGTGTGGACAAACACTGTGTTTCAGTCCCTCAACTCAAAACCAAAGTCACCAATACACATGCTAACCCGTACGTAGCAGTAGAGTAAGCATGTGGTCGGCTGAATTACAAGAAATGTGACCCTGTCCTGCACCAGTCTGTGCCTTCTCCTAGCTCATCATTTGGTGCCACAGCCAAGTGCAGCAGGGACCCACAGCGCGACATTGACAACTCACCATGGCACCCTGCCCTCATCTTGTGTCACCTGACAGGCTGACGGTGACTGGGCTTTGTGAGACCGAGCCAAGTGGTTACACTGCTGACCCCTGGTTTTGGATTCATGCACTAAGACTGCAAGATGGGTCAGGTGAAAGCAAGCAAGTGAAGGAAAAGGAAGAGGAGGAGGGGACTGGTGAAGTCACATCAGGAGCCTGGATAGGTTGTTATAATGAAGGGAAAAAATTCACTAGAGAAGGAAGCATTGGAGGATTGAGGGCGATGATGGATGTGAGTGAGTGTTGTGTCAGGTGTCTTCTTCCATTCATCAACCCTGCCTGCCCTCTCCCCTCCCATTTCCACACCCATTTCTATATGTAACTTATCTCTTCCTTCTTTTCTGCTCCCCACCATGCTTTCTTCCAAGCCCTTATATAGCTGAGGAACTGCCTACTATGCTTCCCAACATACAGCAGGACCTACAATTTCACCACTCTTATAAATACCCCAGTGTTACTAATATGGCCATGCTCTGTGGTAATGAGGAGAGGGGTGCTCTGCTGTTGAGTAGTTTGAACTTTAGGGAATAATTTTGTCTGAAAATTCAAACTGGCAAATATGTTGGAAAAATGAATTTGATGTATGAGGGGTTGTTTGTAACCTGCTACTGTAGAAGATACCACAGAATTAGATGACGTCAACGCAGCACGACCAAAAAAAAAAGTAGATTAAAAAAGGTCATAATAGTTGTTTTGGCACAAACTTGCTTCCAGGCTTCCAGGTTGAACCATTTAAGAAACATCTCATTATTCCATCAGGATGCAATTGATGCTCAAAAAAAAACTGTTTGATTTTCTGTTAAGCCTTATTGACTCTGAGCTACCATACCTAAAGAACTCATGGTGCAATTCATCTAAACAAAGCATTATAATCTTCATTGTCTCTTTGAATATTAAAAATAAAATAATGAAGGGAAGAGGATAGGAGTTAACACTTGAATCCAAAGTGAGTATCAATAGCAGAAACCCAAATTATTAAAATGCAAAGGTCCTCAGCAGTTTTGTCAAGTAGATGACCTTTGTCAAAATAAAAGACTTCGTGATGTAATATGTTGTGATGTAAAAAAAAAAAAAAAAAATCAAAACCAATAGCTTCGGTCATTACAAACCACATGTGATGTTTAGGTAGTGGTAGTTCTGTGTTTGCAAGGCTTTAATCTTTCGCCTACAATCTCAGTGTTTTAAGTTTGGACTTATTTTGTCTCCTGTGAAGGCCACGCCGATTTGTTGTAAACCTGGAGGCTGTGACTATTGTGCAATGCCCTAAAGCGTTACCTCTTCTTGCAGTTGATCACAAGACAAGCAGCACATATCTTTCAGGTATGTTAAGGTCCGCCTGACTGTCTCTGTAAGTAAAGCTGGGCTGCGAAAATACGATTCTTCTGCCCGTGCTGACTGTTCCCCCTCCACTCCTTGACTGCAGTTTAGTTTACAAAGAAGAAATTACAAAAGGTAACAACCAACATCACAGACCAATGAATACTGAACTGCTTTCAAAGTCCAGCAGCTTTGGCTGTGCTAGTTTGACTTTATACATGAATTTATACATTTGTGGGTCAGATAATTATTTATGAAAAAAAAAAAAAAAAAACAATATGGGAAATATATTTTTTAAAGGTTTTAATCTAATCTACTAATCACATCTTAACAGAACCATCCATCCATGCTCTCGCCATTCATTCATTCATTCATTCATTCATTCATTCATTCCCTTATTTACAAAAAATTTACCAATTTAACCAAAGAAAAAGGGTCGCTTCACCCAAATCACAAATCTAGTATTTCTAAATGTGCTTTTTAGGTACCAAGAGTTTTGAGCTGTGCCTGTGAAACATGTACCAACACTTTTGTAAAATGAACCACTGTGCTTTAAAAGATTATTTGGAAGAAATCCAAACCATTATAGAACAACCTCAACTAGCACCACCATGCCATTGTTCAGTAAACAGCCCCAATGAAAACTGTCAATGTGGACTTGTCATTTGTTCATTTAAGAAGCACAAATAAAGTTATATTTACTCCCACTTTACCAGGGGAGAACCAGAGCTCTGAGAGAAAGAAAGTCTTAATGCTTCTGCAGATGAAACTAAAACAACAAGAAGGAAACTATTTCATAATTTGAGTGATTTGACCCTTTAAATAATCAGAAATGGACCCAACCCCTATTAGCTGTTACTTGGTAATTATTTTAAGTGTTTCAGGTCTGACTGTAGGAGAATTGGACCCTGGTCAAATCATGGGTAAAAGTATCTGACAGTGATGGATGACATTAAAGGCCGCCTGTGTCAAGCAATGTACCATACATACTGTACTGTACAAGCTATTTGAGCTGGGGCTTTTGGGCATTTGGTTGCTTATGAATGCTATTCATTTGCAATGACTTCTAACCGAAATGGTGCTGCTTTGCAAACCCCTACGACATGCTTCTGCCTCACTTAACATTTCAGTGAAAGGGGCAAAATCACTTCGTTTTCTGCAAAATCCTTCATTTGAATGATTAACTTTAAAATAAGGTTTACAACATAAAACAATCTAAAAATGTCTAGGGTATTAATATGCAAGTGTAATAAAAAACAGTTGTTTGTCGAGAGAAAGAGAGTTAAGAATGCCGGTGTGCGCTTCTGTGTATATTTACAGTAAGTGTAAATATGTATATGCATGTTTGTAGCAGCTTCACTACTGCAAAGTGTGAGCTCCTCTCCTTTCCACCACACCTGTTGCAGCGTCTCTTCCCCTCGACATAGTTGGCTCAAGTTCTGCCCCTCTTGTTCTTCTGGAAGCCCTGCTGTCCATGCTCCTCTCACACTGGCTATGAGGGCTGTCGATTGTTGGCTTTGGTTTCACTCAGATTTAGAAAGTGCAAGGCAGCAATTCAAAGCTTTTGCTTTTAAGGCCTTGAAACTGAGATGAAATGCCAAGGGTTTACTTGTGTAAATTAAACTGAAACTATGTTTTCATTGGAGCTCAGAGATTAGATATTGTCTACTGTGGAAGTGACAGACGAGTGAAGCGCTAAGATCAGGCAGATCGGTTCTTGTCAGATGCTAAATACAACTTTCTCTTTATCTTTGTGACTTCCCCCTCTGGTCCTGACCCCTCACCCCCACCACCACCACTTTCTCTGTCTCTGTCACGTGTTCAGCTTGCAGCCCAAGTTCTGGATGATCTTGATGACGAGGACATTGGATTCGCACTGGTTGATGAAAAGAAGGGCTCTGCTGTTGCCAAGAAACTGGGTAAGTGTGCCAGTCTCAGGAACAGACCTTGCTTGTGAAAAGATAGGCAAACTGTGACAAAAAAAAGAGAAGACTGATTTTGCTTTGCCCTTCTTCAGATCAGACCACTTCTCACATGATTCTGAAGAACTCAGTCTCAGGGGACCCTCTACCACATTTTGTTTTCTCTGCATGAAATCCATTTCACTTTATCTATGAACAAATATAACAATGCACTAAATGATCAAAATATGACCGATTTCACTGTAAGCTCCATGAATCTGGGATTCACTCTATAATAAGGAATAAGGCCAGAGTCTGAAACTTTGAAGTATATATTAAACAATTCTGCCCTCTAGTGATTATTGAAGGTACCCCAGATGATTTGTATGAGGAGTCAACACAGCTGACAAATGTATGGGTGTTGAAAAACCATCATTCCGATGTTTACAGTAAAATTCACAAAGAAACAGCATAAATCCAGGAGGTAAGGTCAGCAGTAGGGATACCTACATGGATAAAAATATTGTGATACATCACACCTACAGCTTGTAAGACTTCCAATGGTCTTTATGCACAGCCCCACTACTTCCTGAACTTAAGGCAGCTCCTTTATGGTCATTTACATGATCACTATTAAATATAGGAAAATACCATATTTTCACTTAACCCATAAAGGCCCAGTGCTACTTTAGGGCAATTCCCAAATGAATGGATTTTTCTGTCAATAAAAATAGACAGAAAAATCAGAAAAATCAGAAAAAAATCAGAAAAATCACTTTTTTAGTGATTTATCTGCATTTATTATAATATTATCCTCCGTATTTTGTGTTTTTCCAGAGAAAATCAGGTATTTTCCATATTTAATTTATTAATCATGATCATGATTCTTAAAAAAAAGTCTTATTTTATCTTAAAAGCTCAGATTGAAGTTGAGGGTTATTATATCAGAAACAAAGAAAACTGAAGAAAAATTGACTTTTTCGGCAAAAATATCGATAACTGCTTGTAAAACCAAGAGTGTCCATCCACTATCATTGATCCAACTCCTTGGGTTGAACTGGTGAATCAGTAGAAGATGATAGTCTTTCCACGTTCACTACGAAGCCTCTGAATGTTCAAATGGGTCATATCTGATGACCTTGAAAAGATGACAAACTACATTTTACACATATTATTTACATGTATTGATAGGATTAGTGGACAGTTAACAGTTATTAAACATCTTAGATCAGTAAATACTTTTCGTCGCTGGTGGCTGTTTAGGTCTTTATGGATTAAAAATGCAAAGTACAGAGGGTAAAAATATAATAAATGGTGATAAATGACTTAAGAAAGGTTAAATATAGAGAAAAAACATTGTCACAAAAGTAGCACTGGGTCTTTATGGGTTAACCCTCCCATTATCTTCAATTATTTCTAACACATTTTACCCTTGGTGTCAACCTGACCCAAGGGATATTTGCCTCCAGAAAATGAGTTACATAAAATTGTTTACCAAGTTTTTGTGTCAGGCAGTTTGCTTATTATTATTATTATTATTATTATTATTATTATTATTATTATTATTATTATTATTATTATTATACTTTAGATGATAATTTTAGTGGGGAGGCATGTGTAGTTGGGAAAACTTAGATGCGATCAACTTGCAAGCTGACATTGGCTTCCTCACTTTGGCAGGAGTTCACAAGTCAAGTTGTTTCCCATATGCCCACACCACCAGAAGTATCAAAGTTCTCAAGGGAACAGTTGTTTTCCCCACCCCACTGTTACGTATAAACTCAAAAGTATCAACTCTGCACCTGCAGGTTTTGGGACGTTAGGTCACACATACAGACAGACAGACAAGTTTTACACAGCTAAACAGCTTGGGGTCAAATTGACCCTAGAGGAACACCAATGTGTGCAATATGTGTTCAGCACATTGAAACAATATCTTCATGATAATTTTATGCTTAATCAGTTGTCCCCATCAAATTAGGAAAAGTCATGAAATATGGAGCAAAAAAAAAGTCAACTATTTTTGAATGATAAACATCGAATGGGGTCAAATTGACCTCAAGGATAATATGAGGGTTAAGATGATGACAGAATCAAAACATTCAGAGGTGCAATAGAGAAACACAGGGCTTTTTTTTAGACTTTACCACACTTTAGGAACAGGGCTGATAAATGAAGTCATGTGGCTGAAATTAAAACTATATTTGGAATTTGAAATAAAACCTCCTTTTGTGACAGAAACAGTAATAACAGATCATATATTTACTGAAGAATATGTCCTAACAGTTTTTGTTTTGTATATCAAATGTGAATGAGCTTCTTAAATTTTTTGTATCCAGGTCTGGATGAGGTGGAGAGCATCTACATCTTTGCCGACAATGAGATTATCGAGTACGATGGAGAACTGGCTGCAGACACTCTGGTTGAGTTCCTCTATGACGTAAGTGATTACTGTTCAACACATTCAAATTTGATCATTTTAGAGCAATTTTTTCCACATATTAAGAATGGTGTAAATCTGGCCACTTTAAAAAGTCAAATCGCTTGCATTTTTGTCTTATCAGGTCATTGAGGACCCTGTGGAGATCATTGACAATGAACGTGAGCTTAAGGGTTTCTACAACATGGAAGACACCATGAAACTGGTTGGATTTTTCAAGAGCGAGAAATCCCCCCGTAGGTCATCTAGGATTATGTTTGAACAGCTGACTGTGCATATGCAGCAAACACATTTTAATGTTCTCATTTACTTCACTCTTCAGACTTCATTGAATATGATGATGCCGCTGAGGAGTTTCATCCATTCGTCAAATTCTTTGCAACTTTTGACCCCAAGGTTTGAGCTGTTTGTATTTGTGTGTATGTGTATGTGTAGCAGAATAAGATGAATTTCTAGAAAAACTGCAAACTAATGTAATAATGTTATGTGTATTGGTAGTGTCGCAGTTGAGACCACTTAAACCAAGGCAAACTCATGACTAGGACCAGAGGCAGAGTTTCCTAATACTTTAAGATAAGCTGGTTTATTTGCCACTTATACACATTCAGCGACATAAGAATTATCATATCATATTATATCATACCATAAAATATTGTGATACATCATAGCTACAGCTTTTAAGACTTTCTATTCACAATGATCTGAAATATAATCATGATACAAATGTTTGTTTCAGTCAGTAATTATCACAATAAAAGCAAAATCCATACTTCTTTTAAGTTTAAAGTTTGAGAGTTGAAGAAACCAGACAGTTACTTCTGGTTTAAAATGGTTGTTTATGGTCAAAAGGAGAACAAATGTTTCGCAAACTTAATGGTAGAACAATTAAAACAGTTACAATGAAAACAAAAATTAGTTCAGTAAAATTAAGTAATCAACTTTGAAACATTTTTTAGACATTTGACATGACAATATAAACAACATAACGTGCTGCGCATTTTAATACCCCGCAGCCAAATATAGTGTAAGACTGTTGAAAGTTACTGCCCTATAATTTAGATTAGATTGTCATTGTGAAAAACTTATTATATACTGTACATATTTATATCTAAAATTACTCAGTTATATTATAACTGCACAAAGCCATTTGATCTTGAAAAAGTAGGTCAAGATCACCTGTTTTTAATAGGCTTCTGCTCCATGCCAAGATGCATCCACTGTATGAATTTGGTGCAGATATCTCAATGCTTTCTTCAGATAATGTGATTATGTCGTTGAATGGACGAACAGACGGACACACAGGCAGACAGATGGACAAACAGATGGGCAGATGACAAAACGATTACAATACCCCTTTGGTCATTTCTAGCCGAGGGGTAAAAATCAACCCTAAAGACGAAAAAAAACTGCTTATTGGAATACTTATCCTTATTATCCATCTATCCATCCATTATCATCCACTATATCTGGGGCCGGGTAACAGTCTTAGCAGGGATGCCTAGACTTCCCTCTCCCCAGACACCTCCTCCAGCTCTTCTGGGGGGACCCAGACCAGGCCAGCCAAGAGACATAGTCTCTCCAGCATGTGCTAGGTCTTCCCTGAGGTCTCCTCCTGGTGGGACATGCCCAGAACACCTCCCCAAAGAGGCGTCCAGGAGGCATCCAAAACAGATGCCTGAGCCACCTCAGCTGGCCCCTCTTGATGTGGAGGAGCAGCGGCTCTACTCTGAGCTCCTCCCTGGTGACTGAGCTCCTCACCCTATCCCCAAGGGCATGCCCAGCCACCCTACGGAGGAAACTCATTTCGACCGCTTGTATCCGGGATCTTGTCCTTTCGGTCATGACCCAAAGCTCATGACCATAGGTGAGGGTAGGAACGTAGATTGACCGCTAAATCGAGAGCTTCGCCTTTTGGCTCAGCTCCTTCTTCACCACGACAGACCAATACAACGACCACATCACTGCAGACGCTGCACCGATCCGCCTGTCAAACTCACGCTCCATCCTTCCCTCACTCGTGAACAAGACCCCAATATACTTCAACTCCTCCACTTGGGGCAAGGGCTTCCCACCGACCCGGAGAGGGCAAACCACCTTTATCCTTATTATGTAAAATTATATTTGTAGCCCAGTCCCCTGTCAGCAATGAAATGTCTGAATTCACTGTATCCAATACTTTAATCCATATCGTGTGTATAAATTTACGGCAAAGTGCAACATACAGCAAAACTGATTCATATCATATCATATATCATATCATATTTATGAATTCTATCTAATCTAATGTAATCTAATTTAAACTAATCTTATAACTTTCTGATAACAAATTTTAACCCATAAAGACCCAAACCTCCACTGGGGACCAAAACCATCTACTGATATAAAATCTTTAATACCTGTTGAACCATTAATCTTGTCAATTCATGTAAATAATTGGTGGAAAATGCAGCTTGTCATCTTTTCATGGTCATCAGATATGACTCATTTGGATGTTCAGAGGCTCTGCACTGAACATTGAAACATCTTCTAGAATCGCTGCTCCATAGGGAGTGTTAGATCTGCAGCAAAATCCAATATAGCAAAAGAAAACTGTAACTCTAGTACTAGTATTATCAATTTAGATGGCATATTGGTTTTATATTGATATGTGTATAGGTATTGTTATAACTGAGACCAAGTTATGATGAAGACCACATCAGGGAAACAAGACAAATAGAACTGAGGCCATGACTAGACAAAATTCACAGTGTGGCATTATAGGATATTCTTCAAATAATTGCACAAGGGGTAATAACCTGTGGATTTTGTAACAGAATCACCGCAGTAAATGTTTGTTTCAGCTTCAAGTGAAAGCAGGTTAGATGTGTGGTGAGTGAAAAACACTGAGAAACAGTGTTTAAACTAAGCACTGCATTGCAGAGTTTACACACTGCTGTTTGTTTCTTTTAGTCCCGCGCAGATGGTGGGCGACTTGAGTCATGGGGCTTGACTTAAATCAGACTTAAGTTACAGTTTTTAGGACTTGAAACTGACTTCACTCTCACTGATGAAGGATTTGACTTCACTTTGACTTGTTGAGATGTCAGTATTTAGTGACATCACAACCACTGCAATAGTTGATATAGAAGGAATAACAGTAGTATTAGGTAGAAGTATTACATCACGTACTTAGAAATTAATAATACACAAAATTAATTTCATTGAAAGTATGTTATATAACAAGTATAATCAGCCAAACGTAGTTAAAACATCAAAAATCAGCATTCATAGGGGAGTAAAATGGTCCTCATGTAAAAGCTGTTAATTACATTCTACCACTGTCAGTAATGTAAATGTTTTAGACCATTCAGTTTATCTGAGCTCTGTTGCAATACACAATACACAGATAAAAAAAACAAACAAACTTGTTTTCACTTTGGAGTTGTTTAAATCCATATTTGAATTTAAGAAAGCCTCTCACCTTTGCTAGTCATGTAGGCCTGTAATTGACGTTTCATCTTAGGCAGATCAACAGAAGTGGTCTACGTTCATCTGCTTTGTTTGGCCCGTACAATGACTCGGCCTTGACCTGTCTTGCTTTGCTTTTAACAGTGACTCGACCAGACTTACTTGATTTTCCCCAAAGAAACTGAAAGCGACTTGAAGGTTCAGACAGTATGACCTACACCCATCTCTGGTCACATGATCCTTAATGAACTATTTCTGATTTGGGTTGTCATATTATCACAGAAAAGAACAGTTTGTGTCAAATTGTCTCACTGCATATCAGATATTATGTATGGAGCAGGGGATTTTACATGAAATCAGCACAAGCAATTTCATTAGATCAACAGCTATAATTTCATTCATACAGGGTTTTGAGAAAAAAATCCACAGAAGAGAAAGAAAAAATCTGGATGAAACCAAACTGAGATCTTCAAAAGGCCAATCTTATAAACCACAGCATAACAGTCTAAGAAAGTAAACAGATAAAATAAGGAAAAATATGCAATTACAGTATTGCTAACATGTCAGCAGAACCAATATAGCCCGTGTGTGTTGACAAAATACATATAGTTTGCAGAACATATAGAGATAATAAATCATCAGAATACTTAATTAATCCCAGGGGGAAATTATTGGGTGTTATAAAGGTTCTGTATTTATATATTATTTACTCTTGCATTACTGTAGATTGCCAAGAAACTGAAGCTGAAGATGAATGAAGTCGATTTTTATGAGCCTTTCATGGATGAACCTTCCACCATTCCCGGAAGACCTTACACTGAGGATGAGCTTGTCGATTACATTGAAGAGCATGACAGGTGACAACTCCCCCCTGTCGGTCAAAACTGCACTATAATTTCCTCAAACATGTCTTCTCCTGAAGTCTCAATTTACATTTTTTCAGCAGTAATATAATTTTTTTAATGATTTATATCCAGGCCTACTCTGAGGAAGCTGGAGCCTCACAGCATGTATGAGATCTGGGTAAGACACAGGCTATTGTCTGGAAATAAAACCATAGATTAGATTAACTGTAATCCTCACGCAGCTTTTTTGCATTTACAGGAAGATGACATTAACGGAGAGCACATTGTTGCCTTTGCTGAGGAAGATGACCCAGGTAAATGTCTATCTTTAAATCCGCTGTATTTACGTGTAAAACTGAAATCATATTTTGAGTGACTCATGTAACATTCTTTGGTAACTGCTTCAATTCTGCTCAGATGGCTTTGAATTCCTGGAAATCCTGAAGGAGGTGGCACGCGAGAACACAAATAACCCCAACCTCAGCATCATTTGGATTGACCCAGACAGTTTCCCCCTGGTATGAAAATTCCAAAGAACAAAAAACACAATTGAAATGTTACTTTTTAGAGTTTTAAGAATACACTCTCGTTTTTCATGATAACTAGTACTGCTACCAGTGGCGACTCATCAGTGGAGGGCGCTACCCCCCCCCCCCACACACACACACACACACACACATACACACACACACACACACACACACACACACACACACAAAGATGATAGGAATCACATAAAATAATCTTAGAAAAACATGAATATTTAAATAAATGAGCAGTACATGATACAACCTGTGAGTACCACGTAAAATCTGCATTCAAGTGTGAGCAGTCAAGTGACTTGTTTTGTGTTTGCAGTGCAGAAATCTGCACCCGAGGCTCTTTTACCAAATAGACTCTCATTATAAATGACGCATGAGAAGTAGACCCCCTCCAATACAATAGATGGGAGAGCCCAAGCACCACCCACAGGAGTCAAGGTCACATCCCAAAAAAATCAAGACCTTCCTCAGAAATGCAATGTCACAAAATCGTCTAAACCAGGAGTGAACACACTTTTTTGGTTTGTGGGCTACTTTTAAAATAACAAAATGATGTACTCTGTCCGCTATATATTAATATATCTCAGCGGGTAGCTCAGTAGGTAATACTACTGACTGGTTGCTGGATAGCTCAGAGGGGATCACTAAGGTCTCAGACCACCAAGGTTGAAATCCTGGCATGAGTGGAAACACTGTACTTAGGCTAACTTTTATTTATTTTTTTTAATGCCATGTCTACTTGTTCTACCTTTGCCCCTGGCCTAAATGCATTGTCCATATTATCAGTGGAAAAGACACTTGTCAGGGTCATGTCTGACTTTAACAATAGAGTCATGGGAAATGTGCATGTTTGAAGGATAGACAGGGGAAACTGACATATAAAAAAATAAATGACTGAAAACACATACTTCATATTTTTAAATGAATTTAAATTAATATTTTTAAATAGTGGTGCATGTGCTTTGGCGTACCGTAGTGCTGATATGTGGTTATAGTGCATCTGAAAACTGACTTGCATACTGCGCCCCACCAAAAAATTATTTCACCAGCTTCCTCTAGCCATTCCTATGACATGTTAACAACTACTGCTCTGAATGTCAGGATCCGTGCCTAACTTTGTCCTACTATATCTGCATCTCATTTTCAGCTGGTTCCGTACTGGGAGAAGACTTTCCGCATCGACCTTGCTTCTCCTCAGATTGGCGTGGTTGATGTTGAGGATGTAAGAAACTATGACAAATTCCCTGCATGATAATGAACTGAAAAAGAGCTGATGTTTTTGTAGGAAGTGATGATACTCTAAACCAGTGATTCTCAACAGGGTGGGTCGTGAGTGACCCAAGAGCGGGTCACACATCTGTTTTCAGTGGGTCACAGGCCTCTGTCTGGCCAAAAAATTATGTTAAGAAACCAATCCTGTACTTTATTTTGTATGGAGCTGGGGACCATCCATTCAGACTCCCCAACAGTAGGTTGTGATAGTGTGCTGTAATGCTAATTATCACCATACATTTAGTAGCATAAAAGAAGACCCAAAATTTTTATTCAAATCATCGAAAAGGTAAGACAACAACCTGAGATGTGGTTTACCTACACTGAGGACAAAAACCTCAATGTGTTTAATGCTTGAATTAGTGACTGAATGCACTTTCAATTTTTAACTGAGTGCATTTTTTAGTTTTGGTTAAAATGTGCCTAATTTGTTGTTGAAGGGAATATTTCCGAATTTAGAATCACCACCTGCTGGTCAGTTTGGTTTGTTATTAAACTTGTCTTCTCTGTTGGCATACTGTGATATTCTGTACTATCTCAGGTTCAAAACGTATCATGTTTTCATTAAATAAATTTGAGAAGTTTAGCTTTTATCAATTTGGGTCGCAACTTGTCATTGCAGGGTGATAGCGGGTCCTGAGGCCAGACCAGTTGAGAACCACTGCTCTAAACCACTGCTAAAAGACCTGAAAGATAAATGCTGTGTCCCCTCTGGACCCAAATTTACAAAATTATGTCAAGAATTATGTCTTTTACAATATATTCATCACTTAATTTTTTATCTTTTTACACAATTATTATTGTCTTATTGTGTCTTCTATGACTGAAGTGTCTCCTCTGCATTTCACATGGCTTTTGTAAGGTCAAACATTTCTGAACAGCTCTGTGACCTGTTTTAGGTCCTGACCCTAAGTTTGAAAAAGGCAGGTCAACGTGTTGCTATAGTAACATGTTTTATAGCAATCCCATTTAGATGTTTTTTTTTTTTTTTATTACGTCAAAGGTCACAGTTGAAATTACGTGCTACATTGTTCCTTCTTTCACTGCCTGTTGCAGGCTGATAGCGTGTGGATGGAAATGGACGACGATGATGACATGCCCACAGCTGACGAACTGGAGCAGTGGATTGATGACGTCCTGTCTGGAAAGATTGACCCAGATGATGATGATGATGATGACGATGATGACGACGATGATGATGACGACGATGACGACGACGACGACGACGACGATGATGATGACGATGACGACGACGACGACGACGACGATGATGACGACGATGACGATGATGATGATGATGACGATGACGATGACGACGACGATGACGACGACGATGATGATGACGATGATGATGATGATGAATAAATGTTATGTTCCCTATGCTCTAATGGCAAAAACCTAAAGTATCAATTTTTTTTTAACATCTTGCAGCAAACAACTTCCTGTTTGCTTTCTGTATGGTTTCCTGTGAAACCACAACCGGGATAAATATAATGACATAATGGGAAGCTTTTACCATCAGTTAGGGAGGGAGATTTTTCAAGAAGCTAAGGATTTGCATCTCTAATGAGGAGCAAGTTTACAAGCTTCAATGAGTTTCTGTATATGTCCTTTGTAACTGTATTAAAAATAATGTTCACAGTGAACATGAATGATTACATGAAGTAAGTGAAATCTGACATGTACCAACACCACACAGGTCGGGGTTCACCCTTCGCTCCTTTTCTCCAATTCACTGTATTTCTGTTTCAATGACATGTTTTTTACTTCACGACGAGAAGAAACACACATTATGTACAATTTTTAAAGGGAATAAACCAGGACTCACTGGACAGTCTTAAGATTATCACAGTATTGGAAGATGATGCAATTCCAGAGAATAGAAAATAATTATGTTTTTCTTCTCTCTTATTAAAAAGTGAAAGACAAAAATGTAACAGTTTGTTGTTTTTATTGCTATTTATTATGGGTGTTATAATGGAAATGTGTGTGTGTGTGTGTGTGTGTGTGTGTGTGTGTTGATAACAAAAATGAATAAAAACACCACACATGTAGGCTGAAACAAATGAATGCTATGCTGCTTTGCTAAGCTGCTAATTAGGTCAAAATAAAATAATACATTATACGATTCTTTTTTTATTTTTACTGGTAAATGACTTTATTTTATTATTATTAGGCCCGAGCCCAGACATACATGTCGACGAGGGCCTATTAAAACCGCATGGTTCCGTTATTATTATTATTATTATTCTATGCCGCTTTGATCCCAAATTTCACCCATTCAGCGTTCACAAAAAGTCAATTTTATTTGACCAAAAATTCAAGCCCGGCGAAATTTTTTTTTATTTGAAGTTGCCAAGAAAAAATGTTGCAAAATGACTCGGTAGCGCCCCCTCAAAAATCAAAATACATTACGCGGATGGGAGCCCTCCCCAAATTTTTTTCATCATACAAACATGAAACTTGGTACACACATAGTCCATGGTCGGACAAGTAAAAAATTACATTATGGCCCCGCCCTAAACCCAACAGGAAGTCGGCCATATTGGGTGGAAGATTGGACCTCTAAAATCCCACCCCTCACACTTTCATCATCTCCTCCTAGGGTTTACATCCAATTTGGACCAAACTGGGTGAAAATCACCTACACACATGTGTGATCAAAAGTTACCATTTACATTTTTGGTCAAATGTTGGGCGTGGCTTTGATGACCTCACAACAAAGCGGCCATTTTGAGATGTATAAAATTGTGTATATCTCACACACAGATTGTCAGATTGAGTTTGTCCCAATGTAAAATTTGTGCGGAATGACAACCTGAACACGATGATATTTAATCCATATGCTTTGATCATAAAATGGCTCTCTGGCGCCCCCTAAAGTTTTTGAATGGGAGTGAAATTTTTTTTTTTGACATAGGAGAAAGAAATTTGTTACACACGTCCTTCTTGCAATACTGAACCAAAAAGCCAATGATGACACACCTCTATTTTAAATCGTGTTGCCATAACAACACAGAAACTGTGCCATTCAAATGAATGGGGTTTTGCCACATGGACACTATTGCTGAAAAAATCTTTGTGTTCCACTCATGGTACACAGACTGAAAATTACACTGTGGAAAAGTAGAATTTTCCAGCAAAAAGAATTTTCAAAATATTGAAAAATGACTTGGCCACACCCCCTCAAAATATTAAAATACATTGCGCGGATGGGAACCCACTCAAAAAAATTTCAACGTAGAAACATGAAATTTGGTGCAGACATAGCCCATGGTAAGACAAGTAAAAAATTACATTATGGCCCCGCCCTAAACCCAACAGGAAGTTGGCCATATTGGGTGGAAGTGTGGACCTGTAAAACCCCACCCCTCACACTTTCATCATCTCCTCCTAGGGTTTACATCCAATTTGGACCAAACTGGGTGAAAATCACCTACACACATGTGTGATCAAAAGTTACTATTTACATTTATGATCAAATGTTGGGCGTGGCTGTGATGACCTCACAACGAAGCGGCCATTTTTAGAAGTATAAAAGTGTGTATATCTTGAACACAGAGTGTCAGATTGAGTTGGACCCAATGTAACATTTATGCCGAATGACAACTTGAACACGATGATATGTCACTCGTATAGTTGGATCGTAAAATGGCTCTCTGACGCCCCCTACAGTTTTTGAATGGGAGTAAAAAAAAATTTTTGACATAGGAACAAGAACTTTGACACACACATCCCTCATGCCAAACTGAACCAAAAAGCCAATGAGGACGCACCCTTATTTACAATCGTGCTGCCATGACAACATCAAAACTGTGCCATAGAAATGAATGGGGTTTTTTCAGAATCCCACCCCTCATACTTTCCTCATCTCCTCCTAGGGTTTACAGCCAATTTGGACCAAACTGGGAAAAATCACCTACACACGTGTGATCAAAACTTATCACCTACATTTTTGATCAAATGTTGGGCGTGGCTGTGATGAGCTCGCGATTGAGCGTTAGTTTTAAGAAGTGTAAAACTGTGTTTGTCTCGCAGAATGTCAGATTGAGCCCATGATACAGTGTCCTCTCAATGTCCGTGTCCTCGGTGGTCGCGTGGGGAGGCGGTTGCGTGGGACGGCGAGGGCCTTAACACCACTTGCGGTTTTAATTAGGCCCGAGCCCAGACATACATGTCGGCGAGGGCCTATTAAAATCGCATGGTTCCGTTATTTTTTTTTTTATTTTACTTTCGCCACTTTGAATGCAAATTTGACCCCCTGAACATTAACGAAAAGTCAATTTTATTTGACCAAAAATTCAAGCGCGGCGAAAAATTTTTTAATTTGAAGTCGCCAAGAAAAAATATCGCAAAATGACTCGGTAGCGCCCCCTCAAAAATCAAAATACATTACGCAGATGGGAGCCCTCCCCAAATTTTTTTCATCGTACAAACTTGAAACTTGGTACAGACATAGCCCATGGTAGGACTAGTAAAAAATGACATTATGGCCCCGCCCTAAACCCAACAGGAAGTCGGCCATA
The DNA here is from genome assembly GCF_902148855.1 of Sphaeramia orbicularis. NCBI lineage: Eukaryota > Metazoa > Chordata > Actinopteri > Kurtiformes > Apogonidae > Sphaeramia > Sphaeramia orbicularis. The sequence continues at coordinate 8,446,718 of NC_043974.1, read as the reverse complement.
TTGGATGGAAGTGTGGACCTGTAAAATCCCACCCCTCATACTTTCATCATCTCCTCCTAGGGTTTACATCCAATTTGGACCAAACTGGGTGAAAATCACCTACACACATGTGTGATCAAAAGTTACTATTTACATTTTTGATCAAATGTTGGGCGTGGCTGTGATGACCTCACAATGAAGCGGCCATTTTTAGAAGTATAAAAGTGTGTATATCTCGCACAGACAGTGTCAGATTGAGTTGGACCCAATATAAAATTTGTGCGGAATGACAACTTGAACACGATGATATGTCACTCGTATAGTTGGATCGTAAAATGGCTCTCTCATGCCCCCTACAGTTTATGAATGGGAGTGAAAAAAATTTTTTGACATAGGAAAAAGAAATTTGACACACACATTCCTCATGCCAAACTGAACCAAAAAGCCAATGAGGACACATCACTATTTACAATCATGTCGCGATGACAACACCAAAACTGTGCCATTCAAATGAATGGGGTTTTTCCACAAGGATGCAATTGCTGAAAAACTCTTTGTGTTCCACTAATGGTACACAGACTGAAAATTACACTGTGGAAAAGTAGAGTTTTCCAGAAAGAAGAATTTTCAAAATTTTGAAACATGACTTGGCCACACCCCCTCAAAATATGAAAATGCATTGCGCGGATGGGAACCCACTCAAAAAAAATTTCAACGTAGAAAGTTGAAATTTGGTCCAGACATAGCCCATGGTAGGACAAGTAAAAAATTGCATTATGGCCCCGCCCTAAACCCAACAGGAAGTCGGCCATATTGGGTGGAAGTGTGGACCTCTTAAATCCTACCCCTCATACTTTCGTCATCTCCTCCTAGGGTTTACATCCAATTTGGACCAAACTGGGTGAAAATCACCTACACACGTGTGATCAAAAGTTATCACCTGCATTTTCGATCAAATGTTGGGCGTGGCTATGGTGACCTCACAAATAAGCGGCCATTTTGAGAAATATAAAAGTGTGTATATCTCGCACACAGAGTGTAAGATTGAGTTGGACCCAATGTAACATTTGTGCGGAATGACAACCTGAACACGATGATATGGAACTCATATAGTTGGATCGTAAAATACCTCTCTGATGCCCCCTACATATTTAGAATGGGAGTCAAAAAATTATTTTCACTTAGTCAAAAGAAATTTGACACACACATATCCCTCATCCCAAACTGAACCAAAAAGCCAATGAGGACATACTCCTTTTTACTATCATGTTGCCATGACAACAGCAAAAACCTGCCATTCAAATGAATGGGGTTTTGCCACAAGAATGCAACTGCTGAAAAACTTTCTGTGTTACACTAATGGTACACAGACTGAAAATTACACTGTGGAAAAGAAAACTCTTCCTTCTGAACCGTTCTTCGTCTGGCCCTTTGCCTAGAACCAATCTGCCATGGGAGACCCTACCAGGGGCAAAATGCCCCAGACAACATAGCTTCTAGGGTCATTAGGGCTCTCAAACTCCCCCATCACAATAAGGTGACGGTTCAAGGGGGAGATTTTTTTGTTTTTTTTAAGTTAGTTATGTATTTATTCAGTTAATTAATTATGTATTTATTTCATTTATTTTTTATTTAGTTCATTATGTATTTATTTATGATGTATTTATTGATTGATTGATTGATTTATTCATTCATTCATTCATTCATTTATTTATTTATGTGTGTGTTTGTTTTTTTTGTTAAAGACAAAATGCATGCGCTACACCAGGGAAACATTGATGTTAATGTTTGAGTTCGAGTGTGAGTTGTTTCTTATTGATCATCCGTGTCTTGAATAGATTTTAGCTGAAGAGAACATGCAATACCTTCATGATCACTGAAGTATGTCGGAACAACTTCCACATCTATATCAAATTTCAGAGATTTGGCATAGAAATGGTCGATTAATGTGCCTTTTTCAGTGGTGGGAGTTCTCACATGTTGTTTAAATCCATTTTATGTCATAAATGTACACAGCGTTGATGATTTCAGTATGTCGTCATTGAAATCTCCAAGGACAATTGTTGAGTCACTGTGTGAATTTAACCAAGTTATTAATTTCTTCAAATTTTCTTTAAACAGTGACATGGGATACGATGGTGGACGATAAACCACTGCAATTAAAATATTGAGGTCAACGTGTCTGTAAATTAAACATTCCAGATTGAATGTTGGTACTTGGGGGATCTGGTACTTGGTGGTATTTGCACAGTACATCCCAACTCCACTGTGCTGTTGGCTTTGGAGAGTCGTGAGCGCTAGATGTGTGTTCCCCTCATACGACAGACTATGAAGACAACTGTGGAAGTGGTATCCTTCTATGTCTACTGTGTGAGGCTGTGAATTAGCTGTCAGCCATGTTTCTGTCACAGCGATACAATCAGGCTGTAAATATTTAGTACAAGACACCAGATCGACAACATGTTTGGATAAACCCTGCACATTGATAAAAAATAAAGTTAATCCATTTGATTTTTTTGTGATGTGCGGTACAGTTTGTTCCAAGAAGGATGCCATGTTCTTTAAAGCGTCTTTGATGCTGTCATTACAAAATATAGATTTTTCATTGAAGTCTTGGATAATAAGCCCATCTAAACTTCTTACACGGCTTAAAGCCACATAAGACTGACCTGCTGCAAACACTTTTTTTAGGGACACCACAGCTTTGTCTACAGTTAGACCCTGTACTTTATGAATTGTACAGGCCCATGCCAGTGTCAGAGGAAACTAACGTCTCCTTCCACCTTTACTATTGGCTCTTTCCTCCTCAGGTTCTATTCTGGTAGATGTTTTTAAAGCGGGTGCAATGGCTTGGTGTTTCTTCCGACTTTGTGTGCCAACCTTGTTGTCATCAAATTGGACATACACAGCTTCAGGAAGGCCATTTTTGTAGTTCTCAGATATGTGAGTTACTGTCCTGCGTACACCATTGACAAGTCCATCAGTGACATCAATGTTCTTACAGAGCATAACTCGAGCATTAACTCCCAAGACTAGTTTCTCTTGGAGAGATGTGAGTTTTGCATTGCTGAGATGGCCACTAATTACTTCCATTTTCCCACTTTTTTTATTGTGGTGAAAATCTCTTGCATCTATTTCAGTAATTTCAGGGCATGTTTTCTTGAGCTGTTCCAAGTTGTGTAATAGAACCTGTTGATTGGTGGCACAAATGTAAAGACCAGAAGACTCCTCTCCAGTTTCACGGCTTTGTAGAGTCTTTATATCACTTTTAAGCATGGGTGTCCCTTTGGAGCGTGTTCTTAGTCGATTAAGTAAGTCAGCAAAAGTGGAATCTCTTTGTCTGACTACTGTCTCTAATTGAACAATTTTAAAAGTGCTCCAGATATGCCCAGGTTCTTCCATGTACAATGCTTTACCTTTCACTGGAGGTAACTGAAAGAAGTCACCGACTGCAATGACGCTAAGATTGCCAAATAATGAGTCACCCTTTTGTTTAATTTGATGCAGTCGGCAATTGACATATTTTAACATTTTATGGTGGACCATTGATATTTCATCTATTATAAGTAATTGGAGATCTGTGTATTTAACCCGTAAAGAATTAATTTTTTCTTCTCCCAATGGTGTGTATGGGAGTCTGATATCTGTTCCTATATTAAAAGCACTGTGAATAGTTGTTGCTTTGAGATTATATGCTGCCATACCTGTGGGTGCTGTGAGTAAAACACTGATGTTATCAAGATGGCGCCGCGTTGAAGCAAAGAGTCGATTGGTTTCATATTGAATGGCCCTAATTAGGTGACTTTTACCTGTTCCAGCTCCACCAGTGATGAAAACATGTAATGGTTCCGGGTTATTACCATTTACTTTTTCTAGACATCAATGACGTATTTTGTAAAAAAAATAGACAGCTGGAGCTCATTCAAAGACCTGATCAAGGCTAAACCCTCAGAACGACACATCACATTTTGTTGCTTTTCTAAATGACAAACTTCTCTGTCACTTACGGCTAAATCTGGAATGTGAGGAAAGGGTTCTTCATCATCCAGTGGGTCTTTTATGAATTCATCTTTGGATTCCAAACGCTGTACTTCCTGCTCAGGACACAGCACACACCATGCATCTTCTAATATTTCATTGGAGTCAATGTTTTTACTCATTTCCTCCAAATCTTCAGTTTCAATGTCATATTGTGAGCGGTTTGAATGTACAATTGACAAAACTGAGACTGTTTTATTGCCAAGTGTCACTTTACCTTCTTTGTAAAACTGCTCATAAGATGCATAAGATGAAGGTTTGAGGTCTTCATCAACACGGTCTGGAAAAAACAACTGAAGTACACTTTTGAAATATAACTCAGGATTTTTTTGTCTCAGAAAAGCGTGCATATCGAATAACTGCAGGTTTGGTTCTTGTTCTTTTTACTATATAACCAAATGATTCTTGTAATTTAATGGTATTTTTGGATTTCTTCTCTGTTTGACCTAAAATGCGATAGTCTGATGCAAATTTGGCTATACACATATCATTAAAAGTGTTATCCTTAGGTCTGTTTTTGTATCGGTCAACAAGACCAGTCATCCAAATGTTTGTGGTGCCTGGTTTGTTTAGTTCACTAATAGGTTTTGTTAGTTTAAAGATAGTATCACCGGTTGGGATAAACACAACTTTTCTGGAACATTCCTTCAGATGCATGTTTGTAATTCTGTACACTGCTTCCTGCGCAGAAACGTCACGGCTATGGAGGTAGACTTGACCCACTTTTTTCATTGCCTCTTTAGCATCAGAGTTGCCGTCTTTAGTTGCCTCTTTATGAGCCTGGCTCAACAACAAACCCATTTCTCTCTCAGATTTGGACATATAGCTTACAATATAAACTATACAAGCAAACACATCAACAACATACTGGATGTCCATGTTGGCATTCCAACACTTTAACAAGTATTTGTTGTATGGATTGATCCAAACCTCATTAACATTTCTTTTTAAAATGATTTGAGTTTTTCGTTCTAGACCTTTGTATGCTTTCTCATAGATTTCTTGGTTGATACCAACACTTTTAAACAACTGATCTATCGAAGTACATGGATTATTTTCATCCAGAAGGGCTTTTTTAACAGCTGTCATGATTTTCTGTGCTTGCTCAGGTTTCATGAAGTTTTGTTGATTCTGAGAGCATTTGCACTGGACATCGTCCTTTGTTGTTTCTTCTTGTTTTTTGTTGTCCCGAGCTACATCACATTTTGGGCATTTGGGTTTTGTCTGTACATAGCTGAGGAATGTCCGAGCAGATACTGGCCGTGGAAAATTGAAATGACAAACTGTTTTCTTTTTCTTACATGTTTTAGAATGCCGTTTAGAATGTTGTTGTACTGTGGACACAATATCTGCTAATTCCTCAGCGTCTGAAGGTATTTCACATGTAATGTACTTGTCGACAAAATCTACTACTTCTTTATCTGTGTTTTCACCGATTACAGGCGACTCCACCCAAATGAGAGAGTGCACATGGGGGCTCCCACACTGTTGAAACTCTATCCGGTAAAAGTAATCTTTAACCTTCCCAATTGGATGGACTAGGGACATTATCACAAATTTCAGGAAAATGTGCCAGCGGTAATCAAAAAATCGTGCAGCTGTAACTGGATTATTCCTTAAAAGTTCACATCGCTCTGCATACTCTAAACTTTCTGCAGTTTGTGTTCTTCCAGCCTGCTTCAAAATTGTTGTTAAAAGTGTACCCCATCTTAAGTCAGCTGATGAGAAGCTACAAAAGAACGTGGGTTTCCCCAGGTTTCGCACACATGCTAATAAATCTTTTTGTGCTCCCTGCCAAAAGGCTGGAGTTCCTCTAATAGGACGTAAGAAGCGGTAGCCATCATCTGACTGCACAACATCCTTCAAGGATTCAGTGTGATCCTGTGCGTCATTTTGGCCTTTTGCATTTGTGTGTTCTTTTACTTAATGCAGTTGACACTTGCTGAACAACTTGCTGAACTTCAGACATGTATTGTGCAAAAAATATATATTCTACACTTTTTGCAAATCTACCATCTGCATGGAGAATCCTGTTGTTAAAATAGCGTGCTAATGTTAACTCATGCCGTCTGGGCGTGTGATAAGTATTATTTCCAAGTGGGAAAAGGTCTGGAAATGACTTTGCTTCATTGTCAACATCAGACAACATCCTCACTGGATTGTTTCCTTCAGCAGGAGCTAGATTTACAATATCTTCAAAATATTGATCTAAGGCTTCCTGCCCATGATCCATGGGCATTGCACATGTGTCTTGATAGATGCAGTGCTGCTGCCGATCATGGACAGTTTCATCTTCTGCATTTTCGAGGTCTTCACTTTCTTCCACAACACACACATTTGGATCTTCTGCTTGTTTCTCCGGCTCCTTTTCAAACTCATTTATCCATTCTGTATTAAATCCTACATCTTTGTAATATTTATTGTCTTCTTTTAAATATTTCAGAGCTTCTTGCAGGTGCATTGTGTCTACAAAGTGATATTCATAGTGACCTTTATATGACAATTTCCGCTTCAATTTCACACGTAAGAGACAACCTTCCATGTTTGAACGCGGCAGCAAGTTAGGAGTCTGAGAAACTCTTGAAGGAACACAAGTAATTGGACCGTGGACTGCCCTTTGGCTACCCTTAGGCAATGCTAACATTTTCATAAATGGGATGTTGAGTGCAATCAAATATTTTTCTAAATGATTCAAACAGGTCAGTACCAGAGGAATCGGGTCAAGTTGTAATTTGTTGCCCCACCATTCCGATGGGATCAGACATCTTTGAATCTTAGAATCACAAACATTGCAAATCCACAGCTCCCCTCTGGATTCTTTTAACAGACAGGAAGTACTATAGTCTGAGTTACATTTATGCAAGTATTTATCAGAAACACACTTCTCTGCAATTGTAGCTGCTTCACGTCGGTAATTCTGTTTTTTACACTGTACAACAGATTTTTTAAATAGCAATCGAAAACATACACAACATATAAATTCAGGGCCGTTGTTGACTTTATTTAAAAACTCATTCAATACAAAATTAAATTGCTCTGCCTTTAGTTTGATCTGTTTTTTGTTGAGCTTTTTCTTTGCTATAACTTTAGTTCGATATTCACTATCTTTATGATATTTTTCTTTACTCACAACTTTTAATTTCTGTCTAAGTTCTGGATTTATTTTATACCTATGAATACTTTGTGATTTTACATTATTTTGATGTGTAGGATTGTTTTTGTATTTTTCTACACTGTATGTTTTTACATTCTCTTTGTGAACTGGATCTGTTTTGTACTTTTCAACACTGTATGTTTTTACATTTTCTTTATATACAGGATCAGTTTTGTATTTTTCTATATTGTATGCTTTTACTTTCTGTTTATACACAGGATCAGTTTCATATTTTTCTATATTGTATGTTTTTACTTTCTCTCTATATACAGGATCAGTTTTGTATTTTTCTATATTGTATGCTTTTACTTTCTGTTTATACACAGGATCAGTTTCATATTTTTCTATATTGTATGCTTTGACTTTATTTTTATATATTACATTAGTTTTGTACTTTTCAGTACCTTTAGCAATTTGTTGTAACCTATATTCATCTAGCTGATGGTATTTTTTCATGGCATATTCTTTCCATTTCTTTTTACGCAACAGATGTGAACCTTGGGCTTTTTTCTTCTTCATGTACTTTGACATGACTGCTACACATTTGTTTTTGCTTTCTGGAATACCTGTTTTAACAGTAAAAGAATTATAAAGGCTCATATCTACATTCTTAGTTTTGGACCTAAAATTATATCCACGTGAATCAGTAATTTGGCAATTTTTATAACAGACATTAAGTTCACCTTGCTTGACACATACAACATTTTCATAGTGAACACCCCTGTTTTCAAGATAAATATATTGTTTAGACAGTTGCTTTTTGTTACATTTGAACCTCAGCCATTTGCCTTGATAAAAAGTATAAATGTCTACTCCTAAATAATTAGCTGTGGCATGTATTTCGACGTCCGTCGCCCAGGTGTTTACTTTCCACACATTTTGTTGTTTAATATACTCTGCCACAGACAAATGCTGATGGTTTTCATGTAAAAGGCTGTGACACATCTCAGGGTTGTTTTCCAATTCTTTAACTGCAGCTAGTCGGATTTTTCTGTGATGTTTCTGTGTGCCACTAACTGCTTGACACAGAGCACGATAAAAACAGTTACCATCAGCTACTATGCTTTCATTGTAACAAGGTACTCCAGCATTACCTGTAGTTTTGGAGTTTTGGGACATTTTGTATAATCAACATTGAGGTGTGTACAAATAGATTTGCACACATCCTCACCCAATGGCATAAACTGCACAGCCTGTTTGTCTATGCCGACATATGTCACTTCAGTTGTGTCATATGTCTTGGCAATCTTTACAACACAATTACCTTGAAAACAACGAGGTTTTGTTTCTGCTTTAGTGTAAGCTCTCCTACGTTTGTTATCTATGTTTTGTTTTTTGGATACGTCTGTTCTGCATTTTAGACTTTTCTTTCTAAAATCTTCACAGATAGGCTTTGCATCTTCAGGTTTAACATAAGGCTCAGAAGAGTTGATAACTGATTCTGAGAATGAAATTGCCTTAATCTCCTGTTGTTCTAAGATAGGCTCTTCAAAAATAGAACTATTTATGGACGAGCTTTCCTCAACTTCCAATTCAGCTGGAGTTGGAACAGGAGGCATATGTTCACCTTTTAATGCTATTGACACTGGATTAAGTTCAAAGTCAGTGTTGTACGCATTGAGCCCAGCTGTGAGTTTGATTAAGTGGCTATGTAAGTCTGAAATGGTATTGAGAAACACAACAACACTTGTCCCCTCCCCATCAACCATCCCAGATTGACTACGTGCATGGGAATCTACTACAGCATACAGGTTTTGTTTACTAATAATAGCACATGTGTTTGAAGCTGTAGTAAAAAGGCATGTGTTGTCTGTTGCTAAATGTTTTTCCAGAGCTTGTTTTAATGTAAGATAGCCACATTGTAATTCATTTTCATCTGTTACAGATCGCAGACGTCCCATTTCTACACCTATTTTTAGGCCAAAGGTCCGTATAAATTTTCTTCAGGGTCAAAATCAAAAGACCCCAAATACTGAGCCAAATTGTTAATTTTAGGTTTGATCTTTAGATAGAGCCTATCACCTTCCAGTAAAGCCATATTTAAATCCTCCTGTGTCCACGAATGAACATTACGCACATGCATATGTCGAACTAAAGCTGCCATAGCAATAGCCATGCACTGCCTTCCCCTACTGTCTGAACTGAACAGCTCGTTCCCCTGGTGGAATGACCCCATGATAGTCCTACCTTTGCTGTCTTCATGCAGAGTCCTCATTGTTGGTCTGGGGTTGGCCTCCACAGTGTCAGTTCTCATTGGTCTGGTCCTCATTGGTCTGGGTTTGGCCTCCACAGCGTCAATCCTCATTGTTGTTCTGGGTTTGGCCTCCACAGTGTCAGTCCTCATTGTTGTTCTGGGTTTGGCCTCCACAGCGTCAGTCCTCATTATTGTTCTGGGTTTGGCCTCCACAGCGTCAGTCCTCATTGTTGTTCTGGGTTTGGCCTCCACAGCGTCAGTCCTCATTGTTGTTCTGGGTTTGGCCTCCACAGTGTCAGTCCTGGTTGTTCTGGGTTTGGCCTCCACAGCGTCAGTCCTGGTTGTTCTTGGTTTGGCCTCCACAGTGTCAGTCCTGGTTGTTCTTGGTTTGGCCTCCACAGTGTCAGTCCTGGTTGTTCTGGGTTTGGCCTCCACAGTGTCAGTCCTGGTTGTTCTGGGTTTGGCCTCCACAGCGTCAGTCCTGGTTGTTCTTGGTTTGGCCTCCACAGTGTCAGTCCTGGTTGTTCTGGGTTTGGCCTCCACAGCGTCAGTCCTGGTTGTTCTTGGTTTGGCCTCCACAGTGTCAGTCCTGGTTGTTCTGGGTTTGGCCTCCACAGTGTCAGTCCTGGTTGTTCTGGGTTTGGCCTCCACAGCGTCAATCCTGGTTGTTCTGGGTTTGGCCTCCACAGCATCAGTCCAGGTTGGTCTGGGTTTGGCTTCCACAGTGTCAGTCCTGGTTGTTCTTGGTTTGGCCTCCACAGCATCAGTCCTGGTGTTTCTGGGTTTGGCCTCCGCAGCATCAGTTCTGGTTGGTCTGGGTTTGGCCTCCACAGCGTCAGTCTTCATTGTTGGTCTGGGGTTGGCCTCCACAGCATCAGTCCTCATTGTTGGTCTGGGGTTGGCCTCCACAGCGTCAGTCCTCATTGGCCTGGTCCTCATTGGTCTGGGGATGGCCCCCACAGCATCATTCCTGGTTGTTCTGGCCTTGGCCTCCACAGCATCCTCCACATCCACAATGGGAGCCTCCAAGTCTACAACGGGAGCCTCCGCATCCACAACGGGAGCCTCCACGTCCACAACAGGAGCCTCCAAGTCCACAACAGGAGCCTCCATGTCCCCAACAGGAGCCTCCAAGTCCACAACAGGAGCCTCCAAGTCCACAACAGGAGCCTCCAAGTCCACAACGGGAGCCTCCAAGTCTACAACGGGAGCCTCTGCATCCACAACAGGAGCCTCCAAGTCCACAACGGGAGCCTCCAAGTCCACAACGGCAGCCGCTACGTCCAAAACAGCAACTGGTGCCTTTTCCTGGAGAGTACAAAGAACAATAGTCTTTAATTATAACATCATATATCCAGTTATAACACTTTTCCCTGAAAACCAACAATTTCACATTATATTATCACTTCAGGACTACCAATGAACTCAAACATGCTTACCTTCTTCTTCTCTGTCAAAGTTGCTCTGGGCTTCTTCACAGTTTCTTCAGTTTCATCTGTGTCCAAAACAGCAAAACGACCAGAGGACACAGCAGTAGGCAAAACCTAAATAATACACACAAAATCAGTAAATCAGCAAATCCAAATTAAAAAAGACAAAAAAATCAATTTCACAGGGAGCTACTGGTATTCAGCAAACCAAAGGTGATCATGGAGAGGGCATGAACCATAGAAAAAGGGCAAAAACCCAGGTACCCACTTGGTTCGACAAATTTAAAAACCTTTACTTCATGAGGGCTTCATGAAATAAAAGCTTTTCAAATTTTTTGAGCTGAGTCAGTGCCTGGGTTTTTGTCTTTTTTCTATCACTTTAAATGTTGTTGGAGAAAAGGCTCAACATTTTGCTAAAGCATTAACATACCTGCTGCAGGCCACGCTTTCGTTGGCTGACTCCACTGGCTTGGCTTCTGGTGTCATGTGCAGTCTTCTAAAAGAAACAAAGAGGATATGAAGTTATATTTCTATGTCTATATAGACTTTCATTTGCCCAGATCATGAAAGTGGAAAATCTTTCCCTGAACAGAGGTGGTGGTCTGACACACTACAGATCAAAAACCTACAACCCCATTTTAAATAACATTCCCAAACAGTGTTCAATTAACGACCTTCCACACCTGGACTCACCTGAAACCAATCAAACCCCCCCTGAAAGAATTTGGACAGTGACCCACCCATCTGGTCAACAACCCTGAAACTCACACACAATACCCACTAACGACCCTACCCCCAGGGTTACACCCTCCTTCAGCCCTAACCCTTAGATGGGATTAACACCTACACAGACCACTCCCCCTGCAGGTTTAGAACTCCAGTTTCCTCCACCAGTTATTAAAACTGAAGAAAACTCTATTTTTATGTCAATAATAAACAGTATCAAATACAAAATAAAATTCTACTTCAACATTCTTACCTTTGAGCCACGCCCAACAGATGTCCATCCTCCGTCTGATGGAGCAGGTCACTGGACAGCCTTTGGTGAAGGACGAATTGGAACCAAATCTGGAAACTCTGGCAAGGGTTTGGGGGGTGGTGAAAGGACCTTCCTAGGAGGAGACGTGGACGCCCTGGTGCTCACCATCTCGTCCTTCGCAGCCTTGGATATCAAGTCAGCCAAGACTTGCATGCCCTCGGGTACGCTGAGGTGGACCTGAAATGACAAAAGCTATGCATTTAGTGATATGTACTAAAAACAAAGAGATATAACATGTTGCAGAAACACAAACTCTCTTTTTACTTACACCATCCCAGACCCACAGTCCAAGGTCGTTCATGGGGAACTTGTAAATGCAGGAGACGTACCGCAACCCTGTGAAAAGTAGACAAGATTTAAGAAAACAACACTCTTCAACAACAAAAACTTATACAATGCTAAATATATCTGTGTAGATTCTCATTTGCCCAGGTCATCATTCTTCTTGGTTGTTGTTCTTGGTTCAACAGGACTGGTTTAGCTCATTTAAAAACTTTGGACTGTCATCGAAGAGACTTAATTTTCAAAACAGTTAAACCAGTCCAGTTGAACTGAGAACAACAACCAAGAAGAATGCTAAATATAGTTTTCCATACCTTTAGCTTCTGCCACTCTTCGGTATTCCTGACGAAACTGGTTCTGCACAGCTTCAGAGATAGTGTGACGAGTCGGGAAGTCAACAACACATGCCTTAAAATAAAGCAAATATAAGTAAATCTGTACAAATATAACATATTGAAATAGGCTTATACAGTTCTTCTTTTAATGCCACAGTATATACATACCTTCTTCCAGCGTCGGACTACAGTCGACAGGAGACAATCAAAGTCTTGACCAGCTTGAGTCACAGTCTTCTTGTCGGCATCATTTCTGGTAGCGAGGACCACACACATGGACACCTGGCGATTGACTTGGAGATTCTGGACCTCCAACTCCAGCTCACGCGCAGTGGCCCCAGGGGAAGAGGAAAACCCAAAGGAATACGGACCCAGTGGTCTGACGACAACGTCTCTCTCCACAAAGGACCGGAGATGGGAATCACCAACAACCAAGACCAACTAACAGAAACAGACAGGCTTTTGTTAAGTTTCAAATCGTACATAACATACTTCGTTGTATATTTATGCTCAGCTGAGTAGGTACATTTACAAACGTAAATCAAAGATAAACTCACCTCCTTATTGGTGGACTCCTGGGGAATGAAGATCTTATGCTGCTTCCCACTGTACCATGACCTTGGCCAAGGGAACACTGGTGGACGTCTCCCAGACCCAATCGGACCTTCTGTTTAAGGAGGCAATATGAACATGCTATTATTACCATTTCTAACATATATTGCATGGCAGCAGCCGCTCCTTGGTGTGTGTGTGTGAATGGGTAAATGCGAGGATCTGTAAAGCGCTTTGGGCACCAAGTGTGAAAAAATGCTATAGGTGCAGTGTTTACCATTACTGATATGCCTATTTCTTGGAAAAAGAATTTATACATGGGCAAAATAACTTACTGCTCTTCTTCCAGATCCCTCCTGGACAGGAAGCCATAGCCTCAGCCATGCGAAGCTTAGCAGCAGCAGACCTCTTGTTGAACGGCATCTAGAAAGATATAAGACATTAAAGCTATACCGTATGATGTGGCATTTTTACACTTTTCTTTTGTCATGTTAAAATGCTCCTAATAAGTGTGTGTCAAACTAAAATGTAAAAGAAATCCACCAGGTATTGAAACTCAAAAATGTTTAATTCTCATATATTTCCAATAAAAGTCTAACCAAACATTTTAGTCGGTCCAAATGAAATAATTGGCCAAACCTGACTGAGCCTCCTGTCAATCATCCATTACGGCCGTCCAGCATCTGATCCATTATCGCCGCCTCACATCCAATATGTGTACCACTGAATCTGACGCTTCACTGGCGCTGCTTCTCCTGTCACTGACCACAGTCTACTGTCTAGGATGTGTTTGGATAGAACTGACATGCACATGTGGAAGGGAATAAACGGATTTATGAACAGAAACAACAACTGAGGGGCACAAACGGGAGTCTGATGAATGAAGGATGGAGATAAAAGTCCGGAAGTCAGCTGTACTGGACTGAACAGGTCTGCATAAAGCTCAGCTTTTATGACAGTGGGACTCATACAGGTACATGTACATGGTGTCACACAATGTATGATGATGTAGGATGATAATTGTATGGACTATGAAACCTCAAATGTCCACGGAAAATTCGCAGAGGCCGCGCGTTCACAGTGCGCGCGCCCATCCCCTGGGCACTACAGTGAAGACACTGACCCAGTACTGCACAGACCAGGTCTACTGATAGAACAGGAGCCGCAGGCCCGCGGCAGGTGGATGATGCATCTGATTACTGAGGGAGGGGTCCGCGGACACGCCAAAACGGACCAGACCTCCACCTCTGCTTCCTCCTCTGTTTCCATCGCGCATCAGGAGAGGAGGAGAGAGGAGGAGGAGCCTCAGAGCTCAGGCAGAGGGAAGGGGGCGGGGCTTTGGAGGGAGGCGGGTTGTTCATGTTCAAACTTTTACTAAGTGCTGTGAGAAATACCACATCGGTAGGTATAGCTTTAAAAAAAAAAAAAAAAAGCTCAAAAGACTTTCAAAAGGATTTCAGGTATAAAGGAACATACACTGTGATATAAATAACCTTTGTAAATTTAAAAAAAAAATGCTACATAAGGATTAAACTCTTTAACTTATGTTTCAAATCATCTCTCAAAAACTATAATGGGTCAGATGAAGGGACAGTGAAGATGTATGATAAAAATCAAAGTTACTAGAATTTACTGCATGGACTAATTTTTTACTTTGCAATTTGTATTTTTTGAAACTGTTTTCCAATTTTCAACTGATTCAGTAGAAAAAAGTTACAACTAATAGAACAAAATACACTTTTAAATCTACCACCTAGACACCTCTTGGAACTGACTTTTTACCATATTTTCACAATACCATTACTTTGTTAAAAAAAAAAAAGAAAAGTGACATGTTTTTATTGTATTTGTTACTTGTGTTCATTCATATTATTAGTGTACTAAACAGATATTCACACATTGTTTGTAGAAATGGCATATTTTCAACATTTTGATGGCCAAAAAACGAAACCTCCTATCTGAAAAATGCACTGTTTGACAAATTTTTAAGTATCTGTTTTTTTCATGCACAAAGTGCTGTGTAAAAAGTAATATAGCCCAACAGCAATACATTATTTATTGGGTTTCATTACCAAGTATCATTCGGCAAGAAAACAGGCAGTTTCGTTTAATTTTCTCGACAAAGTACATTTTTCAGATAGGAGGTTTTGTTTTTTGGCCATCGATTTATCATTACATAGTTCTATTTTGGGATGGTTGCTCAATGAAAAAAAAAAAAAAATGACTAAAAGATTTTTTTTAATTAACTTTTAATGTTTTTTAATGAAACTTCCAAAAACTGTAGATATTTGGGCATACTTTTAGACACCTTAACCACTTTTAAGAAGACTAGAAAGAAAATGTGTATATTTGATGTCCATTTGTGTTGCTCCATAAGAGAGCATTTTCTTTTTCAAATTTTCACATTAAAAAATAAAGTTGGGCAAATCACCACCTTTACCAGGTTAAAGTACTTACTAATACCTACAGAAATATGTAGAATAGAGTGTTTTTTAGTTTAAGAGTTACAGCCCATTTAACAGCAAAACTGTAGCTATATAATTGCTTAATCTGACCCTAATGCAAAATAATCAACTTACCTTGGCAGAAGAACAACAAGTTGAAGCCTCAAAAGTCGTCTTCTCCAAAAAAAGGAACTCGAACAAAAATCTACCAAACTTTGAGAAAAATTCTTCCTCACAGCAGGCAGGAGTCTTCTGAATGACCAGCGACCAAACAAAAGACACATTACCTGGTTCACGCTGACTTTTAAACTCCTGTGTCCAGATAGCCCCACCCACTTAATGGAGACTCGTTTATTATGGGCGGGTACTGCCTACCTGGGATTGTATGGCAAAACTCAAAGTTCTTTAAAAACAAAACACATTAAAATGAAGTAAAATAAATGTCTCCCAAGTGAAATAAATGTAATAATTTTGAAATAAAAGCTGTGTAACATATGTGTAGCAATAGTAAGCCAAATTATTATAAGAATAGAGCGTTGGTCTATAGATTAATTCAGTTACAGATTTATAGTTGAAGATGCCTGCATCTGACTATTAACCCTTAAACTTAAATTAACCCAAACAATAACTTGGAAACTTTGCAAAGGTGATGGAACTTTTTGACGGGACAGTGAACCCGAAAATGAAAATATACAGTACACAAGCACAACTGAGGCAGAAGATTTATACACACATAAAGAATTTATTGACTAACTAAGACATACAAATAACACAAAGACAAGAGACAAATATGATAAAAGGGAGCAGGAGATTACGGACAGGAAGAAAGTGGACTAAATTGGCCTATGGTTATATTCAAGATATTATCACGTTAGTGAGGTTAAGGTGAGGTAAACCTACTTAAATTGGAATAACGCCAACTCAGATAAGCCGGGAGTAAGTTTTCTTACAGGTTGTCGGTCTCTGAAGGATGCGGGTCTTGGCTTTGTGGGAGGATCCAACATGGCTGGAGTGGCCCGGCAGCGATGTGGACAGGAACAGCTGGAACGGCTGGACGCAGTCTGGACGGCGGATGGAGGATGGGGTGATGATGTCTCTGACAGTTCGAAGCAGCAGCTGATGTTGGCACGGCCCGAGCAGAGGAGGCACGAGGGCACAAGGGCACGAGCAGGACCAACGAAGGGAGAGGAGACTCACGAGGTTAAAGAGCACAGACTCCGAAGAGTACAGCACGAAGCATGAGCAAGGAGCAAAAGGCAGGAAGAGCAGGAAAAAGACAACAAGCTCACAAAGTGTAAAAAGCACACAAAAAGCTCCCCAGAGAAGTTGGGTCTTCTTCCTTTATAGTTTGGCCAGGGGCCAACCCATCCCGTCCTCCTCGTGCATATTGATGAGTTACTGATCTCTTTGGGCCGTGCCTTCCTTTGTCCGTTTTGGGCGCGAATCCACTTCCTTTCGCCGGTCATTTACATATTTCAGAGTATCACCTCCCCCCCCCCCCCCCCCCCCCTTAGGAGAGGGAGAGAGGACCTCATGTAGACTTGTAAGAAAACTTCTCCCAACCTTTAATAAGATCCTTAAATAAGATCCTTAAACTTTATACATCACCTGTAACCTCACTCAGCCTTAATAAACTAAGCACCATTATTTAGACATGCTATAAACAGTAATATTCTTACTTTCAACATGAACACAAATAGGACACATGTATATGAACCCACAGGTCAGGCAAATGGCTTGGGCATAGATATACATGAAAGAGGTACCCTGCAGAGTAAAATCAACATTAACACATTTCTGTGAAACTAGTAATCATGGCAAAAGATACGGATTTTGTAAATCAGTCTTTTGTCCCTAGGATGCCTCCACCTCTGGGTAAACAGGAATGATGGGACACAGATGTTGAGCGGAAGGGGGTCGACTAAGTGTAAATATGAGATCCGGGGTGCTCTCAGTTACCACGACAGGTCAGGATGGCTCTTGACGATAAACAGCAGAAAATGAGCCTAAGTTTTATTGTTCTGTGTACTTTAAATTGGATTAGTCTTCATTCTTTAAGATCATCCGTCATTATAAATGTCACTTGCAGAGGATGTCTCTGCATTGACCTGGGTAACAACCAATCAGCATGGTTGTTCAGGAATTTGGTTTGACCCAGAGAGAGAGAGGTGATCTGGTTAGGCGTTCTTAGTCTGTCCTTTGTTCACAGACTGCGCCGTCATGACGCTACATATGTCTAAAATGTAGTGCTCAAATAAACAAATGCCTATATTTTACTTGGAACACAGTTTCAAGATACTCCCTCCATAAACTGTTTAGTAAAACATTTAAAACAATTAAAAATCTAACATCTGAAAATAACCATAAAAATGATACACATAGTAGTGGACAAAATAATGACAATATATTGGTTTGGAACTAAGAAATTGTTGTTGTTTTTTTTGCTCTTGTAAATGTCCATCGTAGACCACTTCAACACATAATAAGTTTAAACCAAAACACACTATAACCACAGTTTATTATGGAATTATTATTATTTGTTTTTTAGAGCTCGCACACTATTTTTATGGAGATAAAAACAACCTAAAGAAATTTCACGTTACTTGTGGCTTTGCTGTACCCCTATAGGCTATCAGACTTTTCATTTATTTTTCATGTATTTATTCATTCCAATCTAAATGATTGGAAAGGAGCAGGATGAAGAAAACTTACACCTGCCCTTTTCTTCTACATCTGCTTCCATCAGATAGCTTGCTGTTACAGCTATTAAAGTAAACAGTTTACATGATAGACATTGCAAATTAAACAAATCCAAAATCCATAAGTTAAATTAGTCCATTATATGCTTTTATAAAGCTTCTCTATTCTTTCCTTATACAACCTCCTAAACTGAAAAATATTTGTACACATTTTCTTCACATTAGTCTGCACCCTTTGTTGTTTCAAATTAAACCTCCTTCTATCTTCTTCATCCTGTCAAACTAAAACAAATAATCTCTGCAAATTTGAAGCTAAAGTCCATTTCTTGCTCTAAACACAATCGGCAATGTCCTTAATTCAGCTAACTCTGTAAACTGAAACAATCCTGATTTAATAAACAACTCATTTGTATGTTCCCTGAAATTAACATTATACATGATTCTTTTTGCTTTTTTTTTGTCATAAAAACGATGGTTCTGTGTTCCTCATATATGTGTCAATACAAGAACTCAAATGTGGCAGAATAAGTCAACAATATCAAATTCTCATTGCTTTATAATCCAACACATACTTTGTTTTACTCAATACAGAAATATTTTTAGACACCTTTTTTTTTTTTTTTTTTTTTTTTTTTTTTTTTTTTTTTTTACATAAGCAATATGTGGCTTTCACGTTAATTTATCGTCCACTATTACACCCAAAAAAACAAATTTCTGAAACCTTCTCAATCATAACACCATTAATAGACAATGACACATGTTCTTCCTTTTTCTGTTTGTGAACACCATCAATTTACTTTTATTCCAATTCAGAGATAATTTGTTTTTATCAAACTTACTCAACTCAGAAAGATAACATGACAAACAGCTGTTCTTGGTGTAAACCTTGTTTTGCACCAATAACTTAAACACTTCTTTCACATCTCTCTCTCTCTCTCTCTCTCTCTCTCTCTCTCTCTCTCTCTCTCTCTCTCTCACACACACACACACACACACACACACACACTGTAGCCTAACCTAATATTCATTACTTTGTTACTCTGTGACAGTGGAGCAATGTAGAATAAATTATTATGCATTTTCAGTTCAGCTGTTTGTTATGATATTATGGCATTTCCTGTGTTCATGCAGACATTCACTGTCATTCAAGTTTATTACAATGAACACAGTCAACAGGTTATGAGCCTGAAATTATCACCATGCAATAGTAATGGGTGTGGCCTGCATAGGTAACTAGAAGCACTCGGAGAGCGCAGACCTCCGCCAAGGCTGATCAGTGGCCCCCCCTGTGGCCCCCCCCCACGCCAAGGAGGTTATGTTTTTGCCAGGGTTTGTTTGTTTGTTTGTTTGTTTGTCTGTCCGTTAGTGTGCAACATAACTCAAAAAGTTATGGACAGATTTTGATGAAATTTTCAGGGTTTGTTGGAAATGGGCCCCCCCAGGGGCCCCCCCACCCCCGATCACCACCAAAATTTAATCATTTCTTCCTTATCCCATTTCCAACAAACCCTGAAAATTTCATCAAAATCTGTCTTTAACTTTTTGAGTTATGTTGCACAATAATGGACAGACAAACAGACAGACAGACAAACAAACAAACAAACAAACAAACCCTGGCAAAAACATAACCTCCTTGGCGGAGGTAATTAGCAGAACAAAACTGGCCTTTCAACAGCAATCAAGTCAACGACTGCACAACGCCTGCACAGCTTCATAAGTCAATAGCTGATCGCTCAGTGACAAGACTGTGTTATAGTGGCATAGCTGTGTGTTTGAGAGGGCAACCAAAGTGTTCCACAAAAACAACACTGAAACAAAGAATAGGCCAAACTCCTTTCCCAAATCAACTCTGTAATCCTCTAACACCCAAACGTACATACAAATACATAACAAAATTAATTATTTGTGTTTTTAATTTCAAGTAGTTGCTAAATTAAGTGGACATTGTTCATTTCACTATAACTATATAACTATAACACATAAAACACATATAACTATAACACATAAAATAGATTGACTTTTGTGATTATTGCATGTGCAACAGGCAATAAAGGTAAACAAACAAACACATTTTCTGGTCTTACTCATGGAAATGAGCTTAATGATGCCACATTATTTTATAACACCAACTATTTTAACTATTATTATTCATACAAACAGAACTCTACCTTTTAATTTGGAACAGGGGTGTCAAACTTTTATTTCTAGTCCCACATACAAACTAATATTATCTCAAGGAGGCTGGTAAAAATAATAACACTATAATTTATAAATAACGACAACTCCAAATTTTCATGTTTGTTTTATTGAAATACAAACAAACAAAAAAACAATGAAAATGTTTACACTTACAACTATCCTTTCACAAAAAATGTGAATAACCTAAAAATCTATGAACAATCTAAGGGATATTTTAACAATAATATACCTCAGTTTATCATTTACGTGTGTACCTTATAAATGACAGAACACAGTGGATCTACAAATACACAGACAGATTTACAAACAGGCATCTGGAACTGAAAAATATAGCATTTAACTTTACACGCTGTGTTATATTTTGTTTTGAAATTTAAAAAAATCACTTAGGCAAAGTGCAGATATGTTTAACAACATCATATAAAACTTTTTTGTTGTCATGGTTACATTCATAAACATATATACATATATAATATATGTAATACATAATGTATTGGCAAAAAGCTGTAATTCTCCACAAAATTATGGCATTATTCCTGTTATTTCCGTCCCCTGTTTTAGGTCGATTATATTCTTCATTGCTGCTGTCCTGTCTCCTCACTGTCGTCTGCTGAAACAGAAACTGTATAATTCATAGATTATTAATTATACTGAGCTGTAGTTCAACTTTTGCACTTTAATACCTCTCCTCTAACAAACTTCTAACACGGATAATATGATCAATATCATATTTTTTTATCAGTGATTTGAATCCTACATTGATGTTCCATTCCCCATCCAAATGAAGAAGAAACAGACTGCCACGGTATTATTATTTCAGGAAAAGGAACTATATGACCATCCTTAAATATGTTTTATATGTGAACGAACTGTCTGACACGTCTGTCACTGAAGTCACAAAGCAATAAAACACCATTTAAAGAAACAGTATTCCACCACTGAGTGTCACTGTGGACTGAATCAGGCTGTGAAACGGTTTGAATGTCTAAAGTATAAAGTCCACATTTGTAGAATACACTGGAAATTGGGCATGAACCAGCACGATGTGGTGTTCTCTGGCTGTCAGGTGGCCTCGGTGGTCGCATGGTGAGGCGGATGTGCGGGAGGGCGAGGGCCTTAACACCGCTTGCGGTTTTAATTATTATTATTATTATTATTATTATTATTATTATTATTATTATTATTATAACAACTTTATTTAACCAGGAAAGAGTGTCCTGGCCAAGACGGCAGCAGAAGTTACAAAAAATAGAAATCACAGCCTTAGATCCACACTAAAAATATACATAAAACACAATAAAAGTCAGTTCTAAAACCATACATAATAATAAAATAAGAACATACGTATAAAACGCCCCCAATATTTTAAAAGGTACTATAAAACTACACAACAATGTTCCTTAAAAGCATCTCAAAGCAGAACCCAATTCAATCAATTAGAAAAGCATCTACATTCAGATTTATCCTTTTCCTGTTCATTTTAAATGACTTTGAATGTATTTAAAGAGACCAGTTCCTTCAGTTTAATCTCCAAAGCACTTTTATTTTATTTATTTGTTCATCCACGAAGGTTCTATTGAGATATGACATCTCTTCATGCAGAGAGACCTTGTCTAAATAGCAGCAACAAATAGTTTCTCAAAGAAAACACACTAAACAAGAGATAGTAAAAGAAGAATAAAAGAGAAGGAAAGAGGCTAAAGGAGCATACCGGTGACATACATAATTCATGCCGCTCTACAGAGGTTTGTGTAAAATCTAACAAAAACAAACCTGTTTCTCACAACTCATAGTTCTCTGTTATGTAATATACTTATTAAAAATGTATCAAACCCATTCACGCGTGCTGCATTCACTGACGTTGATAAGATTTTGATATTATTTGCTGTGAAATGATGCCAAAGATTTTTCAGTACTTGATAATATCCAAGCAGTTTGATCACCATCGTAAAAGTAATAAAGAATCTCTACTGGGTGTCTGCTGTTTCTTAAAGTTTAAAATCCAATGTATTTTTATTTGTTTATCATATGAGTCTCCTATTGTTTCTCTAAGTTACTTTTGTCTATAATAGATTATGTACCATGTTAGTTAGGTCTGGCTCAAGAACGGTTAAATTCTGCTGAAAATAACACATTTGTTGGTGTAAGACAATGATAAGTTTAGGAACGTTGCATATAAAGAAATTTCATTCACTTTGTAAATTAGAAAAAAACAAAAAGTCAGTACACCAGCATACACCTGCTATGACCTAATATTACTTTGTAGTCACATTAAGAGCATCATCCCAGCACCAAAACTATCGATATTTATGCAGAAGTATACTGGCCTGAGGCAGAGAACAGTTTTTATTTGTCTTCGATCGTTGTTCACGTGTGGCTCTGTGTTGATTTAACCTCCTGCTTGAATCGTTTCAGATTTAGTGAAGTCGTACAGATGACAATGTTGACGCTACATAATGTCACACAGTCTTAGGAAGTCAGAATACTTTATCAATCCCAGAAGGAAAATTATTGTGTTACAGTTGCTCCATTCAAGTATAATAAGAAGTATAGAAAGAGATTATCAATACAACAACAAAAATAATTTAATATATTAAGGACGCAATAAGAACAGCAATTTATACAATATGTACTACACAATATATTACACTGGTCAACAACAAATTTATTGTTTAAGTTTTTTGAGCTGATTTAGGATAATTTTGGTGTGCTGAATCAAAAAATCACATTAATTTTGCTCAATCAGGTCAACTTTCTGAACTATGCTACATATTGGCTTTTTAACATTTTTGCTTACATTTATGGGCATTTTCACATCATATGATACAAAATTCTTTCATATTTCTTGCAATAAACAAGTTCTGAAGATTTTGCTTTTGCCAAGTCATGATTAATGTTTTTTTTAATATTACAGATGAATGAAATGGCTTCGACTAGAAGATCTTGCAAAAATAAGCCGGATGTATTCTGCTACATCTGCGGTGAATACACCATTGTACCTAACAGGAATCAAGTCACAAGTTTCATAAAGTGTGCTTACCAATCTTATTTTGGCATTAATTATTATATTTTGTGAGAAGATCAACTTTTTCAAAACCAAATTAGCAAAAAAACCTGACCTGATTGAGAAAAACAGATGTCATTTTTGGATTTAGCGGTGCAAAATGGTCCTAATTCAGTTGAAAAAACCTAGACAACTTGCAAAAAACATTTTTTTTGTAGCCCGGTGTTATCAATATGATAATTAAACAAATATACATAAATAAGCATGCAAAAATATTGTGTTAAAAAAATTATGCGGTTTTAATGAGGAAATTTGATCATTTGAAGGCAATATTATATTTTTAACACATAATAATAGATGTATCAGAAATATAACACTGTGGCTGTCTGTTGTCTAAACCCTTTACAAACCAGAATTTAACAAGTCCTCCAGGAGATTGCAACAGTTTGATGAGGAACAACAACAAACATTATCAGAGCGCTGTCTAACCCTCAGCTGTCAGGGGAGAACTTGGCTATTTGGGTCACTGTCGCAGCCCCGAGCCACACATGTAATTAAACTTGGGAAACTTCTTCTTTCTCCGCACATGGAAGTTTTTCTGGGAAATGGGCACACTTGCAAACAGGAAGTTGACGTCTAAATAAAGCCCCCACCCCACCCCACCCCCTCCATTGCCGCACACAGGAAGCACGCTCGGCCCTTTTAAACCGTTACACAGACAGGAACCTTCTGGTGGGAGGCTTTAAATAGGTGAAGCGGCCGCACAGCTCAGCCTAGCTCAGCACCGCAGCAGTCTGCGCCCACCGCCTCGGCCAGCGAACAATGACTGCTGCTGCCATTTTTACATCGGTGAGGTCAGGCCTGTCCTGGGAGTCCACTCTGGCCTCCAGTGTGATAAGTCATTGGGCTTGGTAGCACTGTGGTTTACTCAGTCCATACTTTGGTGTTTAAGTTTGTCCACTTTAGGTCTGTGGGGTCAGTTGAGTTTATTGTCCAGTCATGTGGCCAGAAAACAGGATGCGTAAGCCCTACATTTTTGTGTCACTTTCAGTTTAAATTCTTTTGTCATATTTCCGATCAACACTTTTTTCTTTAATTTATTTTTGTATGTTTTATTGAAGGGATGCACTAATCCCCATGAAATCGCATTTGATTTAAGTGTTTTTCGGCTGCACGTCACTTACACACTAGTGTTTATCTGGGTAAGACATAATAGCTGTGTTGTAGATATTTTTAGTGGTATTGGAGTTTGGAGGAACTTTTGGAAAATCAATTAAAGGATACCTGTAGTGAATTTTCATTGCTAGCTATTTCATAGATCACGTATAATACTAGCAGTTACATCAGGTAACTTACATTATTGATTGGGAGACTTCCAGTTGCAGGTTTGATCAGTCCATAACACCTTCTTCCAGTCTTCAGTAGTCCACTGGCGGTGTTTCATGGCAAGTCTCTTTTTCTTATTCTGAAGTCTCAGCAATGGCTTTCTTGCTGCAACTCGACCCATCAAACCTGCAACTAGAAGTCTTCTCTTCACAGTTGAAACTGAGACTTGCTCACTACGACCACTATTGAGCTGTGCTTGAAGCTGTTGTCCTGTGAGTCTCCGATCACACAAGCTGTTGACTCTCAGAAACTTGTCTTCTGAGTCTGTTGTGGCTTTGGCTCTGCCAGACCTCTTCCTGTCAGCATTTCCCCCAGTTTCTGAGTGCCTTTGGATGGTGAAGGAAACTGGACTTACTGACACCCGGACTTTCTCGGCAATTTCTCTGTAGGACAGACCTACATTTTTACATGTTCTGATGGTCTGTCTCTCTTCTATCATTAATTGCCTTTTCCTCTTTTCCATTTTTATAGTAACACACTACTTTCTGCAGTATAATACTGTTCAAATAATACTCCCAATGGTATGGTACCAAAGTGTGTTCCAACACTACTTTTATGCAGACAGAGGGGGTTGGAAGGAATTCACAAACGTTGGGACACCTGTAGGAATTGGTAGCACCAACTTTTGAGGCTTGACCAACCTCCATTGCTGCAGAACTTCTTTAAGTTGTTAACCCATTTCTTGTTCGCCTTTTTGTATAATTCTGAAATGTACATTATTTTTTTAGTTTTGTTTAACCTTACCTTTTTTTTTTTTTTTTTTTTACCTCTGGCAGTTCACCGCTTACCTTTGTACCATTTCAAGCTATTCATTGGACTTGAACTGCTTGAATTTCAGTACAAAATGGGAAAAATTGGGGTGTTCTAAAACTTTTGACCAGTAGTGTAGATCCGCTATAAATAACATATACATAAACATATGTTTTTAATAGACCTGTTGACATCTATTCATTATATAAAATTTGCACTCTGTACATATAACAATATAAATCCTCACTGTAAATAAATATAAATATATATATGTGTGTGTGTATATATATATATATATATATTTTTTTTTTTTTTCCTCTGTACACATCTACCCAGTTATTCATATTTATCTTAACTATTCTCAACTGATTGTTGTCCTTTTCTCTAGTCAAATGTTTGTTTATATTAGTTAGATAGATAGATAGATAGATAGATAGATAGATAGATAGATAGATAGATAGATAGATAGATAGATAGATAGATAGATAGATAGATAGATAGATAGATAGATAGATAGATAGATAGATAGATAGATAGAAAAAATGTCAGATTCATAGATGACATTTAACAAAATGAATAAAAAATTAGTAAAACAAATAAAAGATAAGAGGATAAATGGACAAACATAAATATCAAAATGAGTAAAGACAAAAAATAAGCAGCAAAATTTGTGAAAAATAACAAAATGAGACAGAATTAATAAAACGTCAACAAAATAAGCAAGAAAATGGACAAAAATAAACAAATAAATAGCAAAATGAATGAAAAGAAAAGATAGATCATTATAAGATAGATAGATAGATAGATAGATAGATAGATAGATATTAGTAGAATAGAGTAGATAGTAGAATTAAAAGACAAATGCGTATTCTACCTAACACATTAAACATAAAAACAAAAAAAATATAAAAACATAACCCCCCGCCGAGGACAGAAGTGTTATGTTTAAGTGTGTTAGGGTTTATGTTGAAATTGTACGTCGTGTGCAAAGAAAAAAAAAACAAAGCCAAACTGCTTGTATGTGTTCACAAAGCTGGCCAATAAAGCTGATTCTGGTTCTGATATGTATTTATTTATTTAACAGACCTCTCCAGCTGCTCCATTTGGATGCCGCTCTTTTGATTGAATTTTGCCCTGTGGGTCA
The DNA here is from genome assembly GCF_902148855.1 of Sphaeramia orbicularis. Classification (NCBI taxonomy): domain Eukaryota; kingdom Metazoa; phylum Chordata; class Actinopteri; order Kurtiformes; family Apogonidae; genus Sphaeramia; species Sphaeramia orbicularis. The sequence goes on along the minus strand of NC_043974.1, from coordinate 8,420,089 downwards.
AACTGGAAGATCCAACTTTTCCTCCCCAGGGACACAGTGCTCATCAGACATCTTTTTGACTCTCCCTCGTGCATAAATATGCAAAAACTGTTTCAGGGGGACAGTTGGACTAATAGCAAACTGCAGATACCTGTGTTTTTTTTTTTGTGTCTGTTTACTTTCTTTTCATGCAGTAGCGTCTTACACTCACAGTTTAGATTAATCAGCTTAACTTCAAATGAAAATGACTGTTTAATCAATTATCCCTTTCTTTGGAAACACACAGTTCATCACACAACACGATCCTCGGGTCGTTCAGGCAGGACCGTTAAACAGCTGCACGTCGGCCTATTGAACAGTACGCTATTCAAATAGGGATGAATAGAGCGCAGCTGCATCCGTGATGTTTGGCCAGTAGAGCGGCGCATCCTGACTTTCTTGTTTTCTGCATCCTCACTGAAGGTTGTTCGGTGCCAGGGTTCATGTTTATAGTGACGGTTGTAATATTTACTTTTGATTTGAATTTATTTGACAAGGACGGTACATATACATTTGGGCTAAAATTTACTTAGGGGGTCAAATGAGTGGCCATTTTTGTCTAAAAAAAAATTTTGTAAGAAATGCATAGAACTGTGTTGAAATAATGCTGATCCATTTGTGCACCGACTACTGATATTACTTGACAGTGGAAGTTATATTTTCAGAAATATTGGATGTTGAATACCACGTGTATGTGAAAACTTTTGCTGGTGGATGGACGTGACATTACCCATGATGATCTGGTCAGTACCAGTACTTTATTAGTAATAAACTTATATACTTACTATTGCAAATTATTCTCTTATTCATAAATGTTAGTATTGTGGATCTAAAACAATAACAGCTGACACAAAAACACAAAATGTGTCAGTGGACGGATGTGACATGGTTGTTACAGATCCCATCATACTGATGCTCGGCAGCCATGTCACCGTTTCCACAAATGATCCCTGTGCAAAAACTAGGATCATAATTATTTATTGTATAGTTTATCATCAGACTAAAGAGTAAATAACAATATAGAATTGTTATTTCTTTATAAAAATGCTTATTATTAGAAAACTGTTGATTTAAAAAGTGACGTGTGACATTCTTAATGTATGTATTGGCGTAACATAAGCAGGATGGATCAGCACCATACTCCATATTGCAACCTGTAAAAATAAACATATGATATGTAGTATATAATCTGGTAAGAAAAACTGCGGAATCTAAAAGAATAGAATATTTGTTTTTCAGGTAAATTCAGTTAAAATATAACTTGGCCATTTGTGACATAAAAATATAGCATTAATTGTGATTAAATTGGACATTTTTGACCTGAAAACATAGTTCATATGACCATCAATATGTTGCAACAGAACTGAAATCCTGTAAATTTGCAGAACTTGCATTTACCAACACAAAGTTCCTTTGGGGATTCACTTATATTGATTTGCTATGCACAAAGACATAAAATAAGACCTCTAAGCACATTTTAGACGATTTAAGTTGTGGTGCATTTGCAGCTCTCAGTCTGGTGGTTCTTCTGCGGGTCTGTGTCTGTGTTAGTTTAGATGTTGTGTCTAACCCCACATCCCCCTAAGGACCACTGCGGTCAAGCCAGCTGACTCTTCTTTTTCCGCGGTCAAGCCAGCTGACTCTCCTTTTTACGAAGTCAGTCCAGCCGCTCCAACATTTCCAGTGCTCCCGTATTACAGACTTTACGGTAAAAACACGGAGGTGGTTGAGAAAGTCAGCGCAAGGATGCTACAGCGTGGATCATCTTCCGGTTTTCAAAATAAAATGTGGGTTATTGATGGGCAATAAACAGACGTGTCAGTGTGATTCTTCACTGGTTTTTAACCATTCTATCGTCCGCGGTGACTTACCGTACGTGTTTGCCGGCAGCGGTGATTCAGGATACACCCCAGACCCTTTGAACAGATTAAAACATTTTGTTTCAATCTCTTCAATGAATATTTATCTTGTATTGAGCTACAATGCTAACATTTACAATGTTAATTTCATTAAAAATAGGGAAATTATTCAAATGTAATAAAAAGAGGGGTAACTCAACCAGCCCATGGAGTACTACGATCCTGCAGTGATTTGGGGTCAATAGGTCACATGACCTGCAAGCTATTGAGCTAAAATGCTAATATTTACATTAAAAAAATCATTTAAAATTGCAACAGTGTTAAAACGTCACAAAAATGACCGTAACTCATTCAGCCAGTATCCTATTACAATTCTGCAGTGATTTTGGGTCAATAGGTCACATGACCTGAAAGCTATTGAGCTAAAATGCTAATATTTACACTAAAAAATTCCTTAAAAATGGCAACAGTGTTAAAACGTCACAAAAATGACCGTAACTCATTTAGCCAGTACCGTACTACAATCCTGCAGTGATTTTGGGTCAATAGGTCACATGACCTGGAAGCTATTGAGCTAAAATGCTAATATTTACACTAAAAAATTCCTTAAAAATAGCAACATTGTTCAAATGTTACAAAAATGACCGTAACTCATTCAGCCAGTACCGAACTACGATCCTGCAGTGATTTTGGGTCAATAGGTCACATGACCTGGAAGCTATTGAGCTAAAATGCTAATATTTACATTTAAAAAATCATTGAAAATGGTAACAGTGTTAAAACGTCACAAAAATGACCGTAACTCATTCAGCCAGTATCCTACTACAATTCTGCAGTGATTTTGGGTCAATAGGTCACATGACCTGAAAGCTATTGAGCTAAAATGCTAATATTTACACTAAAAAAATTCCTTAAAAATAGCAACAGTGTTAAAATGTCACAAAAATGACTGTAACTCATTCAGCCAGTACCGTATTACGATTCTGCAGTGATTTTGGGTCAATAGGTCACATGACCTGCAAGCTATTGAGCTAAAATGCTAATATTTACATTAAAAAAATCATTTAAAATGGCAACAGTGTTAAAACGTCACAAAAATGACCGTAACTCATTCAGCCAGTATCCTACTACAATCCTGCAGTGATTTTGGGTCAATAGGTCACATGGCCTGAAAGCTATTGAGCTAAAATGCTAATATTTACACTAAAAAATTCCTTAAAAATAGCAACAGTGTTAAAACGTCACAAAAATGACCGTAACTCATTTAGCCAGTACCGTACTACGATCCTGCAGTGATTTTGGGTCAATAGGTCACATGACCTGGAAGCTATTGAGCTAAAATGCTAATATTTACACTAAAAAATTCCTTAAAAATAGCAACATTGTTCAAATGTTACAAAAATGACCGTAACTCATTCAGCCAGTACCGTACTACGATCCTGCAGTAATTTTGGGTCAATAGGTCACATGACCTGGAAGCTATTGAGCTAAAATGCTAATATTTACATTAAAAAAATCATTTAAAATGGTAACAGTGTTAAAACGTCACAAAAATGACCGTAACTCATTCAGCCAGTATCCTACTACAATTCTGCAGTGATTTTGGGTCAATAGGTCACATGACCTGCAAGCTATTGAGCTAAAATGCTAATATTTACACTAAAAAATTCCTTAAAAATAGCAACAGTGTTAAAATGTCACAAAAATGACCGTAACTCATTCAGCCAGTACCGTATTACGATTCTGCAGTGATTTTGGGTCAATAGGTCACATGACCTGCAAGCTATTGAGCTAAAATGCTAATATTTACATTAAAAAAATCATTTAAAATGGTAACACTGTTAAAACGTCACAAAAATGACCGTAACTCATTCATCCAGTATCCTACTACAATTCTGCAGTGATTTTGGGTCAATAGGTCACATGGCCTGAAAGCTATTGAGCTAAAATGCTAATATTTACACTAAAAAATTCCTTAAAAATAGCAACAGTGTTAAAACGTCACAAAAATGACCGTAACTCATTCAGCCAGTACCGTACTACAATCCTGCAGTGATTTGGGTCAATAGCTCACATGACCTGCAAGCTATTGAGCTAAAATGCTAATATTTACACTAACAAATTCCTTAAAAATACCAACAGTGTTAAAATGTCACAAAAATGACCGTAACTCATTTAGCCAGTACCGTACTACAATTCTGCAGTGATTTTGGGTCAATCGGTCACATGACCTGGAAGCTATTGGGCTAAAATGCTAATATTTACACTAAAAAATTCCTTAAAAATACCAACAGTGTTAAAATGTCACAAAAATGACCGTAACTCATTTAGCCAGTACCGTACTACAATCCTGCAGTGATTTTGGGTCAATAGGTCACATGACCTGGAAGCTATTGAGCTAAAATGCTAATATTTACACTAAAAAATTCTTTAAAAATAGCAACATTGTTAAAATGTCACAAAAATGACCGTAACTCATTCAGCCAGTACCGTACTACGATCCTGCAGTGATTTTGGGTCAATGGGTCACATGACCTGGAAGCTATTGAGCTAAAATGCTAATATTTACATTAAAAAAATCATTTAAAATGGCAACAGTGTCAAAACATCACAAAAATGACCGTAACTCGTTCAGCCAGTATCCCACTACAATTCTGCAGTGATTTTGGGTCAATAGGTCACATGACCTGAAAGCTATTGAGCTAAAATGCTAATATTTACACTAAAAAATTCCTTAAAAATAGCAACAGTGTTAAAACGTCACAAAAATGACCGTAACTCGTTCAGCCAGTGCCGTACTACAATCCTGCAGTGATTTGGGGTCAATAGCTCACATTACCTGCAAGCTATTGAGCTAAAATGCTAATATTTACACTAACAAATTCCTTAAAAATACCAGCAGTGTTAAAACGTCACAAAAATGACCGTAACTCATTCAGCCAGTACCGTACTATGATCTTGCAGTGATTTTGGGTCAATAGGTCACAAGACCTGGCAACTATTGAGCTAAAATGCTAATATTTACATTAAAATAATCATTTAAAATGGCAGTGAAAATATTAGCATTTTAGCTCAATAGCTTGCAGGTCATGTGACCTATTGACCCAAAATCACTGCAGAATCATAGAAGTACACTGGCTAAATGAGTTACGGTCATTTTTGTGACGTTTTAACACTGTTGCTATTTTAATGATTTTTTTAGTGAAAATATTAGCATTTTAGCTCAATAGCTTGCAGGTCATGTGACCTATTGACCCAAAATCACTGCAGGATCGTAGTACGGTACTGGCTGAACGAGTTACGGTCATTTTTGTGACATTTTAACACTGTTGCTATTTTTAAGGAATTTTTTAGTTTAAATATTAGCATTTTAGCTCAATAGCTTCCAGGTCATGTGACCTATTGACCCAAAATCACTGCAGGATCGTAGTACGGTACTGGCTGAACGAGTTACGGTCATTTTTGTGACATTTTAACACTGTTGCTATTTTTAAGGAATTTTTTAGTGTAAATATTAGCATTTTAGCTCAATAGCTTCCAGGTCATGTGACCTATTGACCCAAAATCACTGCAGGATTTTAGTACGGTACTGGCTGAATGAGTTACGGTCATTTTAGTGATGTTTTAACACTGTTGCTATTTTTAATTATTTTTTAAATGTAAATATTAGCATTTTAGCTCAATGGCTTGCAGGTCATGTGACCTATTGACCCAAAATCACTGCAGGAATTGTAGTACGGTACTGGCTGAATGAGTTACAGTCATTTTTGTGACGTTTTAACACTGTTGCTATTTTTAAGGAATTTTTTAATGTAAATATTAACATTTTAGCTCAATAGCTTACAGGTCATGTGACCTATTGACCCAAAATCACTGCAGGATATTAGTACGGTACTGGCTGAACGAGCTACAGTCATTTTTGTGATGTTTTAACACTGTTGCTATTTTTAATTTTTTTTTAAATGTAAATATTAGCATTGTAGCTCAATAGCTTGCAGGTCATGTGACCTATTGACCCAAAATCACTGCAGGATTGTAATACGGTACTGGCTAAATGAGTTACGGTCATTTTTGTGACCTTTCAACACTGTTGCTATTTTAAATGATTTTTGAATGTAAATATTAGCATTTTAGCTCAATAGCTTGCAGGTCATGTGAGGTATTGACCCAAAATCATTGCAGAATTGTAGTACGGTACAGGCTGAATGAGTTACGGTCATTTTTGTGACATTTTAACACTGTTGCTATTTTTAAGGAATTTTTTAGTGTAAATATTAGCATTTTAGCTCAATAGCTTGCAGGTCATGTGACCTATTGACCCCAAATCACTGCAGGATTGTAGTACGGCACTGGCTGAATGAGTTACGGTCATTTTTGTGACATTTTAACACTGTTGCTATTTTTAAGGAATTTTTTTAGTGTAAATATTAGCATTTTAGCTCAATAGCTTGCAGGTCATGTGACCTATTGACCCAAAATCACTGCAGGATTGTAGTACGGTACTGGCTGAATGAGTTACGGTCATTGTTGTGACGTTTTAACACTGTTGCTATTTTTGAGGAATTTTTTAATGTAAATATTAACATTTTAGCTCAATAGCTTACAGGTCATGTGACCTATTGACCCAAAATCACTGCAGGATATTAGTACGGTACTGGCTGAAAGAGCTACGGTCATTTTTGTGATGTTTTAACACTGTTGGTATTTTTAATTTTTTTTTAAATGTAAATATTAGCATTGTAGCTCAATAGCTTGCAGGTCATGTGACCTATTGACCCAAAATCACTGCAGGATTGTAATACGGTACTTGCTAAATAAGTTACGGTCATTTTTGTGACGTTTCAACACTTTTGGTATTTTAAATGATTTTTTGAATGTAAATATTAGCATTTTAGCTCAATAGCTTGCAGTTCATGTGAGGTATTGACCCAAAATCATTGCAGGATTGTAGTACGGTACTTGCTGAATGAGTTACGGTCATTTTTGTGACATTTTAACACTGTTGCTATTTTTAAGGAATTTTTTAGTGTAAATATTAGCATTTTAGCTCAATAGCTTGCAAGTCATGTGACCTATTGACCCCAAATCACTGCAGGATTGTAGTACGGTACTGGCTAAATGAGTTACGGTCATTTTTGTGACGTTTTAACACTGTTGCTATTTTTAAGGAATTTTTTAATGTAAATATTAACATTTTAGCTCAATAGCTTACAGGTCATGCGACCTATTGACCCAAAATCACTGCAGGATATTAGTACGGTACTGGCTGAACAAGCTACGGTCATTTTTGTGACGTTTTAACACTGTTGGTATTTTTAATTTTTTTTTAAATGTAAATATTAGCATTGTAGCTCAATAGCTTGCAGGTCATGTGACCTATTGACCCAAAATCACTGCAGGATTGTAATACGGTACTGGTTAAATGAGTTACGGTCATTTTTGTGACGTTTTAACACTGTTGGTATTTTTAAGGAATTTTTTAGTGTTAATATTAGCATTTTAGCTTAATAGCTTACAGGTCATGTGACCTATTGACCCCAAATCACTGCAGGATCGTTGTACTCCATGGGCTGGTTGAGTTACCCCTCTTTTTATTACATTTGAATAATTTCCCTATTTTTAATGAAATTAACATTGTAAATGTTAGCATTGCAGCTCAATACAAGATAAACATTTATTGAAGAGATTGAAACAAAATGTTTTAATCTGTTCAAAGGGTCTGGGGTGTATCCTGAATCACCGCTACCAGCAAACACGTACGGTAAGTCACCGCGGACGATAGAATGGTTAAAAACCAGTGAAGAATCACACTGACACGTCTGTTTATTGCCCATCAATAACCCACATTTTATTTTGAAAACCGGAAGATGATCCACGCTGTAGCATCCTTGCGCTGACTTTCTCAACCACCTCCGTGTTTTTACCGTAAAGTCTGTAATACGGGAGCACTGGAAATGTTGGAGCGGCTGGACTGACTTCGTAAAAAGGAGAGTCAGCTGGCTTGACCGCGGAAAAAGAAGAGTCAGCTGGCTTGACCGCAGTTAAGGACCCGTTGGGATTTTTTTTTTTTTTTTTTTTTATCATTTTCACAGTTTTTTTACGTCGGGCCCTTGCCACCCCTCCCTTTGCCCTCCATGCCACCCCTGACTAAGTCGGGGCCCGGCTGCCTCTGCCGCTGATACCACAGCCCTTAATGACAGGGTACTGGAACTCTACGTCCGCCTCGCCCTGCCGCCTCACCTGCATCATACTCACCAGCTTACACACTGCCACAGAAATGCCACTTACGTGTGTGTGTGTGTGTGTTAAGAATAATGCTGCTAACACTATTATTGTCTGGATGGTTTTACTGACAGTGGCCATTATGTGGATGTCTCAGCATCCTTATTTGAACACCCTGTCACGCTACTGAAATGCCGCTCTCACGCTTGACATGCTCAGCGCTCGGTGGATCTCTTTAACAAGAACCCACATAGCAAACTTGGTCTGGGCCAATTCTGGCCCACATACCGCAAAGAATGACGGCTCCTAAAAGTCCCAGGTCTGGTTTACGGAGGTGGCCCACACATGGGCCAGCACAAAGCCAGCTGCAAACACACCAGTGGCCCTGAACTGGCCCAGGTCTGGTTTGCGGAGGTGGCCTACACATGGGCCAGCTGCTGGTGCACTGGCAGCCCTGAGCTGGCCCAGAACAGTTTTGGTACTGGCATCAGATGTTGCCCTAATGTAGGCATGAAACATCATGTGTTGTATTCAGCCCATGCATATTCAAAAAACATCAACAATGATGTGATTCAAATAAATAAATAAATAAATAATATATATATTGAATTGAAAATCATTTTAAATAACATGTGCTATGCATAAAAACAATTCACATTTTTGATAGCACACTATTAGAAAAGTTAAATTGCAAAGTGAAATATTTCAGTCACTTTTGTCAAACTATTACTAAGCAATTACAATACAATTTATAATCAATAAAACATTTAATGGGGGGAAGAAACACCAACACTGCATTTAAATAGTGGAAATACATTGTAACCATCTTCAACGGCAGTAGCAATATTAACACAATAGTTTGGCCCTGTTGAGCCACATTATGTAATAAATTCCCATTATGAAATAAAAGTTCAAAATGTATTTTTATTATTATTATATTTTATATTATTATATTATAATTTTTATTTTCAGGAAAACGTAATGTACTAAATTCATCTTTAAACTGTGAGGTTAAAGTTCTGATTACATTACCTGTAGCTCCTATGACTAATTTATTCTAAATTGCTCTGAAATTATATTAATTTGGATTGTTATTACATAATGAACCATCTTATTACATTTTTTTTAAATAAAAATGTGTCAAGTGCATTTTGTAATAAATTTCTCAAATTGTAATAACTTACTACATAATGTGAAAAAATTCACAATATAATGCGTCGACGTAATTTATTACAAAATGCGTCAGTTTATAACATAATGTGGCTTTATTACAAGATGACGTGACATTCTTATTACATTTTGAACTTTTATTACATAATGGGAATTTATTACATAATGCGGCTCAACAGGCCCTAAAAACATTAATCACTGTATTGTCTCTCATTTGTTCTCTTCATGCGCTCACTCCGTCCCCCATTGTGGTCAGGTGCATTCTGACGCCATTTAGTTATTCTTGCCTCTATCTCTTGGTCCGTTGCGCCAGAGGTAGGATGATTACGTCGCACAGCCGCTTAAAACACAAAAAAATATAGACAAAGATTCTAACTTGGTATCAGACCTGTAGTGTGAATTCAACAATTTATTTGTGGGATCCCTGTCCATCTCATCAGAATCATCAAACCTATGATCTTCCTCCATAGTTGCACTAAACTCACTCTCCTCTTCACCATCAGTGTCCATGTCTTCACAAGCACCAGATAACTCATTCTCTAAGCTGACCTGCACATTTCTTTCAATCTCATGCTCATTTTCTAGTGATTCCACAAATTTTTGTACCCTTTTCAGTGCACGTCTTCTCATGTTGCTCCGCTCATTGTAAGCCCAGTTCCCTTCCATAACACTTACAGTCCAGTTCTCCTTTAAGCAATATGCCGAAACACAGCCCTGAAAAAAAAACAAAAGATAAACACAAATAAATATTAATTGTATAAAAAAAACTGATGAATACTGAGATCAATATTCACTGTGCTTAGTTACCATATGTATGCATTTGTGACATTTATTCAGTTTACAGCTGGCATACTTAATTTTAAGAAATTTGATGTAGTTCTTACACCATTTCATGACAACACCCACACAATGTACATGTGGCATTTATGCACTGTGTAACACCCTAAAATCTGACAATTAGTATGATGGCGCAAAGACTGTAGTACAATGGAGCAGCACCCTTATTCCAATCTTTGGGGAGAGCCCTGCACAAAGCATCCAATGTGATGATCTCAACTGATTTTTAATGCTACAGTCTTTACTGTTGAAACCCAGACCCCACTTCAAGTACCACTGCATCCAACCACAGATGTCTGTCCCACTTTTAATGATTTACCATCATGATCACTGATTATACTGTACCATTTTTTTTTTTTTTTTTTTTACTTCTTTTTCTCATCCACACCACCAAGTACAGCACTGTGATAAGTAAATGAAATAGAACATTCTGAGACAACTGACAACTTTTAACTTTAGAAAGTTTTATATGCCTTGTACATTCTTTAATATTAAACAGATTTAAAAACAACTGCAATATCTTACAATAACACTAATTACTAAATTGCTACACAGCTATGATGGTGTTAAGAGGTTGAATAATTCACAATTCATTTCATACCCTACAGGAGAAAAAGTTGTGACAGGGTGAATTTGGTGCACATTGTCCTCTTCATGGCTGACTTAGGAAGGGGGAGCAGCTTTCGGCAGGGAGTAGAAGTCAGTACTACGTCTATCGCCTCACCCTCACCTGTCTGTGCATACAACAGAACCTATGGTTTCCTAGCTAGCGAACGTACCGTGTTGATGAAGACGTCAGACTAGCGATTCTTTACTCCGTCCGAAGATTTGAATCATTGTACCGGGTGATTTAGGAACCAACTAACTACAGAGAGTGTGTGATTTTTTTTTTTTTCATTATTATTTTTTATTCACGCTTTGACAAAGCTCGAATTTAAAAAACGTAACGCTAGCTACTTAGCCCTGTCACTCGACATCCAGTGCAACTCGCCCGTTAGCAATTGAGTGAGGTGAGTTATGTTTGTCTTGGACACACACGGGAAGCTCGGAAACCCTTGCTTTCCCGACGAAATGACATACATCTTAAGCTACTAGGTCATACATTCATCAAAATATAAAATAAATAAAACCATACACTCACCTCGACTTGGTTCTCCGTTCGTCCGCAGCGGCTTGTCTTTTCTTTTGTTTTGTTTTATCTTTTGCTGCTTCCCACTCTTTACAAAAGGAAGTGGCTCGAGCCAATCAGAGCGTAGGAAACGGGTCACGCTTTGAACGGCCAATGAGGATTGGTTGGCTGTCTGGCGAATCATATGTGGTGGATAAACATTCTGTAGTCTCATAGGGTTGGAAAGGGATGATGTAGTTGTGGCGTAGGACCCACTGCATTGTGGGGCTTGAAGGAATTAGAAGCAGTGTTTACACTGGCTACATGCACAACGCTGCCTTTGTGCTCTGTTCAGGGCCAGTTCGAGACATAAGCCACATAGGTGATTGCCTTGGGGGCCAACCACTGGAGGGGGTGCCACTGGTAGGCAAAAATAATAATAATAATCATAATAATTATAGTAGTAATAATCATAGTAAATAAAGAAATAATAGTACTGAAAACATGATAATTTCTTATTAATTGTCTTAAAAATAAAGAAATGGGAGAAAAACAAAAAACAAAACAGCCCCTGTAATTTCTCAGATGAACTCTCCCTGACCCAGTGCACACTGCCTATGTACTTGAATGACAGAGACAGCGCAGTTCAATGACAGTCAGACAAGAGTAGAACTAAGCATCCAGGTAAAGGTTGGAGAGTTTATCACCATGAAAAGGCCTTCCAAGCCCTTAGCTGCACAGTTTAGAAGAGGAGAAAAGAGGAGGCAGAAAAGTAATCCAATTACAGAGGTATGTAACCTTTTATAATGTTAAAAAACATTTGATGTTACTAGCAACAGCTAGCTGAATGTATTGCCAAACGTGAACATTGTCAAATATACAAATTAGGTGATGATGTCAGTCAACCATGTCTAGACACTTTTAGGACACAATAGCTACTTTACTTACTGAGGAGTTGATAACACTGCACATTGCATTTTGTGCGTAAATACAACATAATTAAGGTGAGGCTAATGCTGATTTATTTCTCATTCAGTTCGGAGAAATAAAGGTTTTCTGTCGGTGTTGGAGCATGTGATATGGATATTTTATGTGGCATGGTAGTACATGAAACACCAGTGAAGGAAGAAAAACAGTTTAAAAGTAAGACTTAATAATTGTGGTTCACCCATCCATGCCTGTTCAAATATGGGCAACATTATTTCAACTGTAATTGACCCAGATGTGGCACAGACATATCTGGGCCACATACATCAAAACCACAATCGGCCCACATGTGGCATGCCATCATTCAAACGGTGCCATAAGTGCCAGAGCTGACCCGGATCTGGTTGACATACCACTTGCCATGTCAGCAGTCAGCCAGGAGTGCCTGTTTAAAACCAGATCTGGCCCACATGTGGCATGGACTCATCTGGGCCACATACATCAAACCAGAATCAGCCCACATGTGGCATGCCGTCATACAAACAGTGCCATAAGTGCCAGAGCTGGCCCGAATCTGGTTGACATACCACTTGCCATTGCCAGAGGTCAGCCAGCAGTGCCAGCTTAAAGCCAGATCTGGCCCACACCTGTCTGCTATGTGGGAATGCAGCCAGTGTAACAGCCACACTTTGTGAGCCAAAGAGAAAAGGTTAGAGTGGGCTTCATTACATGTGTTTTGAAGTAATTTGGTTTCAGTATTTTTTTTTTTTTTTTACTCATTTATTCCCACAAATAGTTTTACTCTCATGCAGAATAAGTATTTTCTTTTCCTCAGCACCTTGACCAACGGAAAAAAAAAAAACAAAACAACACAAAACACTAAGCTGTGGGTTGTTGATGCCAGCATTTCTCAACATGGGTACTTAGACCCACTTACAGACCTCAGAGAGCTGCCAGGGGGCCTTGAGATGGCAGTAAATGTTTCTAAGAAAAAGTCATGTTCCAAATCCAATCTTATGCTCTGGGAGTTATTTTTTTCTATTTCATGGACTTAATGACATATTTAAAACAATATTATCAATCACTTGTGGCAGAAGTATTCAAAAAATTACCCGTGTTACGGCACTTTTTTTTTTTTGTAACTTATGTTTTATTAGTTTTAAAAGAACAACAAAAAGAAAACACAACAACATAAATAAGTCTGGGTAGCACAGTCTTATCAATTATTTTGCTTATATAATGTCCATTTTTTCCACTTTTTGTTCATTTGCAGTTCTTGGAGTCTCAATCTGTGTGTTAGTTTTTCCATTAGAAATATGTCCTCGATCGTAGTTATCCATTGATCCTTTGATGGTACGTTCATCTTCCCCCAATTCCTTGTTATACATTTTTTTGCAGCTATCAACATAACCTTTACCAAATATTTATCGTATTCACGTTAAGTGTCGTGTTACGGCACTTTTGTCATTTTGTCATGTTTAAAATGTTCATTTGTATTATATTTTGGTCCACAATAGAATGATTTCATGTTCGAAATATTTTATTTTTGTTTATTTTTAATTTTTTTTTAACCTTTTTAACATTTTTTTTTTTTTTAATATTCTGAAATTTTTAAAAGCAAAGTGCGTGTATAGTATATAATGTGTAACATATAACATCAATAGAACAATGTCAACTTCCATTTTGTGAGTTAGTTAGTCCTTTTTGCTGTAGAATGAATGAATGAATGTAGAATTAATCAAAGGTTCAGATGAAATTCCATTGAAAATGAATCGCCTACCTATGGAAGGTTAGGGTAGAGATACAAAATCTACAATTTCCTAAAATCTTTGAAAAGTAAGTTAAAAATGTAAATGGTATAATGTCAATAACATGTTTTTGAGGAACACCTGGAATATGAAATAACAGCTTTACAAATATATTGCAAGAAAACAACCTTATTGGTCATTTTTGACTCACTTATGCATTTAAGGGTTAAGTAGAAGCACTAATATAGTATAATATTGTGAAAATATGAGATGAGCTGACACAAGGGAGTTATTTTTTTTCTATTTCATGGGCTGAACCTCCTGAGACCCAGGAAAGTACAAGTTTTGGCTTTTTTTTTTTTTTTTTGGCTATTTTTAATTGAATGATTGCCTATAATGGAAACATCATGATACAACAGTTTTTTTCAGATGCATTTTTTAAACATTTTTATGGAATGAAACGTCCTTTGTTTTGGACAGGGGTTATTTATTTATTTATTTTTTGTATAAAGCCGTGAAGCTCTTGTCCGTAAATGTGGACAGAAAACCCATAGCTGGGTCTTAGGAGGTTAAAGACATATTTGTTTCCACGAAAAATACTCTAAGGACAAAACAGCGGTCTGTCTAAACAAACAGTGGTTCTGTAGTGAATCCTTTGCGTGAAATTACTGCCTAAACCAATAGTAACAAATAAATAATTTAATAAAGAAAGACTTAACACCAAAATCACACATGTTCCCTTGGCACTCATATCTGTGTATTCCTGCATTAATGTTGCTATATTATAACGCTGCTTTGCCATTACACTGTTTTCAAGCAGGACTTACTGTAGTTTCACTCAACTCCTTCTCCACCTCCTTCCCCAGCATGTTGTACATACAGATTATACGCTCTGTGTTTTAAGCAAGCACTTAAATACATGTTAGTTTGAAAGAAAGTACTTTTGTCATCATTACAGCGGAACAGACTTGAGGGAAATGTCTTTGTCGTCTGTATTTGACACAGTGGGATGTTGAGAACCACTGGTCTACACTGAATCACAGCTCAGATCCCTTCATTAGTGTTTAAGGAATGTTATTTTTATTTTTGCACTTCGATGTTACAGAGAAAAAGTGAACTATATGCTCATGGATGATGTAAGTGTTATGTCTCTGAAGTGATCCATTGCATTTTTGTGTAATAATCATCATAATCTGAGTCTAATGTGTGAAATCTAATAAAATAACATCAACCAGCTTTAGCTTTAGCTTTTAGCTTTATTTATTTATATAGCACTTTTTAAAACAACATGTTACAAAGTGCTTCACATAAAGGGGAGATAGATCAAATCAAATTTTAAGCCAATTTACAGAAACCCAACAGAATCCTCCAGGAGCAAACACTTATGAAACTACACAACCCCTGACTGCTATCCCACCACCCAAGCCCCCAAAACGCAGGAAAAAACACTTTATCTTATTTTAAAAATCCAACAATACATACTCAAACACATTTATGTCAGTCTCAATTAACTGACCTTTTGAAACGATCGACAAACAAAACACACGAAGCAGTGGTTTCGTTCTTAACGTCTGCGTCTGTTTGTGTCTGAGGATTTTTCCCGGAACGTCTTGCTCATATCCTCTGTGGCGATGGTGTTAGCAAGGAATCGCACAGAGTAAACTGTAGTTAGCGATTACTCATCTGGGTGTGTTATGGTCACTTTGTGTTTGACACACAGTGTAACTGCAGTGTCACCAGTTCAATTTAAGCTCTGGGAGTTTTCTTTTTTTTTTTTTTTTTTTTTTTCTGTTTCACAGACTTAATGTCATTTAAAGCAATATAATCAATCAGTGTTGGAACAAGTATTCAGATCCTTTCATTAAGTAAAATTACTAATGCTATAGTGTGAAAATACTCACAATATCACAATTAAAAGTTGCACTCAAATGCTGAAATATTATCTGCAAAATGTATTAGTAAAAAGGTCCCTGTTAGTGTTTATTGTTATATACAGTCACGGATAAAATTATTAGACCGTCAAAAATCATCAATAACAATGGCTATGCAATCCAGTACTAACTCCTGTTTGTATCATGTGACTAAAACAGACAGAAAAGAAACCATGGAATGCCTAAAAGTTGTGTTTTTGTCAGTACAATGCCATAACTGTTGATATAAGAACTGAAGTGATTTTGGTTATTATCAAGAAAACATGGAAAATGGTTAGATATCAGTTCTGAAATTAAACTCTTCTGAGCTATTTTTGTTGTTTTCATTATATTTGTCCAAACAGATGTACCGTTAGTTGTACCAGGCATTAAAATGAACAAGAAACTGAAGAAAACAAGGGTTATCTAATATTTTTTTCTGCAACTGTGTAATGTTTCTGGGTTAATTTTACTGCTACATTCATTTATATTTTGCATTTTTCTGCTGTAGTTGTTTAGATTCAACCTCATTCGAACAACTCTATGTA
This sequence comes from Sphaeramia orbicularis, assembly GCF_902148855.1. Classification (NCBI taxonomy): domain Eukaryota; kingdom Metazoa; phylum Chordata; class Actinopteri; order Kurtiformes; family Apogonidae; genus Sphaeramia; species Sphaeramia orbicularis. The sequence continues at coordinate 8,403,742 of NC_043974.1, read as the reverse complement.
CTATTGTATGTTAGCAATGAATCCTATTCTAAAAGATCATTGTACCTTTAAAGCATTGTTTCTCATAAACTCGGAAAATGAGGCTTATATTCAACCATGGGGCACTAAAGAGTTCATCCCAATCAACACATTTTTGGGGATGCATGTTTGTGATTGGATAAGAAGGGGAAAAAGTATGACGATAATATATTTTTCAAAATTGTTTTCACAGCAAAATACAAATACATCAGTGTTTCCCAAAACTGTCAGATGTCATGTTCAGTCCTTAAGCCAAATATATTCATTTACTGACTCGGATTAGTAAAGAAGTTAGAAAATACTCAAATGTAAGAAACTGAAATCGTCTTAAGACTCAAACTCACCATTTAAAATCACTTTAAATCTTTCACATATAAGATGAATTGGAAAACAAATGACACAAATCAAGTTGGATGTAACTCAGATCCTTACATTGGATAATAACTGCAGGGATTAATGTTTCAGCTACAACAAGTTCTTTAACCCTAACTGATGCAATGAGCAGCTTCTCTTTTCTTAAACAACTATCTGTTAAAGATTGGACTGTGGAAAATGGACAAAGGTCATGTGGTATGATGAGTCCAGATTCACCCTGAATTAACTGATTACCCATCATACACTACAAATAAAAAGTTAAGGCTATTTCTTTCTTTTTTTTTGTCTTTTTTTTTTTTTTTTTTTTTTTTTCATTTTCGCCATTTGTAAATAAAACTATGTCTGGTCATTTAAAAAATGTGTTTCAATTCACACTCAAAAAAGTGAAAAGCGCTGTGCAAGAATCCCAACTGAAAAAAATAGGCCAAAAATTAAAAATATCCTTAACTGTTTGCTTGTAGTGTACCTAGTGTCTACAGTACAAGCCAGTGGGGGCAGTGTTATGATCTGGGGTTGATTCAGTTGGTCAGGTCTAGATTCACAACATTATGTCCATAAAATGATAGAAATATTCATTCATGGAAATACAGTTGCGGAAAAAAATATTAGATCACCCTTGTTTTCTTCAGTTTCTTGTTCATTTTAATGCCTGGTACAACTAAAGGTACATTTGTTTGGACAAAAATAATAATAACAACAAAAATAGCTCATAAGAGTTTAATTTCAGAGCTGATATCTATCCATTTTCCATGTTTTCTTGATAATAACCAAAATCACTTCAGTTCTTACATCAATATCTATGGCATTGTACTGACAAAAACAGTGCTTTTAGGCATTCCATGTTTCCTTTCTGTCTGTTTTAGTCACATCATACACACAGGAGTTAGTACTTGATTGCATAACCATTGTTTTTGATGACTTTTGATGGTCTAATCATTTTTTCCGCGACTGTGCATGGACATGTTTCAAGTCAACTGTTTTATGGGTTACGAACGTCAATCTGTTTTCTTTTGTTAATTGCCTTTTACTCACTTATATGAAAGTAAAATGCTACTCCCAACATTGTAATACTGTTCCAATAACACTTCAGAGGTTATAGTAACACTCTACAGACAGAGGGTTTTGTAAGTAACCGACAAAAGTCAAGGCACCAAGGAAATGTTAACATCATCTTTCAAGGTCCTATTTACTTCTGTTGCTGTAGAAAAGCTGAGACTCGTTAAACTATTTCTTGTTCTGTGAAAAATACACTGACAGGCAGTAAAAACGTCCAGGTGACATTTATAAAAATGTTATTATGAAGCTGTGAAATTATGTAGAAGCTGTACAGATCAATAAATTAACATAACAAGAGATGAAACAAATAATGAAGTCACAATTACTGTAAGCAATGACAATGTCCTGTCCAAACCAAATGGCTCGATCGACACCCAACTTCTGAATAACTCAGGCCGGCTTGCACCATGCTGAGGGCTCACCATCGTTCGTCTGGATTTAACCGTGGCATCTTGGACGAAAGGAATAAAAATTTAGGCCTTTTCATGGCCTTTATAAAGGCTTCACAACCCATTAAACCAGGGGTGTCAAACTCATTTTAGTTCAGGGGCCATATTCAGTTAAATTTGATCTGCAGTAATAACCTACAAATAATGACAACTCCAAATTTTTGTCTTTGTTTTAGTGTAAAAAAAAAAAAAACATTAAATTGTGAAAATACTTACTTTTACAAACTATCAAAGAAAAAAAAAGAAGAAAACACTGAAATTTAAGTTAAAAAACGTAAGAAAATGTAGTGCAATTTTAACAATATTATTTGTCATCTTATTTCTACATGTGCATTATGGATCAGATCTACAAAGACACTAAACACTGAGGAACAGGCAGAAAAATTGCTTAATTTTCTTTAGACATTTCAGGTTGTTCATATTTGTTCAGGTTATTCACATTTTAGTGTCACAGGATAGTTTGTAAATATAAATATTTTCACAATTTAATGTTATTTTTGCACTAAAACAAAGAAAAAAATAAGTTGTTAATTCTAGATTTTTTTTGGCTTAACTGAAGATTTTTTTTTTTTTTTTTGCTTAATTGAAGATTTTTTTTTAACTTATTTGAAGAATTTTTTTTGGCTTAATTCAAGATTTTTTCCTTAATTCAAGCTAATTTATTTATTTATTTTTGCTTAATTCAATTCAGGACTGTGGAATTTTTGCACTTGGCAAAAACATCCCAGGGGCCGAAATGGACCGTTTGGGGGGCCGCATTTGGCCCCCGGGCCGTGTGTTTGACACTCCTGCTTTAAATGGTGTACAAATGTTTGTTTTTCTCCACAACAGCACTTTGACCCGATTCTTAAGGACCACTCCCTGATCAGGGAGGGATCACTGCATGAAAAGTGGGGTTTTCGTCAGTTAACGTCCCTGTAAATTGCTGTGGAACTTGAAATTAACGCCTACTGGTGGGAATTTGAAGTCACCACAGAAAATTCTCTCTAACTGCCGGGAATTGCCGTGAATCCCCCCCCTCTGGTTAGAGAGCCTTGGCAATAACCCCTCCCCAGCCCCTTGGGCTATGTGAGGTTTTCGTATGTAAATGGTCCTGCTGTGAGGTATACAAATGCAAATGGAGTCGTACATGACACAGCAGTTTACAGTGGAGGTGAGACAACAACTCACTGACTTGAACCAGGCAGACACTGCTGGATGAGCCACCAGACTGTGGACAAGAACCAGAAAAAGGCTGGAGCACAATCCAAAAATTGTGGTAAGTATATATTCAATTAATTATTACATGTGTGCTATTTAGGTGGGAATTTTATCTTAGTGTGACTTTCTTAGTTAATTGCACAGTGTATGATAGTGTGGTTTGACTTGTGGAACTGATTAAAGTAATGAATCTGTCACATTGAACTGCTTGAACCTGGAGGGGTTTGTTCCTCAAAGTGACTTAGTCTTGTATTATTTTAGGAAGGTGTGCGCCGTCTGCAAAACAGTGAAGGAAACAACAGATGGTATGAACCAGAGCAAGGGTAAGATTTTAAAGAGTTTGGATCCATTCTGCTCTATAGAAGTAAATGTATGCCTTTAATGTCTGCTTTTTCTGAACTATTTCTATTTGGTTTTCAGACTGAGCTCACCCACAGTGAAGCAGTGACTGCTCATTTAATGGCAGCTCCAGCTCACGAAGCTACTTCGTTTAGGTGTCTTCTGCGCATGCGTGGCGTCTGTCAAACCGCCGGCGGATCTACTCTCAGAAATCCAGCCTTTTAACTACTTATTTCTTGCCTTTCAACGCTTACTCACTTGAACCTAACCTCTTAACCGTGTCTTTTTAACTTGACGCTATCAACCCAAACCTTCATCAGGACAGGTCAGTATTGTCAGTGGATCCTTACCTCTGGCTGTCACCCACCGCTTCCCGCGCTCTGCCCGGTATCTCGCTGTTTCCACCATGGCGTCATCCTCATCAGCTGGAGATAGTCCTCTCGTCCAAGCAAACAAAACCCTGGTAAAGGCTTACCAAACTATCGCGGATCTCAAAGAGGAAATACTGCGCCTCTCCGCAGAACTCGCGGAGAAAAATGCCCAGCTCTGTGGTTTCTCCAGCCGCCTTCCCACACTGTCCAGTCTGTTCCTGAAAAGCGCAGAGAAGCCCAAAGCCTCCTGTGATGATACGGTGTTATGGGATCCTTCCTCTGCCTGTTCTCGCCCCCCGTGTTCTACACCCTGGTCTGAAGTGGTGATTCGTGGCCGCAAAAAGAACACGAGCAAAGACTCACCACCGCCGACCATCAGCACATCAAACCGCTTCGCCGTCCTGTCCGTGGAGAACGCTCCGGCTCCCCCCGCCACGGCTGATGTGCCCCCCATCCCACCTGGCTCTGTCCCGGAACCGGCTCCTGCTGACACCGTGGCTGCCACCGAGCTGATTACCGGCGACGGTCCTAAAGCCGGTCCTCCTGTGAAGCCATCGAACAAGGGTCCCCGCTCCTCGGTCCGCTCCTCTGCCCGGCACCGCCTCCTCCGAGAGGCCGTCCGCCGTCACACTGACGGTCCACCCGTGGAATGTCTACCTAGAGAGACCAGGAACCCTTCACCTTCAACACCGTCTCCTCGACCACTTTTCCCTCCGACCACCGCTATCCTCGGGGACTCCATCATCCGTCACATCCGTTTCTTTAACGCCATAACCAGGTGTTTTCCTGGTTCCACCGTCACCTCCATCCTCCATGAACTCCCTCAGCTGCTGCTCTCACTGCCATCCACCGTTACCCGGATCATAGTTCACGTGGGCTTCAATGACACTTCTCTTCAACAGTCCGAAGTGACAAAGGTTCATTTTAAAAACCTCTTTGATAAACTGAAAGGATCCGGGAAGGCTGTTTTCATTTCCGGGCCCCTCCCCTCCTTTGCCCGTGGTGTGGGCCGTTTCAGCCGCCTCCTCAGCCTGAACACCTGGCTCCAGTCCGCCTCTGCTCTGAACGGCTTCAGTTTTATTGATAACTTTAATCTGTTCTGGAACCGCCCCTCCTTCTACAAGTCCGATGGTGTCCACCCCTCTAGACTAGGCAGCAGGGTCTTGGCTCAAAACATCCAACACGCTGTCCTGACCAAAACCACACCCACACCAATGTGACTATGCCCTCCCTCTTCTGCTGCAGTCACCTGCTCCCCCTGCTGGTCACATCTAATATCACCACGTTCAGAGTCTCCTATAAAATCTGTAGTGAGAATAAACAACACCCCAACTGATCTCTCCTCCTCTCCCAGGCCCTCACTGTCCACCTGTCAACTAACCACCTCAGTGAATTCCTCTTCTCCTTCCCCATCTCCAGCAGCCTACACCTCTGCCTTGCTCTTCCCCATTCCTGTCATATCCAGGTCTCGTATGGGGTTTCACTCTGCTAAAAGGCATCGTAGGTGATTGACACAAATCCCATTACACACAGCGGACACGAACACCATGATGCCACCACCACCTAGCCGGTTTGGATTACTAAATGCACATTCCATTGCCAATAAATCCTTCTCCCTAAATGAGCTTTTTACCAACAGGAACTTGGATGCATTATTCCTGACGGAGATGTGGCAAAGGGATGGGGAGTTCATTCATTTAAATGAACTGTGCCCTCCTGGCTGCTCTGCTGTTGGTCAGCCCCGCCCCTGTCGCCGGGGCGGTGGCCTTGCTGTAGTGCACCAAGACAAATACATATGCAGAGGGATGAGCACCGATGACTTTCCCTCATTTGAGTCACAAATGATCAAGATTGGCTCGTCCAGTGTGTTTTACTGTTTCTTAATCTACCGTCCCCCTGGCCCTGCTGGTGCCTTCTTAAGCGATTTCAGTGATTTCCTTACATCAATAATAAAACTGGAGAAGGTTTTAATTCTTGGGGATTTCAATCTGCACATCGATAACAATTCATCCAGCCCAGCAATGGAACTTTTAGCCATGACTGACACTTTTAACCTCAAACAACGTGTATCTGGCCCCACCCACAAGAAAGGACATACCCTGGACCTGGTTTTCTCATTGGGCTTACACGTCACAAATGTGTGTGTTGAGGATGTCCACTTGAGTGATCATTGTGGTGTGTTTTTTGACTTATGTGTGCCTCTTGAGCCCAAGCCTGCACCTAGAAGGGCCAAGAGGAGGATCATTACAGAGTCCACAGCCCAGGATTTCCGTGCCCTGTTTAACCCTAGTCTTCTTAATGAGTGTCCCGATGTTGATGAGTTTATCCAGTGCTTTGCCACACACTGCAGCTCTATTCTTGACCAGGTGGCTCCCGTGAAAACTAATGTCACTCGTAAGTGGTCTTGTCCCTGGATAAATGAAAACATCTTAAACCTAAGGAGAACTTGTCGCAAAACTGAGCGTCTTTGGAAATCAACCCAGTTGGAAGTACACAGGTTACATCTTAAAGATCTCATAACCTCATTAAATAAAATGATTAAGGAGGCAAGATCCAGCTACTTCCACAAACTTATAGCCACAAACAAGAAAAACCCCAAAGTAATCTTTGACACAATCCAGTCCATTGTGTCCCCTGCTGTCCCTGCTGCCCCTGTGCTCTGTAAAGCTGACAGCAATGACTTCCTAAACTTCTTCACAGACAAGATCAGGGATATTAAACACAATATCCCACCACCCTCTGGCCGTCTGACCCTATCTGATCCCCCTCTGCAAACCTGGTCCTCTTTCGACCCTGTGACACTGGAGGACATCTCAGCACTTTTATCCAAAACGAAATCCTCCTCCAACTCTGCAGACATCCTCCCCCATAAGCTCCTTGTCAGTGTCTTTGACACTATTGGACCATGGGTCACAAAGTTTTTTAACCTGTCGCTCACAACTGGTTTGTTTCCCAGCTCCTTCAAACAGGCCATCATAGAACCTAAACTAAAGAAAACCACACTGGACCCCACAGACTTCAAAAGCTACAGGCCCATTTCAAAGCTCCCCCTATTGGCCAAAATCCTTGAGAAAGCAGTGTCTAAACAACTTACAGCTTTTCTGGAGACACACCAGATCTATGACACTTTTCAGTCTGGGTTTAGACTGCCGTATATTTCCGTTCGTTCTTTTCCCTGCTACGGAAGCGTATTGCATTCACAAAAAAAAATAATTTCGGCTCTGTTTTTCTGAATTAATGAGATAATTATCTCATAATTACGAGAAAAAATAAGTAAAAAAAAAAATCGGCGCTGTTTTTCTGAGTTTATGAGATACTGTTTCCTGAAAAAAAAAAAAAAGCTCTGTTTTTATGAGTTTATGAGATACTGTTTCCTGAAAAAAAAAAAAGCTCTGTTTTTATGAGTTTACGAGATACTGTTTTCCGAAAAAAAAAAAAAAAAAAAAAGCTCTGTTTTTATGAGTTTACGAGATACTGTTTTCCGAAAAAAAAAAAAAAAAGCTCTGTTTTTATGAGTTTACGAGATACTGTTTTCCGGAAAAAAAAAAAAAAAAAAAAAGCTCTGTTTTTATGAGTTTACGAGATACTGTTTTCCGGAAAAAAAAAAAAAAGCTCTGTTTTTATGAGTTTACGAGATACTGTTTTCCGGAAAAAAAAAAAAAAGCTCTGTTTTTATGAGTTTACGAGATACTGTTTTCCGGAAAAAAAAAAAAAAAAAAAGCTCTGTTTTTATGAGTTTACGAGATACTGTTTTCCGGAAAAAAAAAAAAAGCTCTGTTTTAATGAGTTTACGAGATACTGTTTTCCGGAAAAAAAAAAAAGCTCTGTTTTTATGAGTTTACGAGATACTGTTTTCTGAAAAAAAATAAAATGTGTCTGTGTTTCTCTGTCAGTGGGACAGTGGTCCCTGGTCCAGGCAGGAGCTCCTTCTATCTGTGCTGCTGAAAGCCTCTCGGGGGAGCGTGAAGTTGTTTCCGTTCTCGTAACCGGTTCCGATTACGGATCATGGAACTAGTTTCGTTCACAGAAATCAGAACCAAGCCCCGCTTTGTGCACGGATCAAGCCCTTCAAGCACACCGGCGCTCGGAGCCTGTAACCCGGCTTCCTGACAGGGCACGACCGCGGTGATGGGAGTTGGCATTAATGAAGTCAAATAAAATGACATTCACCAGCATTAAAGAAAATATACACAGCAGAAGAGTGCAAATGTGGATTCATTTATTTGTCAGACCTGATGGAAAGCATTAGTCAGAACTAGATCCATGGAGGAGCGGCTTGGTGAACCGGTTCGTCCCCCCTCCAATAACTTTCCATCAGGTCCAGGTGGACAGCTATCCGCTCCCCGGTGTGTAAGCCGGACTGGAGCGGGTGGACGGAGCAGCTCAACTCGACAGAACAGCGGCGCTTGGAGCCTGTAGCCCGGCTTCCTGACAGGACAGGACGCGGTGATGGGAGTTGGCATTAATGAAGTCAAATAAAATGACATTCACCATGATTAAAGAAAATATGCGTCTTGGTGTCCCGGTTCACCCCCCACCCCCGGACAGCTTTCCATCAGGTCCAGGTGGAAAGCTATGGGGGTGGGGGGTGAACCGGGGCACCAAGAGTTCCTCCACGGATCTAGTTCTGACTAATGCGTTCCATTAGGTCCGACAAATAAATGAATACACATTTGCACTCTTCTGCTGTGTATATTTTCTTTAATGCTGGTGAATGTCATTTTATTTGACTTCATTAATGCCAGGACCTGGAGTACGCTGCTGACACCATCCTGCTCAGCACATCCTACAGTCAGCTGACAGATGCTCTGGGCAGATACAGTGAAGAGGCACAGAAGCTTGGCCTCCAAGTGAACTGGACAAAAACCAACCTCACGCATGTCAGTGATGGGCCAGATCCACCTCCCTTGCAGCTCAGTAATGACATTGTAGAACCTGTCAAGAGCTTTGTGTATCTGGGGTGATGACAGACAACGGGGACCTAAAACCAGAGATTACCCGCAGAAGGGCCCAGGCAGCATCAGCTCTGCAGTCTCTCTGGAAACCACTGTGGCGGAACCAGACCATCTCACGCAGGACGAAGCTCCGGATCTACAACTCTGCCGTCCTCTCCATCCTGCTCTATGGCTCGGAAACATGGCCCTTAAACCAGACTCTGGCTGCCAGAATAGATGGCTTTGATAGCAGGGCTCTCAGAACCATCGAAAACATCAGGTGGCCCCAGCGGGTTTCCAATCAGGTGCTTGGAGCCCGCACACGCCAGCCCAAAGCATCCAGCCTGGCCGCGCAACGTCGCCCCCGCTGGTTCGGTCATGTCCTCCGCCTCCCTCCTGACCATCCAACAAGAGCCATCCTTCAGTTTGACCCAAAGGCCGCAGACTGGAAACGACCACAAGGCAAGTCCCGCACCCGATGGCTCGACGTCATTGCAGGCGACCTCCGACAACATGGAGTTACCATGGAGGACGCAGAGCAGCTGGCACAGGACCACCAGCCATGGAAAACACTGGTTCACCTGGTCGGCCCAATGCACCAGGACAGGACACCCGCCCCATGGCAGGAGTCCTAGTAGTAGTGGTAGTCATTAATGCCAACTCCCATCACCGCGTCCTGTCCTGTCAGGAAGCCGGGCTACAGGCTCCGAGCGCCGGGGTTCTGTCGAGTTGAGCTGCTCCGTCCACCCGCTCCAGTCCGGCTTACACACCGGGGAGTGGATAGCTGTCCACCTGGACCTGATGGAAAGTTATTGGAGGGGGGACGAACCGGTACACCAAGCCGCTCCTCCATGGATCTAGTTCTGACTAATGCTTTCCATCAGGTCTGACAAATAAATGAATACACATTTGCACTCTTCTGCTGTGTATATTTTCTTTAATGCTGGTGAATGTCATTTTATTTGACTTCATTAATGCCAACTCCCATCACCGCGGTCGTGCCCTGTCAGGAAGCCGGGTTACAGGCTCCGAGCGCCGGTGTGCTTGAAGGGCTTGATCCGTGCACGAAGCGGGGCTTGGTTCTGATTTCTGTGAACGAAACTAGTTCCATGATCCGTAATCGGAACCGGTTACGAGAACGGAAACAACTTCACGCTCCCCCGAGAGGCTTTCAGCAGCACAGATAGAAGGAGCTCCTGCCTGGACCAGGGACCACTGTCCCACTGACAGAGAAACACAGCCACATTTTATTTTTTTTTTTGGAAAACAGTATCTCGTAAACTCATAAAAACAGAGCTTTTTTTTTTTTTTTTCCGGAAAACAGTATCTCGTAAACTCATAAAAACAGAGCTTTTTTTTTTTTTTTTCCGGAAAACAGTATCTCGTAAACTCATAAAAACAGAGCTTTTTTTTTTTTTTTCGGAAAACAGTATCTCGTAAACTCATAAAAACAGAGCTTTTTTTTTTTTTTTCCGGAAAACAGTATCTCGTAAACTCATAAAAACAGAGCTTTTTTTTTTTTTTTTCGGAAAACAGTATCTCGTAAACTCATAAAAACAGAGCTTTTTTTTTTTCTTTCGGAAAACAGTATCTCGTAAACTCATAAAAACAGAGCTTTTTTTTTTTTCAGGAAACAGTATCTCATAAACTCATAAAAACAGAGCTTTTTTTTTTTTTTTTCAGGAAACAGTATCTCATAAACTCAGAAAAACAGCGCCGATTTTTTTTTTTAACTTATTTTTTCTCGTAATTATGAGATAATTATCTCATTAATTCAGAAAAACAGAGCCGAAATTATTTTTTTTGTGAATGCAATACGCTTCCGTAAAATTGTACGTCGTGTGCAAAGAAAAAAAAAACAAAGCCAAACTGCTTGTATGTGTTCACAAAGCTGGCCAATAAAGCTGATTCTGGTTCTGATATGTATTTATTTATTTAACAGACCTCTCCAGCTGCTCCATTTGGATGCCGCTCTTTTGATTGAATTTTGCCCTGTGGGTCAAACTGGAAGATCCAACTTTTCCTCCCCAGGGACACAGTGCTCATCAGACATCTTTTTGACTCTCCCTCGTGCATAAATATGCAAAAACTGTTTCAGGGGGACAGTTGGACTAATAGCAAACTGCAGATACCTGTGTTTTTTTTTTTGTGTCTGTTTACTTTCTTTTCATGCAGTAGCGTCTTACACTCACAGTTTAGATTAATCAGCTTAACTTCAAATGAAAATGACTGTTTAATCAATTATCCCTTTCTTTGGAAACACACAGTTCATCACACAACACGATCCTCGGGTCGTTCAGGCAGGACCGTTAAACAGCTGCACGTCGGCCTATTGAACAGTACGCTATTCAAATAGGGATGAATAGAGCGCAGCTGCATCCGTGATGTTTGGCCAGTAGAGCGGCGCATCCTGACTTTCTTGTTTTCTGCATCCTCACTGAAGGTTGTTCGGTGCCAGGGTTCATGTTTATAGTGACGGTTGTAATATTTACTTTTGATTTGAATTTATTTGACAAGGACGGTACATATACATTTGGGCTAAAATTTACTTAGGGGGTCAAATGAGTGGCCATTTTTGTCTAAAAAAAAATTTTGTAAGAAATGCATAGAACTGTGTTGAAATAATGCTGATCCATTTGTGCACCGACTACTGATATTACTTGACAGTGGAAGTTATATTTTCAGAAATATTGGATGTTGAATACCACGTGTATGTGAAAACTTTTGCTGGTGGATGGACGTGACATTACCCATGATGATCTGGTCAGTACCAGTACTTTATTAGTAATAAACTTATATACTTACTATTGCAAATTATTCTCTTATTCATAAATGTTAGTATTGTGGATCTAAAACAATAACAGCTGACACAAAAACACAAAATGTGTCAGTGGACGGATGTGACATGGTTGTTACAGATCCCATCATACTGATGCTCGGCAGCCATGTCACCGTTTCCACAAATGATCCCTGTGCAAAAACTAGGATCATAATTATTTATTGTATAGTTTATCATCAGACTAAAGAGTAAATAACAATATAGAATTGTTATTTCTTTATAAAAATGCTTATTATTAGAAAACTGTTGATTTAAAAAGTGACGTGTGACATTCTTAATGTATGTATTGGCGTAACATAAGCAGGATGGATCAGCACCATACTCCATATTGCAACCTGTAAAATAAACATATGATATGTAGTATATAATCTGGTAAGAAAAACTGCGGAATCTAAAAGAATAGAATATTTGTTTTTCAGGTAAATTCAGTTAAAATATAACTTGGCCATTTGTGACATAAAAATATAGCATTAATTGTGATTAAATTGGACATTTTTGACCTGAAAACATAGTTCATATGACCATCAATATGTTGCAACAGAACTGAAATCCTGTAAATTTGCAGAACTTGCATTTACCAACACAAAGTTCCTTTGGGGATTCACTTATATTGATTTGCTATGCACAAAGACATAAAATAAGACCTCTAAGCACATTTTAGCCGATTTAAGTTGTGGTGCATTTGCAGCTCTCAGTCTGGTGGTTCTTCTGCGGGTCTGTGTCTGTGTTAGTTTAGATGTTGTGTCTAACCCCACATCCCCCTAAGGACCACTGCGGTCAAGCCAGCTGACTCTCCTTTTTACGAAGTCAGTCCAGCCGCTCCAACATTTCCAGTGCTCCCGTATTACAGACTTTACGGTAAAAACACGGAGGTGGTTGAGAAAGTCAGCGCAAGGATGCTACAGCGTGGATCATCTTCCGGTTTTCAAAATAAAATGTGGGTTATTGATGGGCAATAAACAGACGTGTCAGTGTGATTCTTCACTGGTTTTTAACCATTCTATCGTCCGCGGTGACTTACCGTACGTGTTTGCCGGCAGCGGTGATTCAGGATACACCCCAGACCCTTTGAACAGATTAAAACATTTTGTTTCAATCTCTTCAATGAATATTTATCTTGTATTGAGCTACAATGCTAACATTTACAATGTTAATTTCATTAAAAATAGGGAAATTATTCAAATGTAATAAAAAGAGGGGTAACTCAACCAGCCCATGGAGTACTACGATCCTGCAGTGATTTGGGGTCAATAGGTCACATGACCTGCAAGCTATTGAGCTAAAATGCTAATATTTACATTAAAAAAATCATTTAAAATTGCAACAGTGTTAAAACGTCACAAAAATGACCGTAACTCATTCAGCCAGTATCCTATTACAATTCTGCAGTGATTTTGGGTCAATAGGTCACATGACCTGAAAGCTATTGAGCTAAAATGCTAATATTTACACTAAAAAATTCCTTAAAAATGGCAACAGTGTTAAAACGTCACAAAAATGACCGTAACTCATTTAGCCAGTACCGTACTACAATCCTGCAGTGATTTTGGGTCAATAGGTCACATGACCTGGAAGCTATTGAGCTAAAATGCTAATATTTACACTAAAAAATTCCTTAAAAATAGCAACATTGTTCAAATGTTACAAAATGACCGTAACTCATTCAGCCAGTACCGAACTACGATCCTGCAGTGATTTTGGGTCAATAGGTCACATGACCTGGAAGCTATTGAGCTAAAATGCTAATATTTACATTTAAAAAATCATTGAAAATGGTAACAGTGTTAAAACGTCACAAAAATGACCGTAACTCATTCAGCCAGTATCCTACTACAATTCTGCAGTGATTTTGGGTCAATAGGTCACATGACCTGAAAGCTATTGAGCTAAAATGCTAATATTTACACTAAAAAATTCCTTAAAAATAGCAACAGTGTTAAAATGTCACAAAAATGACTGTAACTCATTCATCCAGTACCGTATTACGATTCTGCAGTGATTTTGGGTCAATAGGTCACATGACCTGTAAGCTATTGAGCTAAAATGTTAATATTTACATTAAAAAATCATTTAAAATGGCAACAGTGTTAAAACGTCACAAAAATGACCGTAACTCATTCAGCCAGTATCCTACTACAATCCTGCAGTGATTTTGGGTCAATAGGTCACATGGCCTGAAAGCTATTGAGCTAAAATGCTAATATTTACACTAAAAAATTCCTTAAAAATAGCAACAGTGTTAAAACGTCACAAAAATGACCGTAACTCATTTAGCCAGTACCGTACTACGATCCTGCAGTGATTTTGGGTCAATAGGTCACATGACCTGGAAGCTATTGAGCTAAAATGCTAATATTTACACTAAAAAATTCCTTAAAAATAGCAACATTGTTCAAATGTTACAAAAATGACCGTAACTCATTCAGCCAGTACCGTACTACGATCCTGCAGTAATTTTGGGTCAATAGGTCACATGACCTGGAAGCTATTGAGCTAAAATGCTAATATTTACATTAAAAAAATCATTTAAAATGGTAACAGTGTTAAAACGTCACAAAATGACCGTAACTCATTCAGCCAGTATCCTACTACAATTCTGCAGTGATTTTGGGTCAATAGGTCACATGACCTGCAAGCTATTGAGCTAAAATGCTAATATTTACACTAAAAAATTCCTTAAAAATAGCAACAGTGTTAAAATGTCACAAAAATGACCGTAACTCATTCAGCCAGTACCGTATTACGATTCTGCAGTGATTTTGGGTCAATAGGTCACATGACCTGCAAGCTATTGAGCTAAAATGCTAATATTTACATTAAAAAAATCATTTAAAATGGTAACACTGTTAAAACGTCACAAAAATGACCGTAACTCATTCATCCAATATCCTACTACAATTCTGCAGTGATTTTGGGTCAATAGGTCACATGGCCTGAAAGCTATTGAGCTAAAATGCTAATATTTACACTAAAAAATTCCTTAAAAATAGCAACAGTGTTAAAACGTCACAAAAATGACCGTAACTCATTCAGCCAGTACCGTACTACAATCCTGCAGTGATTTGGGTCAATAGCTCACATGACCTGCAAGCTATTGAGCTAAAATGCTAATATTTACACTAACAAATTCCTTAAAATACCAACAGTGTTAAAATGTCACAAAAATGACCGTAACTCATTTAGCCAGTACCGTACTACAATTCTGCAGTGATTTTGGGTCAATCGGTCACATGACCTGGAAGCTATTGGGCTAAAATGCTAATATTTACACTAAAAAATTCCTTAAAATACCAACAGTGTTAAAATGTCACAAAAATGACCGTAACTCATTTAGCCAGTACCGTACTACAATCCTGCAGTGATTTTGGGTCAATAGGTCACATGACCTGGAAGCTATTGAGCTAAAATGCTAATATTTACACTAAAAAATTCTTTAAAAATAGCAACATTGTTAAAATGTCACAAAAATGACCGTAACTCATTCAGCCAGTACCGTACTACGATCCTGCAGTGATTTTGGGTCAATGGGTCACATGACCTGGAAGCTATTGAGCTAAAATGCTAATATTTACATTAAAAAAATCATTTAAAATGGCAACAGTGTCAAAACATCACAAAATGACCGTAACTCGTTCAGCCAGTATCCCACTACAATTCTGCAGTGATTTTGGGTCAATAGGTCACATGACCTGAAAGCTATTGAGCTAAAATGCTAATATTTACACTAAAAAATTCCTTAAAAATAGCAACAGTGTTAAAACGTCACAAAAATGACCGTAACTCGTTCAGCCAGTGCCGTACTACAATCCTGCAGTGATTTGGGGTCAATAGCTCACATTACCTGCAAGCTATTGAGCTAAAATGCTAATATTTACACTAACAAATTCCTTAAAAATACCAGCAGTGTTAAAACGTCACAAAAATGACCGTAACTCATTCAGCCAGTACCGTACTATGATCTTGCAGTGATTTTGGGTCAATAGGTCACAAGACCTGGCAACTATTGAGCTAAAATGCTAATATTTACATTAAAATAATCATTTAAAATGGCAGTGAAAATATTAGCATTTTAGCTCAATAGCTTGCAGGTCATGTGACCTATTGACCCAAAATCACTGCAGAATCATAGAAGTACACTGGCTAAATGAGTTACGGTCATTTTTGTGACGTTTTAACACTGTTGCTATTTTTAATGATTTTTTTAGTGAAAATATTAGCATTTTAGCTCAATAGCTTGCAGGTCATGTGACCTATTGACCCAAAATCACTGCAGGATCGTAGTACGGTACTGGCTGAACGAGTTACGGTCATTTTTGTGACATTTTAACACTGTTGCTATTTTAAGGAATTTTTTAGTTTAAATATTAGCATTTTAGCTCAATAGCTTCCAGGTCATGTGACCTATTGACCCAAAATCACTGCAGGATCGTAGTACGGTACTGGCTGAACGAGTTACGGTCATTTTTGTGACATTTTAACACTGTTGCTATTTTTAAGGAATTTTTTAGTGTAAATATTAGCATTTTAGCTCAATAGCTTCCAGGTCATGTGACCTATTGACCCAAAATCACTGCAGGATTTTAGTACGGTACTGGCTGAATGAGTTACGGTCATTTTAGTGATGTTTTAACACTGTTGCTATTTTTAATTATTTTTTAAATGTAAATATTAGCATTTTAGCTCAATGGCTTGCAGGTCATGTGACCTATTGACCCAAAATCACTGCAGAATTGTAGTACGGTACTGGCTGAATGAGTTACAGTCATTTTTGTGACGTTTTAACACTGTTGCTATTTTTAAGGAATTTTTTAATGTAAATATTAACATTTTAGCTCAATAGCTTACAGGTCATGTGACCTATTGACCCAAAATCACTGCAGGATATTAGTACGGTACTGGCTGAACGAGCTACAGTCATTTTTGTGATGTTTTAACACTGTTGCTATTTTTAATTTTTTTTTAAATGTAAATATTAGCATTGTAGCTCAATAGCTTGCAGGTCATGTGACCTATTGACCCAAAATCACTGCAGGATTGTAATACGGTACTGGCTAAATGAGTTACGGTCATTTTTGTGACCTTTCAACACTGTTGCTATTTTAAATGATTTTTGAATGTAAATATTAGCATTTTAGCTCAATAGCTTGCAGGTCATGTGAGGTATTGACCCAAAATCATTGCAGAATTGTAGTACGGTACAGGCTGAATGAGTTACGGTCATTTTTGTGACATTTTAACACTGTTGCTATTTTTAAGGAATTTTTTAGTGTAAATATTAGCATTTTAGCTCAATAGCTTGCAGGTCATGTGACCTATTGACCCCAAATCACTGCAGGATTGTAGTACGGCACTGGCTGAATGAGTTACGGTCATTTTTGTGACATTTTAACACTGTTGCTATTTTTAAGGAATTTTTTTAGTGTAAATATTAGCATTTTAGCTCAATAGCTTGCAGGTCATGTGACCTATTGACCCAAAATCACTGCAGGATTGTAGTACGGTACTGGCTGAATGAGTTACGGTCATTTTTGTGACGTTTTAACACTGTTGCTATTTTTGAGGAATTTTTTAATGTAAATATTAACATTTTAGCTCAATAGCTTACAGGTCATGTGACCTATTGACCCAAAATCACTGCAGGATATTAGTACGGTACTGGCTGAAAGAGCTACGGTCATTTTTGTGATGTTTTAACACTGTTGGTATTTTTAATTTTTTTTTAAATGTAAATATTAGCATTGTAGCTCAATAGCTTGCAGGTCATGTGACCTATTGACCCAAAATCACTGCAGGATTGTAATACGGTACTTGCTAAATAAGTTACGGTCATTTTTGTGACGTTTCAACACTTTTGGTATTTTAAATGATTTTTTGAATGTAAATATTAGCATTTTAGCTCAATAGCTTGCAGTTCATGTGAGGTATTGACCCAAAATCATTGCAGGATTGTAGTACGGTACTTGCTGAATGAGTTACGGTCATTTTTGTGACATTTTAACACTGTTGCTATTTTTAAGGAATTTTTTAGTGTAAATATTAGCATTTTAGCTCAATAGCTTGCAAGTCATGTGACCTATTGACCCCAAATCACTGCAGGATTGTAGTACGGTACTGGCTAAATGAGTTACGGTCATTTTTGTGACGTTTTAACACTGTTGCTATTTTTAAGGAATTTTTTAATGTAAATATTAACATTTTAGCTCAATAGCTTACAGGTCATGCGACCTATTGACCCAAAATCACTGCAGGATATTAGTACGGTACTGGCTGAACAAGCTACGGTCATTTTTGTGACGTTTTAACACTGTTGGTATTTTTAATTTTTTTTAAATGTAAATATTAGCATTGTAGCTCAATAGCTTGCAGGTCATGTGACCTATTGACCCAAAATCACTGCAGGATTGTAATACGGTACTGGTTAAATGAGTTACGGTCATTTTTGTGACGTTTTAACACTGTTGGTATTTTTAAGGAATTTTTTAGTGTTAATATTAGCATTTTAGCTTAATAGCTTACAGGTCATGTGACCTATTGACCCCAAATCACTGCAGGATCGTTGTACTCCATGGGCTGGTTGAGTTACCCCTCTTTTTATTACATTTGAATAATTTCCCTATTTTTAATGAAATTAACATTGTAAATGTTAGCATTGCAGCTCAATACAAGATAAACATTTATTGAAGAGATTGAAACAAAATGTTTTAATCTGTTCAAAGGGTCTGGGGTGTATCCTGAATCACCGCTACCAGCAAACACGTACGGTAAGTCACCGCGGACGATAGAATGGTTAAAAACCAGTGAAGAATCACACTGACACGTCTGTTTATTGCCCATCAATAACCCACATTTTATTTTGAAAACCGGAAGATGATCCACGCTGTAGCATCCTTGCGCTGACTTTCTCAACCACCTCCGTGTTTTTACCGTAAGTCTGTAATACGGGAGCACTGGAAATGTTGGAGCGGCTGGACTGACTTCGTAAAAAGGAGAGTCAGCTGGCTTGACCGCGGAAAAAGAAGAGTCAGCTGGCTTGACCGCAGTTAAGGACCCGTTGGGATTTTTTTTTTTTTTTTTTTTTTATCATTTTCACAGTTTTTTTACGTCGGGCCCTTGCCACCCCTCCCTTTGCCCTCCATGCCACCCCTGACTAAGTCGGGGCCCGGCTGCCTCTGCCGCTGATACCACAGCCCTTAATGACAGGGTACTGGAACTCTACGTCCGCCTCGCCCTGCCGCCTCACCTGCATCATACTCACCAGCTTACACACTGCCACAGAAATGCCACTTACGTGTGTGTGTGTGTGTGTTAAGAATAATGTTGCTAACACTATTATTGTCTGGATGGTTTTACTGACAGTGGCCATTATGTGGATGTCTCAGCATCCTTATTTGAACACCCTGTCACGCTACTGAAATGCCGCTCTCACGCTTGACATGCTCAGCGCTCGGTGGATCTCTTTAACAAGAACCCACATAGCAAACTGGTCTGGGCCAATTCTGGCCCACATACCGCAAAGAATGACGGCTCCTAAAAGTCCCAGGTCTGGTTTACGGAGGTGGCCCACACATGGGCCAGCACAAAGCCAGCTGCAAACACACCAGTGGCCCTGAACTGGCCCAGGTCTGGTTTGCGGAGGTGGCCTACACATGGGCCAGCTGCTGGTGCACTGGCAGCCCTGAGCTGGCCCAGAACAGTTTTGGTACTGGCATCAGATGTTGCCCTAATGTAGGCATGAAACATCATGTGTTGTATTCAGCCCATGCATATTCAAAAAACATCAACAATGATGTGATTCAAATAAATAAATAAATAAATAATATATATATTGAATTGAAAATCATTTTAAATAACATGTGCTATGCATAAAAACAATTCACATTTTTGATAGCACACTATTAGAAAAGTTAAATTGCAAAGTGAAATATTTCAGTCACTTTTGTCAAACTATTACTAAGCAATTACAATACAATTTATAATCAATAAAACATTTAATGGGGGGAAGAAAACACCAACACTGCATTTAAATAGTGGAAATACATTGTAACCATCTTCAACGGCAGTAGCAATATTAACACAATAGTTTGGCCCTGTTGAGCCACATTATGTAATAAATTCCCATTATGAAATAAAAGTTCAAAATGTATTTTTATTATTATTATATTTTATATTATTATATTATAATTTTTATTTTCAGGAAAACGTAATGTACTAAATTCATCTTTAAACTGTGAGGTTAAAGTTCTGATTACATTACCTGTAGCTCCTATGACTAATTTATTCTAAATTGCTCTGAAATTATATTAATTTGGATTGTTATTACATAATGAACCATCTTATTACATTTTTTTTAAATAAAAATGTGTCAAGTGCATTTTGTAATAAATTTCTCAAATTGTAATAACTTACTACATAATGTGAAAAAATTCACAATATAATGCGTCGACGTAATTTATTACAAAATGCGTCAGTTTATAACATAATGTGGCTTTATTACAAGATGACGTGACATTCTTATTACATTTTGAACTTTTATTACATAATGGGAATTTATTACATAATGCGGCTCAACAGGCCCTAAAAACATTAATCACTGTATTGTCTCTCATTTGTTCTCTTCATGCGCTCACTCCGTCCCCCATTGTGGTCAGGTGCATTCTGACGCCATTTAGTTATTCTTGCCTCTATCTCTTGGTCCGTTGCGCCAGAGGTAGGATGATTACGTCGCACAGCCGCTTAAAACACAAAAAATATAGACAAAGATTCTAACTTGGTATCAGACCTGTAGTGTGAATTCAACAATTTATTTGTGGGATCCCTGTCCATCTCATCAGAATCATCAAACCTATGATCTTCCTCCATAGTTGCACTAAACTCACTCTCCTCTTCACCATCAGTGTCCATGTCTTCACAAGCACCAGATAACTCATTCTCTAAGCTGACCTGCACATTTCTTTCAATCTCATGCTCATTTTCTAGTGATTCCACAAATTTTTGTACCCTTTTCAGTGCACGTCTTCTCATGTTGCTCCGCTCATTGTAAGCCCAGTTCCCTTCCATAACACTTACAGTCCAGTTCTCCTTTAAGCAATATGCCGAAACACAGCCCTGAAAAAAAAACAAAAGATAAACACAAATAAATATTAATTGTATAAAAAAAACTGATGAATACTGAGATCAATATTCACTGTGCTTAGTTACCATATGTATGCATTTGTGACATTTATTCAGTTTACAGCTGGCATACTTAATTTTAAGAAATTTGATGTAGTTCTTACACCATTTCATGACAACACCCACACAATGTACATGTGGCATTTATGCACTGTGTAACACCCTAAAATCTGACAATTAGTATGATGGCGCAAAGACTGTAGTACAATGGAGCAGCACCCTTATTCCAATCTTTGGGGAGAGCCCTGCACAAAGCATCCAATGTGATGATCTCAACTGATTTTTAATGCTACAGTCTTTACTGTTGAAACCCAGACCCCACTTCAAGTACCACTGCATCCAACCACAGATGTCTGTCCCACTTTTAATGATTTACCATCATGATCACTGATTATACTGTACCATTTTTTTTTTTTTTTTTTTACTTCTTTTTCTCATCCACACCACCAAGTACAGCACTGTGATAAGTAAATGAAATAGAACATTCTGAGACAACTGACAACTTTTAACTTTAGAAAGTTTTATATGCCTTGTACATTCTTTAATATTAAACAGATTTAAAAACAACTGCAATATCTTACAATAACACTAATTACTAAATTGCTACACAGCTATGATGGTGTTAAGAGGTTGAATAATTCACAATTCATTTCATACCCTACAGGAGAAAAAGTTGTGACAGGGTGAATTTGGTGCACATTGTCCTCTTCATGGCTGACTTAGGAAGGGGGAGCAGCTTTCGGCAGGGAGTAGAAGTCAGTACTACGTCTATCGCCTCACCCTCACCTGTCTGTGCATACAACAGAACCTATGGTTTCCTAGCTAGCGAACGTACCGTGTTGATGAAGACGTCAGACTAGCGATTCTTTACTCCGTCCGAAGATTTGAATCATTGTACCGGGTGATTTAGGAACCAACTAACTACAGAGAGTGTGTGATTTTTTTTTTTTTCATTATTATTTTTTATTCACGCTTTGACAAAGCTCGAATTTAAAAAACGTAACGCTAGCTACTTAGCCCTGTCACTCGACATCCAGTGCAACTCGCCCGTTAGCAATTGAGTGAGGTGAGTTATGTTTGTCTTGGACACACACGGGAAGCTCGGAAACCCTTGCTTTCCCGACGAAATGACATACATCTTAAGCTACTAGGTCATACATTCATCAAAATATAAAATAAATAAAACCATACACTCACCTCGACTTGGTTCTCCGTTCGTCCGCAGCGGCTTGTCTTTTCTTTTGTTTTGTTTTATCTTTTGCTGCTTCCCACTCTTTACAAAAGGAAGTGGCTCGAGCCAATCAGAGCGTAGGAAACGGGTCACGCTTTGAACGGCCAATGAGGATTGGTTGGCTGTCTGGCGAATCATATGTGGTGGATAAACATTCTGTAGTCTCATAGGGTTGGAAAGGGATGATGTAGTTGTGGCGTAGGACCCACTGCATTGTGGGGCTTGAAGGAATTAGAAGCAGTGTTTACACTGGCTACATGCACAACGCTGCCTTTGTGCTCTGTTCAGGGCCAGTTCGAGACATAAGCCACATAGGTGATTGCCTTGGGGGCCAACCACTGGAGGGGGTGCCACTGGTAGGCAAAAATAATAATAATAATCATAATAATTATAGTAGTAATAATCATAGTAAATAAAGAAATAATAGTACTGAAAACATGATAATTTCTTATTAATTGTCTTAAAAATAAAGAAATGGGAGAAAAACAAAAAACAAAACAGCCCCTGTAATTTCTCAGATGAACTCTCCCTGACCCAGTGCACACTGCCTATGTACTTGAATGACAGAGACAGCGCAGTTCAATGACAGTCAGACAAGAGTAGAACTAAGCATCCAGGTAAAGGTTGGAGAGTTTATCACCATGAAAAGGCCTTCCAAGCCCTTAGCTGCACAGTTTAGAAGAGGAGAAAAGAGGAGGCAGAAAAGTAATCCAATTACAGAGGTATGTAACCTTTTATAATGTTAAAAAACATTTGATGTTACTAGCAACAGCTAGCTGAATGTATTGCCAAACGTGAACATTGTCAAATATACAAATTAGGTGATGATGTCAGTCAACCATGTCTAGACACTTTTAGGACACAATAGCTACTTTACTTACTGAGGAGTTGATAACACTGCACATTGCATTTTGTGCGTAAATACAACATAATTAAGGTGAGGCTAATGCTGATTTATTTCTCATTCAGTTCGGAGAAATAAAGGTTTTCTGTCGGTGTTGGAGCATGTGATATGGATATTTTATGTGGCATGGTAGTACATGAAACACCAGTGAAGGAAGAAAAACAGTTTAAAAGTAAGACTTAATAATTGTGGTTCACCCATCCATGCCTGTTCAAATATGGGCAACATTATTTCAACTGTAATTGACCCAGATGTGGCACAGACATATCTGGGCCACATACATCAAAACCACAATCGGCCCACATGTGGCATGCCATCATTCAAACGGTGCCATAAGTGCCAGAGCTGACCCGGATCTGGTTGACATACCACTTGCCATGTCAGCAGTCAGCCAGGAGTGCCTGTTTAAAACCAGATCTGGCCCACATGTGGCATGGACTCATCTGGGCCACATACATCAAACCAGAATCAGCCCACATGTGGCATGCCGTCATACAAACAGTGCCATAAGTGCCAGAGCTGGCCCGAATCTGGTTGACATACCACTTGCCATTGCCAGAGGTCAGCCAGCAGTGCCAGCTTAAAGCCAGATCTGGCCCACACCTGTCTGCTATGTGGGAATGCAGCCAGTGTAACAGCCACACTTTGTGAGCCAAAGAGAAAAGGTTAGAGTGGGCTTCATTACATGTGTTTTGAAGTAATTTGGTTTCAGTATTTTTTTTTTTTTTTACTCATTTATTCCCACAAATAGTTTTACTCTCATGCAGAATAAGTATTTTCTTTTCCTCAGCACCTTGACCAACGGAAAAAAAAAAACAAAACAACACAAAACACTAAGCTGTGGGTTGTTGATGCCAGCATTTCTCAACATGGGTACTTAGACCCACTTACAGACCTCAGAGAGCTGCCAGGGGGCCTTGAGATGGCAGTAAATGTTTCTAAGAAAAAGTCATGTTCCAAATCCAATCTTATGCTCTGGGAGTTAGAATAGAAAATAATTATGTTTTTCTTCTCTCTTATTAAAAAGTGAAAGACAAAAATGTAACAGTTTGTTGTTTTTATTGCTATTTATTATGGGTGTTATAATGGAAATGTGTGTGTGTGTGTGTGCGCGTGTGTGTGTGTGTGTGTGTGTGTTGATAACAAAAATGAATAAAAACACCACACATGTAGGCTGAAACAAATGAATGCTATGCTGCTTTGCTAAGCTGCTAATTAGGTCAAAATAAAATAATACATTATACGATTCTTTTTTTCTTTTTACTGGTAAATGACTTTATTTTATTATTATTATACTTATTATTGGTTTTATGTTTTCAAAGTCATCAGACTATACTCAATGAGATATTATTTATTACACATCAAACAGAGCAAATTTAGAAAAAATGATTATTATTTTAGAAATGATTTGTCACTCGCATATGATGGCTTTTGTTTGCGTCAATATAAAGTGACTTCATCAAGATTAGCCAGTGAACTGTTCTGATGTTCAGGATCCTTGTAGGGACTAAAGCCTTTCTTTGGAAAAAGGTCAAGGTGTCAGGTCTCAGTGTCTCAGTGTCCCAGTCTCAGTGTCCCCACTTTAACTATCCATAATCCTCACACATAAACAGTATCATTGTCATCCATCGTCTTCACTATCTTTGTCCACACACTGAGAGGTCAGTGAATACAGACAGTTGATTATTTTAGATAAATATGCAACTATGAAATTCACCATTATCATTTAAATCATTCAAGTGCATCAGTCGATATAATGAAAAGCCAAAACAGTGTCAGGCTGCACTTTTAACCTCCTAAGACCCAGCTATGGGTTTTCTGTCCACATTTGCGGACAAGAGTTTCACAACTTGATATAAAAAAAGAGAAAAGAAAACTGTCCACCATAAAGGACATTCCATAAAAATTTTAAAAACTGCATCTGAAAAAACTGTTGCATCATGATGTTTCGAATATAGGCACTTATTTAATAAAAAACAAAAAAAGCTTGTACTTTGCTGACATTTCCTGGGTCTTAGGAGGTTAACAGATACAAATCAACACATAAGATGACTGATTAATTTTTAAGGAAAAATATTTGATAGCGTCATTTATTTAATATCATTGATGTTTACATGAGTTAATGTGTTAGTTGGTAGAGTATCATGTACCTGAAGTGGATCTGCTATCTATTACCAAACAAATACCTACACCCACCACACATCTTGACAAAACTGAAATATGAGAAACTGTAAACGTGTCATTTTTAAGATCAGGTTGGGAGAAAACTGAATATCTGCAGTACTTTCAATTCATTCTACTGAAACCTCCATGATCTGATGTGATACGTACTTAATGGAGAGTTAAACTTTAATAAACTCTAATGGATAAATGTGCTCCATTCACATTTGGGAGCTCTGTGTAAAAACCCAATTTACGCAAAAATCAATTAAATTTAGGGTCACAACGATGAGTAGTAAAACTAGCATCTGTTGAATTATAACTGAGAGTTTATTTAACCTGAACCAACCAAGGTAAACCACGGAGCCAAGGACCTGATAAACCATTTAGTAGCATGTATTTTCATTTTTTACATGTTCATTACATCTGCTTTTGAAACAACAAACCACATTTATTGTTAATAATGTGTGGAAGTATTTTTAGAAGAACATGAAACCGAATCACAGGACAAAGGGAGGAAACTACTTATTTTGACAGGTTTTTACTAAGGTACATTGCATTTATTCACTGTTTGTTTGTTTGTTTGTTTTTTATCAATTCAACAATTTCTGTAAAGCCCTGTGAGGTAATTTTCTTTCTTTCTTTCTTTCTTTCTTTCTTTCTTTCTTTCTTTCTTTCTTTCTTTCTTTCTTTCTTTCTTTCTTTATTTATTTATTTATTTATTTATTTATTTATCCTATTGATGTTGAAAACTGAATTGAATTTAGGAAACTGAAGATCAAATAGCTGTTAAAAAGTATTGCATTCTTCTTCTTATTATTATTATTATTATTATTATTATTATTATCATTATTATTATTATTAACTGAAAAGCTTCTTTATTTTTTTATCAAAATTAATGCTGTGTTGAAAGGAAACATGGAACATTTTGTCAGTACTATTCAATATATCATCAAACACATTAAGTTTATTTTGTATCAGTAACAAGAAAAATGTATCAAATTATAATTTGGTTAAACATATCTATGCCAGTTTTAGTACACTTAGCAAACACTCCCCCTGTATCAATACAGGTGAAATATAAAACTCCAGATGGCAATAATATTATAAATTATATTTTTACAATGTGGAATGCTTTCATTAAATTAATGGGTGGTATTTTACAGAGGGGAATGGTGAGTATAAATTGAAAAAGCTAAATTGCAAAGTTGGGGAAATACTTTCCATCCTGTTTGTTTATATTTTTCCTTTTTTTTTTTTTGGCAAAAAACCTTCAATGTTATATTAATGACTGAAAGTGATATGTGTATTTATCTTTCCTTTCTCTGTTTACATTATCAGAAAATGTATCCACAGTTCCGGCTTATTTCATCATACAGAGCAACAGTATATAAGAAGTGGACTTTCAGTAGTTCAGCACCTCAGACTGAAGCTACAGGCTGACACTGAGAAGACAGAAGAGAAGGAAATCTGCAGCAGGTTTGGCATCGACTCTTGAATTATAGCCTCACGAATACTCAGATCCAGACAACTAATGTGTGTTTGTCTTCACTGAAGGTCTTCATCTTTGACATCTGCATCATCATCGTCACCATGAAGTTGCTGGTTGTGTTTCTCCTCATTGGTACCATGATGGCCCTGACAAGAGGTACCGATGACTTTGACTGATCCTCCATGTGTTTGTGTGACTGTATAGACAAAAACAGTTTTTTCTGTAACACAAGTAACAAACTTTATTAACTGTTGTGCCAAATTGTCCAGCTTTTCCAGAGCCAGAGCCAGAGCCAGAGGCTTTCCCTGAGGCAGAACCAGAGGACAGTGATGATGAATCAAGTGACGGTAAGTACCTTTTTCCTCAGATGATAAATCATGAGTTTTCATCAGTAAATCCAACTGCAATGAATGATGACGACTTTAACAACAAACAGTCGTTTGTATTTCCTTTTTT